>NC_089838.1:173383506-173695381 GCF_035609145.1 Eleutherodactylus coqui | reverse complement strand
CATGGAAAACATTTGTGGTACAAACTCAGCACTTCCCATCACCACAGTGAAGCATGGTGGTCGCAGCATTATGCTATAGGGACACTTTTCATCTGCAAGGACTGGAAAACTGGTCAGGATTGAAGGAAAGATGGCATTAAATAAAAGGCAATTCTTGAGGAAAACCTGCTTTAGTTTGCCAGAGATTTGAAAATGGGACAAAGGTTTACCTTACAACAGGACAATGATCCTAAATATATAGCTAATGCTACACTGGAGGTGGTTAAGGGGAAACACAGCAATGTCTTAGAATAGTCAAGTCAAAGCCCAGACTTCATTCCAAGTAATAATCTGTGGCATGACTTGAAGACTGTTGTACACCAACGCAACCCATCTAACTTGCAAAAGTTGGAGCAGTTTTGCCTGGAAGAATAGGCAAAATTCAGTGTTTTGATGTGCTAAGCTAACAGACAAGCATCTTGCATCTGTAATTGCAACAGAAGATGGCACCACATGGTATTGACCTATAGGGAATGAATACTTAAGCACTTTAAAGTTCTCTTCTTTATCTTAATTGTTGTGTCACAGTAAAAAAGAATTTTTGGCAAGTTGTGTAAATCATTTGTACAATAGTACACCCCACACCCATCCCCCCCCACTAAAAAAAACATTTCAATTCCAGCTCATAATACAACAATATGGCAAAAACACCGAGGAGGTTGGTGCCTTTCACCAGGCACCAGGAGCGTACCTAAAGGCTCAGGGGCCTGGGTGCAAAAGTTCAGCTCGGGCCCCCCAGACCCTTTTCCCCCTCGCCCCATAGCTATGCCTGAGAACCAATGTCCACGTGCAGATTTTATTTATAAAATCCGCACGGGAGATCCGTGCATTTTGCTGCCCATAGGGATGCATTGGCATCGCTAGGGCAGCTAGAAGCATGCAGATGGGATTCCTTCCCGGTTTGCGGGTCACACGCACAGGGAGAAATCGTAGCATGCTCCATTTTCCTGCGGATCTGCCACATAGACAGCTCCCGCGGCTTCCATTGAAGCCTATGGAAGCCGTTCGTATCCGCGGTACAGCCGCAGCTGTTTTTGTGCTGTGCCGCGGATACCCGGGAGAACAGGAGATTTTTTAAAATATTGGTGCACATGCATGCGGCATGCTGCCGGCGGGGCGAGCCCGTCCGCCGACCGGAAGAAAGAAGATCAGGCCTGCACAGAGGGGAGTTGAATCCCGCAGTGAAATCCATGCATGCAAGTGGGCATGCGGCCTAAGAGATAGATATGAGATAGATAGATAGAGAGGAGATAGATAGAGAGATAGATAGATAAATAGATAGATAGATAGAGAGATGTGAAATAGATAGGAGATAGATAGATAGATATGAGATAGATAGATATTAGATGAATAGATAGATATGAGATAGATAGATAGATAGGAGAACAGGCAAGATAGATAGACAGACACATGGAAAGACATACAGACAGGCAGACAAGCAGATACATACCTTGGTGCCCGGACTACTTCTCTGCTGAGGAGAGCAGCTGTACGCAGTGCCAGCAGGATGGAAGCAGCAGGGAGATGACCTCGTCCCTGCTCCACTCGATGCCTTGCTGTGCTGTGCCCGTGTGCGGTGAGTCTGCTTCTGTGTCCTCTCTGCTCTTTCCCCTACCCCCTCCTCTTCCCCTGTCTTCTCTCCAAGTCCTCCGCCTCCCTTTTGCTACTCTACTCTCTGGCTTATGCTGTCGGCCGGCCGGACCGCACTAAATTAGCAAGCGGCTGCCGACAGCGCAAAGTGAAAGTAGAGCTGTATTGCTGGAGGGGGGCCTCTGGGCCCCCTAAAGCGTAAGGGCCGGGTCGCCGTTGTGACCCCGGCACCCCCTGCAGGTACGCCTATGCCAGGCACTGTAGAAGTCATATTTTTTACTATAGAAAGCATAGATAGGAATTAAATAAGCATTGTTATATCACCCATGTTCACAAAAAAGGCAAAAGAACAGTTAAAAGAAGTAGGAGTCTGTTGTAACAGTAATTTATTTGACCCCGATGGTAGATTCTGAAATCCCTTTGAGAGCTAAAGAAAAAAAACATTCCCTTCCCTAAACCTGTTCAGATTGCCTTGACAGGTTCTATTTAAGAGATGTTTAGATTCAACATGTCTGTCACTAATTATGCCTAGGTGTGGCTAATACAATTGAACCCAGTTTAAATTGAATTTGGTTGACTGGTTGATTTAGTAGCTAAAGGGGGAATTCCTTTCTCACTTAGGGTCAGGTAGGGCTGAACATTTATTTTTGCTTTAATAAGTGAAATAAATTTGAAAAACAGCATTTTGTGTTTGCTTGGGCAATCTTTTTTGATTCTTGAGAAATCTCTGTCCTCTGAGCTTTTTGTGGATTCTACTGAATTTGAATGTAAGTCAACAATGAAGGAGCATTGTGTTATGTACGTATTGTATTGTTTTGTATCCTATTCTATATACAACTATGAGTATTCACATATGAGGTATAACTTTAATATGTGACTTTTGATAGTTTGATCAAGGATACAAAATATGGGATTTCGTTTTGTATATGGATCTTTGATTATGGATAACCGATAAGGGCTCATATAGTGTAGGGCCACTCGACACGGCCTACTAAAGATTTACCTTTGCCATTAATAATTTACCATCTGTTTAGCCAAATTTTTGAATACTACATTCTTTTGGCACAATTAAAAAACAAAAAAACAAAACACTTTTTTTCTTTTCCTCTAATATTTCATAATGGATTTACTTTTGAAATATTAACCCTTAGCCACTCACAATATCAATACAGACTTTGCACATTCCTTGGGTTGCAAAAAACAGGCCACATGCATGCAAACAGATTTGTTGTTAATATGTTTAACACGCTCAATGGTAGAGTTGTGTATGAGATGACATATATACACTCTGCTGGGTAATAGAAATCTCCTGTCAAAGATGTGAAAGAAATGGTCTAAGTTACAGAATCTAATGCCACTCTCACACAGGCGCTTGAAAAAACACTGTGTGTAACACGTTTACTGCGTCTTCAGCTGCGTTGACATGCGTTTTTGACTGCATTTTCACACTAGTTATAAATGCAGCCAAGCAAGCTGATAATGTCAGAACTAAAAAACGCAGTAAAAACTGCTGCTGAAAATGCGGTAACCACATTCTACCATGTTTTCAGCAGCACTGAAAACGCACCCCATTCATTTCAATGGACAAAGCATCACGTTTTAAAACGCAGAAACGCTTGAAAAGTGCAGCGTTAAAAAAAGCATTTTAACGCTTGTCTGAGAAGCCCCATTGAAATCAATATAACGTATAAAACCTCTTTGCACACATAGGAGAATATACCAACTGAAGCAAGAATACAATGCAAGTGGCAATCCGACATCACTTACTTGGAAAGAAGGGGGTGTGGGAACATTACACAGAAATCCTCTCCTGTTGGTAATGGAAGCCATAATCTGATTAGAAACGCCAGTAACTGAGCGATTCTTTTAATATAGGTATTATGACGCATATTCAAACAAACAAACAAAGGATTCAAGATTGTACAAGTATACAGGCAATGCGTTTTGCTGCCACTTGGGCACCTTTATCAAGCCTAGTAAATAAGATAGTGAGGGTCTATATATGAGGGAAAAGGATCAATTGCCTTCAAATATGGGGGAGGGTGTTCCTTTGAACAAATGACTGAGCTCACTATTTCCAATGGAGTGTGGGTCATGCCATGTCTATAGAAGAGCCCCATGCGAGATGCCGTCCTGGCGTGAAGGCGTTAACATCACCAGCAAATGTTTTTTCAATATATATAGAGGTAAAGGATCAATTCCTTTTTAATCACTATTTTTAGGGATATTCTTTTATATAATCATGTTGATTGACAAAATTATAGACGGATATTTATTATTTTATCTTGTAGATTTATAATGAGCAATTCCTTTTTTAAATTCTAAAAATATTAAATTGTATAACTATTCCTCTTTATGAGGGCCCAACTCCATTTGGATCCTCTAGACCAGTGGTGGCGAACCTATGGCACGCGTGCAGAGGCGGCACGCAGAGCCCTCCCTACTGGCACGCGCCCCATCGGCCGCTCCCCACTTGTGAATACCAGCAGGGGCTGCGGCTCCCCTGCCAGCATTCACAAACGGCACTGCTAGCCGCGCTGATCCCGGCACACACTGACTTCAGTGTGCAGCTGGAATTCCCCCCCCCCCCCGTCCCCCCTGCCCCGATGTCTCCTACTACTTGGTTCTGCCTGGAGGGGGAAGGCGTCCGGCAGCACACTGTAGTCAGAGTGTGTGCCGGGAGCATATTAACTCTTTCCTCCCCACTTCTGCTGCAATCAGCAATTCCCAGCAACCTGATTGGTTGTTTGGGTTGGCTGATTCACCAAACAACCAATCAGGTTGCTGGGAATTACCTATTGAGGCAGAAGTGGGTAAGAAAAAGTTAATATGCATGCCGGGACGCATATATTGTATTTCAGCCACACGTCAGTAGTGGTGAGCGATTCCAGCGACCTCATTGGTTGTTGGGTACACACTCCCCTTTGCTGCACGAGTACTAGTTCACGAGACCTGCTTAGGTTAGGTTTAGGGTTAGGGTTAGGGCTTAGGGTTGGGGTTTAGTGTTGGGGTTAGGGCTAGGGGTTAGGGTTAGTTGGCGACCCTACTACGGCCGTGCTGCTGCTTATTTAACGGGCAGCCCACTCGTGCACATCTCCAAACGGATGTGTGTACCCAACAACCAATCAGGTCGCTGGAATCGCTCACCGCTACCAAAGTGCGGCTGAAATACAAAATATGCTGCCGGGACCATCGCTGACCAGAAGAGGAGCTGAGCTTCCAGGAGGAGGAGGAGGTAAGTATGTGGGTCTCGGGAGGCGCACTGTGGGGTGTTACAACTGCACTGGGGGGCCGCTGTGTGGTGTCACTACTGCACTGGAGGGCCGCTGTGGGGTGTCACTACTGCACTGGGGGCCACTGGGGGGTGTCACTACTGCACTGGGGGGCCACTGGGGGGGTGTCAGTACTACACTGGGGGCCGCTGGGGGGTCACTATTACCGCCAGGGCCGCTGTGGGGTGGGGGTCACCATTACCGCTGGGGCCGCTGTGGGGTGTCCCTAATGCACTGGGGGCCGCTGTGAGGTAGGGGGGTCACTATTAGCTCTGGAGCCGCTGTGGGGTGGGGGTCACTATTACCTCTGGGGCCGCTGTGGGGGTCACTATTACCTCTGGGGCCGCTGTGGGGTGGGGGTCACTATCACCGCTGGGGCCGCTGTGGGGTGGGGGTCACTATCACCGCTGGGGCCGCTGTGGGGGTCATTATTATCGCCCGGGCTGCTGTGATGTGGGGGTCACTATTATCGCTGGGGGGTGGGATGGGGTCACAATTACTGATGGGTGGGGGTCACTATTATCGCTGGGGCTGCTGGGGGGGGGGTGTCACTATTACCGCTGGGGGGGTGGGGGTCACTATTACCGCTGGGGCTGCTGTGTGGTGGGGGTTACTATTATTGCTGTGGGGGGGGGGGTCACAATTACCGCTGGGGCCACTGTGGGGTGGGGGTCACTATTACCGCTGGGTGAGGGTCACTATTATTGCTGGGGCTGCTGGGGGGTTGTCACTATTACTTTAGAGGTGGCGGAAATGGGCAGCGCTGTTTCAAAATAGACAGGGTGCAGATTTTGACTACTTTTTGGATGTGGAAATGCTGCAGAATTTTCCACAGAAATCCCCGCTGAGGACGTTCTGCAGTATTTCCGCATCCAAAAAGCAGTCAAAATGTGCTCCCTGTCTATTTTGAAGCGGCCCTGTTCTTTTTAGAACGACGGGGGTAAAAATCATACGTCGTGATAAGCCCCGCCAAAGTCTGCCATTTTTGGGCTCTCTCATTTCTTCATGGTTCATGTCTTGGGTTGCCTAGGACCCACCCATGCCGTGGGTGCACACAGACTTCCCATAGTGGTGTTTTACCTGTCTGGCCCAAAAACACTGACTGACTAGGGCATGGGTATGGTCCGAGGCCAATATGTATTTTCTCTCGCATTACCACAGCTATCCGGGGCACTCTTTTGAGCCAAACAAGAGGAGCGATACTGCACTGAAACGTTCACAGCTGCGCAGAGGCCTATGTCCTCAGCGCAGTGAAAGTCTGCCATGTTTGGGCACTCTGATTTCTTCATGGTTCATGTCTTGGGTTGCCTAGGACCCACCCACGCTGTGGGTGCACACAGACTTCCCATAGCGGTGTTTTACCTGTCTGGCACAAAGACACTGACTGACTTGGGTAGGGTGCAGAGTGCAGATTGCTTTTCCCTTGCGTTGTCGATTAGGTATCTGACACCCAAACAGAATGAGTAGTGTGTGGACACATGGATTCCCCATTGCTATGTCACTTGCAGCACCTTGGGCCACACAAGGTGTTTGCTGGGACCGAGCCTGACCCTGGGCCCGCTCACATACTTCCCACACCGAGTATTGCTGCATTGTGGAGATGTGTAGAAGTGCTGGCACCTGAGTCCCCTTTATGCCCAGGTTTGCTGCTCCTGACAATTTTGCGACGGAGGTGGCACGGGATTGGAATGATGATCGTACGTCAATTTATCATCGATTCGCAACAGCCTTGTGGGCTATCACCCCCCCCCCCCCCCTTTCAAAGAGGGTCGCTGCCTGCCCCTGCCAACCCTCTGCAGTGTGTGCCTCCGGTTCCTTCTCATCGCAGACGCACTTAAAAATAGACATGAGGGTAGTGTAGCTATGAAGCGAGCGTGTGGCATGAGGGCAGCTGAAGGCTGCGCAGGGACACTTTTGTGTGCGCTGTGGACGCAGGGTCGTGCGGGGGTTTGGGCAGCATGTAACCCAGGAGAAGAGGCAGCGGTGTGACCCGCAGGCAGTGATTGTCCTTGTTTTGCAATAGAAAAAAGTTATCTCACCTTCTGAAGAGCTTGCGGTGCTTGTGGTCTGTACACGCATAGAAAATCAACCTCCGGTCCGTTTAGCCATCCGGTCCTGTGGCTTGTTCAATAGCAGAGAGATATGTAGGAATCCGGACACATGAGTTGAATTTTCTTTGCTTTATTTTCGTTTAAGCTTGCATGATCAGGTACATGGTATCACAAGAACGCGTTTCGGCGTAATGCCTTGTTCACCTCAATGTATGATCCATAGCTTACTGATTTATAGGTTAAAAACAATTACTACTGATTCCAAATACCTGATGTATTAACTCCTTCATTACATTTTGTTCACTGCTGGTTCTCTTCCCACAGAACCCGCTGCTTGAATCTTACTTGGTAATTAACCCTTGCAGATCATTATATACTGTGTACTCATTTCTTATCCCTTATGGCACTAATAAACATTAATGCGATCGTGTTATGCACTTAAACAAATCCTTTGTACATTATACTGAGATATATATCCATTATTGATTATCACTTTAAACACGTTAGGGAAAAATAGTTAAAGCATGATTAACAAACTTATAATATGCATTGTTGGACTAATAAAATATATGACACCTAGATGTAAGTGTTAAGTAACATGCTGTCATAACATGATCGCATTATAATTACATTGAGAGTCCATCAAAAACAATTTTTTTTCCTCTTTATGTTAACTGTCCTATGATAACGGTCTTAAAGTTCTGACTTATAAGTGTACATTCCATAATGGTAAATTTTATGTGAATTATATGACAACTGCAGTAAAAACGCATGAAAAACGCATAAAAACGCATATGAAAAAAAAATAAAAAATTCCCTGAATTAAAAAAAAAATAAAAAAAAAATTTTTTTTCTTCCTTTTCCTTTCCTTCCTCTTTTCTTCCCTCTTTCTCTTTTCCTTTCCTTCCTTTCATCTTTTTTACTATTTTTTTTACTTTTGTACCAGTTTATCATATTACACCTATGATGTTATAGTGCTGTGATTGCATAAGAATCTATTATACAACGAAAAAAATTCTCCTAGGATCTCTTTTAACTGGGTCTTTATCTTATTTATTTATTTGGTATTAAACCTAGTATAGCCTTATTTATGATAATGTTTGAATTACATGTAGACTGCATGTGATGGGACCCACTTGACCTTTGACATGTTGTATGTAGTATATATTGTACTATTGATTGTTACAATCATACATTCACTTCAATACAAATATAATAGATCTGTTTTGATGTTCAACCCCTCTGGTTGTCTGGTATTCAGGGTAAGTATCCAGAAACCTTCTCGTTTAAGTACTTCCGAACGATCTACTTTTTGTTTTCTTTGTTTGGTCAGTTTTTCTATTCCAAAATATATCAAATTCTTTATGCTTCCCCCATGAACTTCTATGAAATGTTTCGCTACTCCTGAATGCTGTTTATTACCTTTTTCTACATTTCTAATATGTTCTGTCATACGCGTCCGCAGTTTGCGTATAGTGCAACCTACGTACATAAGTTTACATTCTGTGCATATTATTATGTAGATTATGTTGAAGGAATTGCAATTTATGTATTCTTTTATCTGGAACTGTTTTTCACCGGAACGATCACTGAAACTGTTGCATTTATGTGCGTATCTGCATGTGCTGCATTTAGCACTGCCACATTTTACAAATCCATTATGTGTTAACCAGTTTTTGTTGGTACCACTTTTTTTAGAGGAGAAAGAACTGGGGGATAAAGTGTCATATAGATTTCTGCTTCTTTTTGCTACTACCCTTACCCCCCTACCTAAGATATCTCTAGTTATTTTATCTTGGTCTAGTATAGGTAGATATTTTACAAATATTTTTTTAATGCTATGAAATTGTTCAGTGAACCTTGTGGAGAACACTAATGGATTGTCTCCACTTTTCTTTTTGTTGTGTGAATCTTCTAACAATTGATTTCTGTGTTTATTTTTCATTTTACGAGATGTTTTTTCAAGGAGACTTTTTTATATCCTCTTTCTTTCAATCTATTAGTTATTTCAACTTCGGTTCTTTTATAATCTTCTTTAAAGAGCAAGATCGTTTAGCTCTAATCATTTCTGCTATTGGTATAGCATTAATTACGTGCTGTGGATGTGCACTACGTGCATGTAGTATTGTATTGCCTGCAGTTTCTTTTCTAAAGGGTTTGAAAATAATTTTTCCATCTGCATTGGATCCTATTATAGTTAGATCCAAAAAGGATGCAGTGTTTTCCTTCCATTCACTGGTAAACTTCAAATTATAACTGTTTTTATTGATATAAGCCCCAAATTCTTTCAAAGTGATGTTCATGTCCTCTTGTGCTTTCTTTGTCCAGATAATAATAATATCGTCGATATAGCGCGCATACCACACCATGCGGTCCCTGAATGGATTATCATAACAAAAAATGAATTTGGTTTCCCAGAAACTCATTGTTAGATTTGCGATAGTTGGTGAGAAACGGGAGCCCATAGGTGCTCCCGATATCTGTAAATAATATTTACTGTCAAACAAAAAAATTATGTGTGAGAAGAAATTCAATAGATAATAGAATTAATTCTTTTAATGCCATTGTATAATTACTATGAAAATCTAAATGATGTTTGACAGCCGGCAGGGCCGCATGGTGTGGTATACTTGAATATAAATCGACTACGTCACACACAATCCAACATGAGTCGGAATTCCAATTAAATTTTTCCAATTGCTGTATAACCATTTTACTATCACGCAAATAACCAGGTACCCTTCCGACCAAAGCCTGCAGGGATCGGTCCACCCACGAACTGAGGCGTTCACAGGGTGAGCCGATCCCTGCTACTATTGGTCGGAAGGGCGGAGGAAAAATTTGTTTGTGTACTTTAGGTAGTCCATACATCACAGCCATCGTTGGATTTTCCGGGACCAGAAAATTGGCCTCATTATCTTCCAATACGCCCATATTTAAACCTTTTGATATAAGATCTTTTAATTCTTTCAAACATTCCTCCGTTGGATCAACTTCCATTTTCTTGTAAACGGTCTCATTGGTTAAGATTTTATTCATTTGCGCGGCATAAAAAGTGGAGTCCATTATTATGATGTTACCTCCCTTATCTGATTTTTTTATGGTTATATTTTCATTATCAGTTAGTGCCTTTAATTCCTTCCCTTCTTTAGATGTCAGGTTATCTTTATTCTTAGCAATTTTTTCTTCTTTCTTTTTCAAATCAAGGAGTTCTTGTTCTAATATGAACTGGAAATCACTCATATGATCAGATCTAGATTCTATAGGGTAGAACTTTGGATTTGAAATCATAACGTCCACTCTATTTCTTTCACGTAGTTGTATTTCCCGTGTGTGTCCGCTTTCTTTTTCCAGATCTGTCAGATCTATTAAGGCTATGATTTCGTTTATATTTTTACCCACAAATTCATTTTTTATATCCCATTTCATGCTTGTCTGTTTATTATCATGATATCCCAGTTCTTTTTTTATATGGAAATGTCTCTTTACTGTGAGGGATCTTATGAAACGGTTAATATCCAAAATGGTTTCAAAAACATTCAAGTTGTTTTTTGGTGCAAAGCTCAATCCTTTTTCTAAGATTTTTAATTGGCTGTCCGAAATTATTAAAGGTGACAGCACTATAACATTATTCCCTAGTGTCTTTTTCTTCTCTCTGGATATCTCCGGACTTGTTAATAAGCTGCGTCGTTTTTTTGTTGCTGGTATTTATTTCTGCGGTTTGGTTGCGTTATTGAATCGGGACTAGACATTATGCAACTAGAAGAATCTTTTTCGGTTGTATAATCCTCAGTGTCAGTGGTGGAGAAAGTTACTCTGCTGTGTTTTCTATAGCGCGGTTTGTTTTTCAATATGGATCTGGTGTTACTATATTTCCTTTTCCAGTTATAAACTTCCTTTGCTTGATAATCCGTTTCATCCCGCTGCAGTTTATTTCTTTTTACATTTAAGATTGCTTCCTCCATTTTATTTAAATTCTCTTCCATCTTTTTATTCATTTGTACATAGTCTTCATTGCTAATTAATGTAACCAGATTGTCTTCTATTTCTTTAATGTCCCTTCTGATCTCTTGTATTTTCATTTCTTCTGTGTCCACTATCAGTTGCATCAGTTTCAGTGAACATTCTGATAGGATTTTCTCCCATTCCTCTTTAAATGTTTCTGAATATTGAAATGTGGGTATTTTTTTTAAACGCAATCCTCTTGGGATCATGCACATGTCTATATATTTTTTCAGACTGTGCATGTCCCACCACACTTTCAACTCTCTTTTTTTGTTTTTTTTCTAGGGACAAAATGAGTTCTTTCACTTTGCTATCTCTGGTGCAACCAGGTGCAGTCTGGTTGAACATCCTGGCTAATTTTCTGAGCCTTTCCTCATTCTCAGGTTCCATTATACCTTTGCTAGGGTTACTTTGTATCTGAAGTTCAGCAAGCATGTGTTACAACAGAAATATCTTCTGCTGTTAAAGACAGACTCACCGCCTGCAATCTTATATCAATAGACAATTCTTCTGCTCAATGTGAAGGTGAGATATGACCGACAGACTAAAGTCTTTTTTTGCAATAGAAAAAAGTTATCTCACCTTCTGAAGAGCTTGCGGTGCTTGTGGTCTGTACACGCATAGAAAATCAACCTCCGGTCCGTTTAGCCATCCGGTCCTGTGGCTTGTTCAATAGCAGAGAGATATGTAGGAATCCGGACACATGAGTTGAATTTTCTTTGCTTTATTTTCGTTTAAGCTTGCATGATCAGGTACATGGTATCACAAGAACGCGTTTCGGCGTAATGCCTTGTTCACCTCAATGTATGATCCATAGCTTACTGATTTATAGGTTAAAAACAATTACTACTGATTCCAAATACCTGATGTATTAACTCCTTCATTACATTTTGTTCACTGCTGGTTCTCTTCCCACAGAACCCGCTGCTTGAATCTTACTTGGTAATTAACCCTTGCAGATCATTATATACTGTGTACTCATTTCTTATCCCTTATGGCACTAATAAACATTAATGCGATCGTGTTATGCACTTAAACAAATCCTTTGTACATTATACTGAGATATATATCCATTATTGATTATCACTTTAAACACGTTAGGGAAAAATAGTTAAAGCATGATTAACAAACTTATAATATGCATTGTTGGACTAATAAAATATATGACACCTAGATGTAAGTGTTAAGTAACATGCTGTCATAACATGATCGCATTATAATTACATTGAGAGTCCATCAAAAACAATTTTTTTTCCTCTTTATGTTAACTGTCCTATGATAACGGTCTTAAAGTTCTGACTTATAAGTGTACATTCCATAATGGTAAATTTTATGTGAATTATATGACAACTGCAGTAAAAACGCATGAAAAACGCATATGAAAAAAAAAAAATTCCCTGAATTAAAAAAAAAAATATATATATTTTTTTTTCTTTTTTTCTTCCTTTTCTTTCCCTTTTCTTTTCCTTCCTCTTTTCTTCCCTCTTTCTCTTTTCCTTTCCTTCCTTTCAGCTCACATACTTCCCACACCGAGTATTGCTGCATTGTGGAGATGTGTAGAAGTGCTGGCACCTGAGTCCCCTTTATGCGCAGGTTTGCCGCTCCTGACAATTTTGCGACGGAGGTGGCACGGGATTGGAATGATGATCGTACGTCAATTTATCATCGATTCTCAACAGCCTTGTGGGCTATCACCCCCCCCCTTTCAAAGAGGGTCGCTGCCTGCCCCTGCCAACCCTCTGCAGTGTGTGCCTCCGGTTCCTCCTCATCGCAGACGCACTTATAAATAGACATGAGGGTAGTGTAGCTATGAAGCGAGCGTGTGGCATGAGGGCAGCTGAAGGCTGCACAGGGACACTTTTGTGTGCGCTGTGGACGCAGGGTCGTGCGGGGGTTTGGGCAGCATGTAACCCAGGAGAAGAGGCAGCGGTGTGACCCGCAGGCAGTGATTGTCCTTGGTTGCAGATAGTGTGGTGCTTAGCTAAGGTGTGCCTTGCTAATGAGGGTTTGTCCGAAGTAAAAATTGTTAGGGGGGGGCAGACTCTAGCCCCTATTGTGGCTTAATAGTGGGACCTGGGAGCCTGAGATGCAGCCATGCATGCTGCCCTTCCCTATCCGTTTCTGTGGTGTTTCCATGACTTTCACATGTTTTCCAGAGTTTCACAAGTGAAGACCTATGCGGAACATCAGTCATATACAAAAATGCTCGAGTCGCCCATTGACTTCAATGGGGTTTGTTACTCGAAACGAGCTCTCGAGCATTGCGAAAAGTTCGACTCGAGCAACGAGCATCCAAGCATTTTGGTGCTCGCTCATCTCTAGTTAAATTCTTTCTCTTTTGTCACAAAACTCCAGTCGGAATCTGTGGTATTTTGCAGCTCTCCGCTACATTTGGATTCTACCCCATCATAGGAGGAAACCTTTCTGCTCACTAGGGCTACGGGTGTGACACCTGGTCCTTGTTTTGACCCATCCTTGTGAGGTGCTTTCCAAATTATTAATTCTTCCATTGAAATCAATGGTAGTAATTGACAGCGTTTAGCGCTGTGCTGAAAACGCTGAAAAAAAGGCCTGTGTGAGAGTGGCCTAACAGTTGGTTGTTAATTACCAGCGGCCCAGCCTTTAAAGGGGTTCTGTCAGCAAAAAAAAATTCTATACTCACCTGTACTTCACCGGGCCGTTCATTAGACACCTCCTCGTCTTTCGATGTTCATCCTGCAGGCTGTATAAGGCAGTGCAGAAGCTGGCAAAGTTCCAGCTTCCACAACTGCCTCGACCACTGCCGGATGGCAAGTACTGCCGCCGGGGTCAGTGGTCGACGTGTGACACGTAACGTGTCACTCCTATGCTGGCTGCGTCTAACCTCAGGAGTCGATGGCAAGTGCGCATGTGTCCCCTTCCCGGCACGCTTGCGCAGTCACTGTAAACTCTCATGCATATTATGGGTCGATCTGCGATACATCACTAGTGACGCAGTTACATTGCCTGGCTGGAGGGCGCTGACAGGAAGACAGATAGAAGATTCAGCGCACACGTGCCGATGGGAGTTGACCCCTCACACGGCAAGTAAACAAGAAAGGGAAGAAATACAACAGGATTAGGTGAGTTTACTAGAGATGAGCGAACGCACTCGTCCGAGCTTGATACTCGTTCGAGTATTAGCGTGTTCGGGATGCTCGTTACTCGTAACGAGTACCACGCGATGTTCGGGTTACTTTCACTTTCATCTCTGAGACGTTAGCGCGCTTTTCTGGCCAATTGAAAGACAGGGAAGGCATTACAACTTCCCCCTGCGACGTTCAAGCCCTATACCACCCCCCTGCAGTGAGTGGCTGGGGAGATCAGGTGTCACCCGAGTATAAAAATCGGCCCCTCCCGCGTCTCGCCTCAGATGCGTTGTGAGATAGCTGAGGGACAGTGGTATCGTGTTGGAGCTGCTGTAGGGAGAGTGTTAGGAGTTAGTGTAGGCTTCAAGAACCCCAACGGTCCTCCTTAGGGCCACATCTAACCGTGTGCAGTAGTGTGGAGGCTGCTTTTAGCAGTGTTGCACATTTTTTTTTTTTTTGGTATATCGGCCGTGCAGAGCATTGCGCCCTGCAGTAATACTCCAGGGACAGAATTGTGTAGGCAGGGCCAGAAGACATATATTATAGATTGAATATACGCAGTGGTCCTTTTGAAAACAATATTGAAAAAAAATCTATTTGGCCTGCCTGTCACTGTGCTCAGTGTTCTGGGTCCGTGTCTGCTGGGGGTAGTAGTTCTCCAAATAAATACGCAGCCAGCTAAGTGTTACAGCAGGCTTGCGCCAAATTATTTCCTGGCTCTGAAATCACCACTCTGTTGCAGTTAATAGTGCAACACTGCAGTTCCGTGACACACTGCAGGGACAGAATTGTGTAGGCAGGGCCAGAAGACATATATTATAGATTGAATATACGCAGTGGTCCTTTTGAAAAAAATATTGGAAAAAAATCTATTTGGCCTGCCTGTCACTGTGCTCAGTGTTCTGGGTCCGTGTCTGCTGGGGGTAGTAGTTCTCCAAATAAATACGCAGGCAGCTAAGTGTTACAGCAGGCGTGCGCCAAATTATTTCCTGGGGTTCCGTAAACGAAGTCAGCCTCCAACCACAGGCCAATAAGCGGCACATTTAATTACAGCGTTCTGTTTCTGCACTACTGCTAATACACCATGCTGAGGGGTAGGGGTAGGCCTATAGGACGTGGACGTGGGCGAGGACGCGGAGGCCCAAGTCAGGGTGTGGGCACAGGCCGAGCCAGTGCGGTGGCCAGGATTAGAGGCAGGGCCAGACCGAATAATCCACCAACTGGTTCCCAAAGCGCCCCCTCGCGCCATGCCACCCTGCAGAGGTCAAGGTGCTCTACGGTGTGGCAGTTTTTCACAGAGACGCCTGACGACCGACGAACAGTGGTGTGCAACCTTTGTCGCGCCAAGATCAGCTGGGGAGGCACCACCACCAGCATGCGCAGGCATATGATGGCCAAGCACCCCACAAGGTGGGACGATGCCCGTTCACCGCCTCCGGTTGGCACCACTGCCTCTCCCCCTGTGCCCCAACCTGCCACTGAGATCCAACCCCCCTCTGAGGACACAGGCAGTACCGTCTCCTGGCCTGCACCCACAACCTCACCTCCGCTGTCCTCGGCCCCATCCAGCAATGTCTCTCAGCGTAGCGTCCAGACGTCGCTAGCGCCACAGTTTGAGCGCAAGTACGACGCCACGCACCCGCACGCTCAAGCGTTAAACGTGCACATTGCAAAATTGATCAGCCTAGAGATGCTGCCGTATAGGCTTGTGGAAACGGAGGCTTTCAAAAGCATGATGGCGGCGGCGGCCCCGCGCTACTTGGTTCCCAGTCGCCACTACTTTTCCCGATGTGCCGTCCCAGGCCTGCACGACCACGTCTCCCGCAACATTGTACGCGCCCTCACCAACGCGGTTACTGCCAAGGTCCACGTAAAGAGGTTGTCCCGCGAAAGCAAGTGGGGTTATACACTTCTGTATGGCCATATTAATGCACTTTGCAATGTACATTGTGCATTAATTATGAGCCATACAGAAGTTATCAGAAGTTATTCACTTACCTGTTCCGTTGCTAGCGTCCTCGTCTCCATGGTGCCGTCTAATTTTCAGCGTCTAATCGTCGGATTAGACGCGCTTGCGCAGTCCGGTCTTCTTCTTTTCTGAATGGGGCCGCTCGTGCCGGAGAGCGGCCCCTCGTAGCTCCGCCCCGTCACGTGCTGATTCCAGCCAATCAGGAGGCTGGAATCGGCAATGGACCGCACAGAAGCCCTGCGGTCCACCGAGGGTGAAGATCCCGGCGGCCATCTTCACCAGGTAAGTAAGAAGTCAGCGGAGCGCGGGGATTCAGGTAAGCACTGTCCGGTTTTCTTTTTTAACCCCTGCATCGGGTTTGTCTCGCGCCGAACGGGGGGGCTATTGAAAAAAAACTAAACCGTTTCGGCGCGGGACAACCCCTTTAACAGACACGTGGACAAGCACAGGCGGGCAGGGCCACTATATCTCCCTGACGGCACATTGGGTGAATTTAGTGGAGGCTGGGACAGAGTCAGAGCCTGGGACCGCTCACGTCCTACCCACCCCCCGAATTGCGTGCCCCAGCTCGGTGGTGGTATCTGCGGGGGTGTATGCTTCCTCCACTAAACCACCCTCCTCCTCCTACTCCTCATTCGCAACCTCTGTCTCGCAAGTCAGCCTCTGTGTCAGCAGCAGCAGCACGTCGCCAGCAGTCGGTGTCACGCGGCGTGGCAGCACAGCGGTGGGCAAGCGTCAGCAGGCCGTGCTGAAACTACTCAGCTTAGGAGAGGAGAGCCACACGGCCCACGAACTGCTGCAGGGTCTGACAGAGCAGACCGACCGCTGGCTTGCGCCGCTGAGCCTCCAACCGGGCATGGTCGTGTGTCACAACGGCCGTAACCTGGTGGCGGCTCTGCAGCTCGGCAGCCTCACGCACGTGCCATGCCTGGCCCATGTCTTTAATTTGGTGGTTCAGCGCTTTCTGAAAAGCTACCCCCACTTGTCATACCTGCTCGGAAAGGTGCGCCAGCTCTGCGCACATTTCCGCAAATCCCACACGCACGCTGCCACCCTGCGGACACTGCAACATCGGTTTAATCTGCCAGTGCACCGACTGCTGTGCGACGTGCCCACACAGTGGAACTCTACGCTCCACATGTTGGCCAGACTCTATGAGCAGCGTAGAGCTATAGTGGAATACCAACTCCAACTTGCGCGGCGCAGTGGGAGTCAGCCTCCTCAATTATTTACAGAAGAGTGGGCCTGGTTGGCAGCCATCTGCCAGGTCCTTGGAAAATTTGAGGAGTCTACCCAGATGGTGAGCGGGGATCCTGCAATCATTAGCGTCACCATTCCTCTGCTATGCCTCTTGAGAAGTTCCCTGCAAAGCATAAAGGCAGACGCTTTGGAATCAGAAACGGAGGCGGGGGAAGACAGTATGTCGCTGGATAGTCAGAGTAACCTCATGTCTATATCTCAGCGCGTTGAGGAGGAGGGGGAGGAGCATGAGGAGGAGGGGGAAGAGACAGCTTGGCCCACTGCTGAGGGGACAGATGCTGCTTGCCTGTCATCCTGTCAGCGTGTATGGCCAGAGGAGGAGGAGGAGGAGGAGGGGGAGGAGCATGAGGAGGAGGGGGAAGAGACAGCTTGGCCCACTGCTGAGGGTACAGATGCAGCTTGCCTGTCATCCTTTCAGCGTGTATGGCCAGAGGAGGAGGAGGAGGAGGAGGATCCTGAAAGTGATCTTCCGAGTGAGGACAGCCATGTGTTGCGTACAGGTACCCTGGCACACATGGCTGACTTCATGTTAGGATGCCTTTCTCGTGACCCTCGCGTTACACGCATTCTGGCCACTACGGATTACTGGGTGTACACACTGCTCGATCCACGGTATAAGGAGAGCCTTTGCACTCTCATTCCCGAAGAGGAAAGGGGTTCGAGAATGATGATATACCACAGGGCGCTGGTGGACAAACTGATGGTAAACTTCCCATCCGACAGCGCTAGTGGCCGAAGGCGCATTTCCGCGGCCCAGGTAGCAGGGGAGGCGCAGAGATCAGGCAGCATGTACAGCGCAGGCAGGGGAACACTCTCTAAGGCCTTTGACAGCTTTATGGCTCCCCAGCAAGACTGTGTCACCGGTCCCCTGTCAAGGCTGAGTTGGCGGGAGCACAGTAAAAGGATGGTGAGGGAGTACGTAGCCGATTGCAGCACCGTCCTCGGTGACGCCTCTGCCCCCTACAACTACTGGGTGTTGAAGCTGGACACGTGGCCTAAACTCACGCTGTATGCCCTGGAGGTGCTTGCTTGTCCTGCGGCTAGCGTCTTGTCAGAGAGTGTGTTTAGTGTGGCTGGGGGAATCATCACGGATAAGCGTACCCACCTGTCAACCGACAGTGCCGACAGGCTTACACTCATCAAGATGAACAAAGCCTAGATTTCACCAGACTTCTCTTCTCCACCAGCGGACAGCAGCGATACCTAAGCAATACGTAGGCTGCACCCGCGGATGGAAGCATCGTTCTCTATCACCATCCAAAACGGGGACCTTTTTGCTTCATCAATCTGTGTATAATATTCATCCTCCTCCTCCTGCTCCTCCTCCTGAAACCTCACGTAATCACGCCGAACGTGCAATTTTTCTTAGGCCCACAAGGCTCAGTCATATAATTTTTCTAAACAATTTTTATACGTTTCAATGCTCATTAAAGCGTTGAAACTTTCACCTCAACCAATTTTTATTTTAACTGGGCTGCCTCCAGGCCTAGTTACCAATTAAGCCACATTAACCAAAGCCATTAATGGGTTTCACCTGCCCTCTCGGTTGGGCATGGGCAATTTTTCTCAGGTACATTAGTACTGTTGGTACACCAATTTTTGTGGGCCCTCGCCTACAGTGTAATCCAATAAATTTTTGGCCCACCTGCATTACAGCTGACATAACATCAGCTGTGATGGGCAATGCAATGGGATATATTTATGTACCGCCGGTGGGTTCCAGGGAGCCACCCATGCTGTGGGTCTACAGGGAGTTGTAACTACATGTGTCCACTTCTAAAGAACCCCAGTCTGACTGGGGCATGCAGTGTGGGCCGAAGCCCACCTGCATTAAACATGACAATACTACCTCAGCTGTGATGGGCAATGCAATGGGATATATTTATGTACCGCCGGTGGGTTCCAGGGAGCCACCCATGCTGTGGGTCCACAGGGAGTTGTAAATGCATCTGTTTCCACTTCTAAAGAACCCCAGTCTGACTGGGGCATGCAGTGTGGGCCGAAGCCCACCTGCATTAAGCACGACATTACATCAGCTGTGATGGGCACTGCAATGGGATATATTTATGTACCGCCGGTGGGTTCCAGGGAGCCACCCATGCTGTGGGTGCACATGGAATTCCCATTGCGGAGTTGTACCTGCCTGTGACTATATATAAAAAAACGCGGACTGACTGGGGCATGCAGACACCTTGACAGAATGAATAGTGTGTGGCACATAGGTTCCCCATTGCTATGCCCACGTGTGCAGCTCCTGATGGAGGTGGCACAGGATTGGATTTCTCATTGCTTCTGTACAGCATTGTGGGCTATCGCCCCGCCCCTTTTAAAGAGGGTCGCTGCCTAGCCGTGCCAACCCTCTGCAGTGTGTGCCTGCTTTTCCTCTGGCAGACGCACTTATAAATAGACATGAGGGTGGCGTGGCATGAGGGCAGCTGAAGGCTGGGCAGGGACAGCTTAGTGTGCGCTGTGGACACTGGGTCGTGGGGGGGGGGGGATTTGGCAGCATGTAACCCAGGAGAAGTGGCAGCGGAGTGTCATGCAGGCAGTGATTGTGCTTTGTGGGAGGTAGTGTGGTGCTTAGCTAAGGTATGCATTGCTAATGAGGGCTTTTCAGATGTAAAAGTTGTTGGGGGGGGGGCCCACTCTTGCTGCTATTGTGGCTTAATAGTGGGACCTGGGAACTTGAGATGCAGCCCAACATGTAGCCCCTCGCCTGCCCTATCCGTTTCTGTGTCGTTCCCATCACTTTCTTGAATTGCCCTGATTTTTACAAATGAAAACCTTAGCGAGCATCGGCGATATACAAAAGTGCTCGAGTCGCCCATTGACTTCAATGGGGTTCGTTACTCGAAACGAACCTTCGAGCATCGCGAAAAAGTCGTCTCGAGTAACGAGCACCCGAGCATTTTGGTGCTCGTTCATCTCTAGAGTTTACTTTGTTTTTTAAACTATTTTCTTTATACAGGTTAGCTTGTACAGCGAGGCAGAGCAGAATGCAGGGCTCATTTAAAATATGGATTTTGCTGACAGTACTCCTTTAAGATTACAACATGACATACAATAGTGGTAGCACATAGTAGCAAGAGAATACAGGTAGCAATTTGAAGACCAGGGAACAAGCTTGTAAATGGCTTCATATAAAAGATTTGAGAAAGCTGAGAAATTAAAACTAGAGAACAAAGTAAATGACCTTGTTCAGACCAGAGTGTGCATGACTGAGGGATTTATGGAGGCAGAAATCAGAGTTAAATGGCAAAATGAATAACAGATGTATGCAATAGATAGCTCTGTACTGTGTACTGTACTAGCTGATATAGCCGGCTTCGCCCGAGTTAATTTGTTACAGGTTTACCTGTTGTTCACATGGAAAATTTTATGAAGTCATGGTTACTTCAGAGGAACAAAATATGTATATAGCCGCTACCTTATGTAGTTTACAGCTTTTCAGTAGATTCTCCTCAGTATATGCACATCGAAGTCAGTTAGATTCTCCTCAGTATATACACACAGAGGTCAGTTATATTCTCCTCAATAGATACACACATAGGTGAGGTAGATTCTCCTCAGCATATACACACAGAGGTGAGGTAGATTCTCCTCAGTATACAAATACTTTTCCTAGGCTTTATGGTTTCTGAGAAAAGAAGGCTCATGTATGGCATATTTTCACAGTTTTTCATGCTTAGAATTGAATAATCAAGTTGTGACCCCCTTTAATTTTTCCTATATAGGGCTTAAACAATGGCCATGGCAAATTTCACATTTGTATGACACCAGGAAGTTAGAGAATTAGATTAGGTACATAACATAGGGGGCCACTTACTTTTCACTCAGAATTGAATAGTCAAGTTGCAACACCTTTACTTTTTCTATTTAGGACCTAAAGAATGCTCCTGCCAAATTTTACGTTTGTACGACCTCGGAGAGTTAAAGAATTAGTGGCGAGTCAGTCAGTTAGTGAGGGCTTTTGCCTAGGTATATATGTGTATTTATGTTCACACCTACACTGTGTATTTAAGTTGTTCGGCTCCATCATAGGAACAGAACAGCTAAAATAACAGAAGAGCCAGATGCTGCAAACGGACTTGAAGTACACCTGTTGGACCCCATTAACTACAATGGGATCTGTGAGGTTTTTGTGATGCCTGTGCCACCCAGCCTCTTAAAATAGAGTAGCATTTAGTACAGGATCTTGGCAGGAACTCCCATGCAGATGCTAATAGAGTCTTAGAAAGTGGTAGAATATTTCATTATACGGACTTGACAACCCTCTGAAAACTCTATTCAGAGCCTTCATTGCAGATCCAGTTTAAAATCACAGACAAAGAAGAGCTGCCATGTTGCCTGGTGAAATGCCAGGGGGCATGCTGGAAGCCTGACAAATCCCATTATAGAAAATTTGGTACATTTCGTGCTGTTCAGTTCAGTTAAGTGCTGGATTCGGCAGTTCTGTCACTTTTCTTGCGCTACTTCTATGATAGAGAATGGAGACAAGGAATGCAGGTGTGAACAGAGCCTAAGCTGTCCATGTGCCTCCACATCCAATACAGGAAGAGGCAGGTACTAATAGTAAAACAGTTGATGAGATTTATTATACCAGAGCAGTGTATGGCAAATTCATCAACAGTGTCTATGCCCTACTGAGAATAGTAAGGATAGAAAAAAATTGAGGGTGGAGCAAAATTCGGTGGAAGGTGATAAACCAATAATGTTCTGGAATTGTAGGTGTTTGGAATGGTAGAGGTGCTGCCTACCAGAAAATGCTCCACCTATGTAGGTGTAAATGGGACAAGGAGAAAGGAAAAATGGCTGGTGAAAAAGGCGCAACACTCTAAGCTTGTGTTACTATGCGGTGGCTGCCGGGGGCACGGGTGGCTGGTCGGGGACGTGCGCGCGCACCTGTGAGTGCAGCTCTATGCACGAGCCCATAGTTATGGGATTCCACTGGGGAGTAGTCGCCTCCCTCTCTCCGCCCCTGGGCGGAGGCTTCTGTTTATAAGGCTGGTAGTGAGGTCCATTCACTGCCAGTTATTGGTTTTTGTTCAGTGTGCTAGCATCGTGCCTCTGTTAGTCTCCTGTGTGTTGGCACAGGTTCCTGCTGCCCGTCTATCCCTGAGCCCAAGTGTCCTCTCCTTGAGGTGTTTTCCGGGGAGCGAAACAAGTTTTTTGTTTTTTAGCAGGCATGTAGACTATATTTCCGGATGCGGCCTGGATCCTCCGGCTCAGAGTCCCAGAAGGTGGGATTGATTATGTCCCTACTGCGGGGTCCCCCCCAGACATGGGCCTACTCCTTACCTGAGAGTTCAGCTTGCCTGCAGTCTGTTGATTTGTTTTTTCAGGAACTAGAAAGTATTTTGATGAGCCGAACCAGGTGGGGTTAGCCGTATCTCACCTCATGGCTTTGTGTCAGAGCAATAGTCTTCAGCACACTGCTGCCCCTAAGTTTAGACAGTATGGCGGTGAAACCTCCTGGAATGAAGGTGCGCTCAAAGATGTGTTTTTGTTGAGTCTTTCTGATGCTGTCAGGGATCTAATTATTTCCCATCCCACAACACTTAATGAGGCAATGGAATTGGCAGTAAAGGCTGACAGGGGGCTGAGATCTAGAGAAAAGGAACATCAGGCCTGTAAAACTAGGGAGTCCTGCAGACCCACTCCCACTTCTCCCATGCCAACTCCTGGGGCCGAGCCTATGGAAGTGGACCAGCTAAGTCCCGGGGAACGGTGACGGTTCCAGATGACTCGCCATGTTTGCCTCTGCTGTGGGGAAGTGAGACATCGGGTAGCAAGCTGTCCACAAAAGCAACGGCAACATCAGTCTGAACCGGCGGAAAACTACAGATCCTAGGCAATTGTCGGGAAGATCGCCTAGGATCACAGGTATTCCCTAAGTTGTTGGTGCCTTGTCAGGTTGGCTTCCAGAATTTTGTTCAGTCTGGTCAAGCCTTTATTGATTCGGGTGCTGCCGCCAGTCTGATTAATTTAAATTTTGTCAGACCTCTGATGACCGAATTTTCCATGTTGAAGCCCCCATACACTTCATCAGTATTGATTCGACCCCTCTCTCCGCAGGTGTTGTCCAATGGAGGACTCCCATTCTACAGTTCACTGTGGGTGCTCTCCATTCTGAGAATCTGTTTTTCCTGGTTATGGAAAAGATGTCTGTTGATGTGGTACTTGTTATGCCCTGGTTGGCACTGCACAATCCCCAATTTGATTGGTCCACCCGGGAATTGATACACTGGGGTTCATCCTGCCATAATCACTTAACTACTATAGCCATGTGCTCAGCAGATACCGTACTGGTCCCAGAGTATTTGTCGGATTTTGAGGACATATTCTCCAAAAAAGTCCTATATCTCAGAGTCGCTGGCCAAGCGATATATCCAGCCGTCCAGGTCCCCTGCTGGGGCAGGTCTCTTCTTTGTTGAGAAGAAGGATGGGACATTGAGGCCTTGTGTGGATTATTGGGCTTTAAATAAAATGACAATGAAGCACCAGTGCTCTTTGCCCCTGATTCCGGACTTGTTGAATCAGGTGGTAGGGGCCCACTGGTTTTCCAAACTGGACTTAAGGGGGGCTTACAATTTAATTCGCATTCGAGAGGGAGATGAATGGAAGACCGCGTTCAACACCACGTTAGGATATTTTGAATGTCTGGTCATGCCCTTCAGACTCTGTAACGCCCCCGCTGTGTTCCAGGGTTTTGTGAACGCGGTCTTCCACGACTTCCTGGGAGTATTTCTGGTCATATAACCCGATAACATTCTGGTGTATTCTCCAGACTGGGATTCACATGTGCGGCACCTGAGGTTGGTTCTGACCCATTTGCATGAGTATCAACTTTTTGTCAAGTTGGAGAAATGTACATTTGGTACTAAACAAGTATCTTTTCTGGGTTATGTGGTCTCAACCATGGAGATTCGGATGGAGTCTGATAAAGTAGCAGCAATCTCCCAATGGGTTAGACCAGACAACCTTAAGGCTCTCCAGCGGTTTTTGGGTTTCGCAAACTTTTACCGTAAATTCATTAAGAATTAGTCTGACTAAGAAGGGGGCCGACTTGGTAAAATGGTCGCCTGCGGCCCTAGAGGCTTTTAGTCGTCTAAAAAGAGCGTTTACTACTGCCCCGATGCTATTACAGACGGACGCGCGATGACCCTTTTTTATTGAGGTAGATGCGTCTGAAGTGGGGGCAGGAGCTGTATTATCTCAGGAAGTCAGTGGGAGATCCGAGTATAGTCCATGTGCGTTCTTTTCACGGAAGTTTAGTTCAGCAGAACGCAACTACGACGTGGGTAACCGTGAGTTACTGGCGATCAAATGGGCTTTAGAAGCGTTGCGACACCATCTTGAGGGGGCTAGACACCCCATTACTGTGTATACCGATCACAAGAATTTGGTATATCTGGCCAATGCTAAAAGACTCACAGCTCATCAAGCCAGGTGGGCGTTGTTTTTCGCCAGGTTTAATTTTGTTGTGACATATATCCCAGGAGAGAAGAACGTGAAGGCGGAAACCCTGTCACAGAGTTTCGGGGTGCCGGAAAGTGAGACCACGACTCCTGAGAATATCTTGCCACCTGGGGTGGTGGTGGCAGCTGTAGAATCTAACTTTGTCCCTCAACTACAGAACTGTCAGCAGGACGCTCCTTCAGGGGTGCCGTAGGGCAGATGGTTTGTGCCAGAAACATTATGTCTCAGAGTCATTGAAGAATCTCATTTGTCGGTTTTCGCAGGCCATCCGGGGTTTCAGGGGACCCTGGATCTTTATTCTAGACACTTCTGGTGGCCAGGCATGTCTCAGGAGATCCGCGACTTTGTTAAGGGATGCTCTGTCTGTGCACGCAATAAAAGTCGCCGGCGTCCTCCGGAGGGTCCTCTGAGACCGTTACCGGTACCTTCTCGTCCGTGGTCGCAGTTATCGGTAGATTTTATCACTGATCTACCGGAATCCCAGAAGTTCAGCACTATCTGAGTGATAGTTGACCGGTTCTCAAAGATGGCAAATTTTGTGGCGTTAAAGAAGCTACCTTCAGCAATAGAAATTGCAAAGATTTTTGTAAAAATAATCATTTGCCTACATGGGGTTCCCCAAAACATTGTATCTGATCGCGGGATTCAGTTTGTGGCGCAGTTTTGGCAAGCCTTCTGCAGAAACCTGGGAACGTCGCTTTCCTTCTCGTCAGCATTCCACCCGCAAACCAATGGTCAGACTGAGCGGAAGAACCAAGATTTAGTGCAATATTTACGGTTGTTTGCCAGCGAAAAGGCTCAGCAGTGGGTAGAGTTCATGCCGTTGGAGGAGTTTGCGCTAAACAACCGCACTTGTTCTTCCACTGGGTATCTCCATTCTTTTGTGTATACGGTCAGCATCCTCGCTTCCTTACAGTGATCCCTACTCCATCTGTCTGTCCTGCAGCTGATGTTGCCACAGATATGCTGCAGGGAGTATGGAAAGAAGTACAGAAAAACCTGGTAGCAACGGGGGCTCGTATGCAGTTGCGTAGTGGGAGGAGTCTGTAAGTTTCTGAACCTTTCAGGGTGTGACAGAAGGTATACCTGTCTTCTAAAAATCTCAAATTAAGGGTCCCGTCCTTGAAGCTAGCGCAGCTTTATATGGGGCCCTTTGTCATCACACGTGTAGTGAACCCGCTCGCCTATGAACTGGGTTTGCCAACTACATGGAGGGTTCACAGGGTTTTCCATAAGTCTTTATTGAAACCTTTTGTCCCTTCGGTCTGCGTGTATTTCCTGTTGGTTTTCTTCATCTGCCCTTCCTATCGGTATTCTACCCTGTTCCATCTTGGTACGCCAGTCCCCCCTCTCGGTCCCTAGTGAGAGCGGGGACCGCTGCCCCGTTGCCCGTCTGGGGTTAGCCAGGAGTGGAGGCAAGTAGGCAGGGACAGGGGTTGCGGGTAATTTCTAGGGCAACCCAGGCTGGTGTATCATCGGGTAGGATACCATAACAGCTTAGTAGTAACTGAAGGTCATGGATACGGTAGTGAAAGAACTTCTCTTTTTTTTGGACAATGTGAAAAACCAGAAAGTGAAAACGCGTTTCGGGGTTAGGCGCCTTTGTCAGTTCGGCTGGATTAGAGCATACAAACAATTGGAGATCTGGGGGTGACAAGGTTCCAAAAGTCTGGTGAAATATCAGAAGTCCTGTAAGCAGCAGGGTAACTGGGATGAGAAAAGTGCTTCAGCCCCGGCCCCTGAAATGCATTTTCACATTGTACTGTTGTAGTAGACATGATAATTAATTAGTATAAAATGTCTATCGATTTGCACTAGACGTATTATGTGTGTTTTGTGACTTCAGCCTAATGTGAAACTCTGCTGCATAAGGAAAGAGTTAAATCACAGTGTTATATGTTATTGCTTGAGTGTTCTCCCAGTCCTCCCCATCCCCCACACAGGATCTTCTTCAACAAAGAGATATCTACTTTCACTTTCAGGTTCGAGCACATGTTTGTGAGACAAAGACTTGCTTATACATTGGACTTGAGAGAAGGTGGGCAGGAAGGAGGGGGGATTCTATATGATCCGACAAATGAGAATCCTATATGTTACTGATGTAACCTGTTGCCCGCCCATGTTATGCTTTACAATAAAAGGCCCTGTCTGGCTGTTTCTGGGCAGAGAGACATTTTGGATATGAGGCTGATAGCTTGTGTCTAATTTGCTCCACGAAGTGTGCACACGATACAATTCGGAAGCGACAAAATACCCCAAAGCCTGCTGGAGAAACCATAATCCAGATCACTGTATCCATGACCTTTAGTTACTACCAAGCTTAGAGTATTGCACCTTTTTCGCCAGCCTTTTTTCCTTTTTCCTTGTCACATGTATGCTCTATTAAAGAATCTTCAGTAACTATTAAAGGTTTCTATTTGATCTCTGGGAGTGTTATATGCCCAAAAATATGACACTCTAGCTCTAAACGTGCACTGTATTTCAATTCGAAGTGTACATTTTTTATTATATACATCCCAGAATCATTCAGAAAGCTTAACTTTTTACGTTCCCTTCTTGATTTAGAATCCATTCTATTGTGTTTGGCATTGATGTAACGATTTCCAGTAACAATGTAAACTGTTACTGCTATATAATCAAAAGATCCTAAAATCAATGATTATAGAATGATTTCTCTGTCTTTTATGTTAAAATTTCAACTTTTTAAATGTTGTATCATGTACAAAATTTCTATGAAATAACAGCGCCATCCAGTGGGCATAATATTTACATTATCAATTTAGTGACATTTTAACATTGAGACACAGCAAAAATATGTTTGGGCTGTTGAATGACAGCAAAGGTTGTGGCGCAAAGGTGAGAACGCTAAATCTCTACTTTAATAGAAGTTCTAGACATATAGTCTGCAAATGCATAGCCAGCATATCAAAGAACCAGCTATTAGTGAAGTGAAAATTAGGCCAAGTTGACAGTCCCTTGATTTCTCTTATAAGGACTAAACAGTCATTGGACAGGATGGATCTCAAGTTCTCAACGCAGTAGAACTCTTTTAAGAACTCTTCCGTTCTTCCAAGGTTAGCAGTGACACAACTATCTGATGAAACCCCTGGGTTTTGCTTGTTTTGAAACACTTCCCTGCAGAACTTTATCATCTGACAAACCTGAAACTAGGCGTGATATGTTACCAATTGGTGTTTACTGGGGCAAGAGACCTCTTGGCATCCTAGCTGAATGCCTAGGCTGCAGGCTAAATGAGGTCTGTATGAAAATTAAAATTTTTCTTTACAATGTAATCTACCATGAACACAGAAGAGGCCTGCGGTCTACCTCAGTCTGACATGGAAGTGATGATCATTAAAAGTTAGATGAGGAGTGGGGCAGTGGGGATATTATATTATGCGTACTGTAGGGCATTATATAGTTGTATTGTATGGCAATGGTAGCTACATGACATTAATGCACAATATAGTACAACGCCACAATTCACACAAAAATTGATTTGTGTGTGACAATATAAATTCTCAGTTATTAGTCAGTCATACTGTTATACACATCCTAGCTCCATGTGCCCCATGCAGTTAGGACATATATTGACATCCACTGCATTTGCAGTGCATGCAGTGGGCTCTCTGGAGCCTTACTCCCTCCATACACCCTGGTTTCCTAGTCATCGCATCAAAGATATAAAAATTTTAAAAAAAATGTAAAAATTTGTATTGCTGCATTTGTAAAGGTGAAATCTATTAAAATATAAGATAAATATAAATCCTGCATAGAGATGAGCGAGCACCAAAATGCTCGGGTGCTCGTTACTCGGGACGAAATTATCGCGATGCTCAAGGGTTCGTTTCGAGTAACGAACCCCATTGAAGTCAATGGGCGACCCGAGCATTTTTGTATATCGCCAATGCTCGCTAAGGTTTTCATTTGTGAAAATCTGGGCAATTCAAGAAAGTGATGGAAACGACACAGCAACGGATAGGGCAGGCGAGGGGCTACATGTTGGGCTGCATCTCAAGTTCCCAGGTCCCACTATTAAGCCACAATAGCTGCAAGAGTGCCCCCCCCCCCTCCCAACAACTTTTACTTCTGAAAAGCCCTCATTAGCAATGCATACCTTAGCTAAGCACCACACTACCTCCAACAAAGCACAATCACTGCCTGCATGACACTCCGCTGCCACTTCTCCTGGGTTACATGCTGCCCCCCCCCCCGCACGACCCAGTGTCCACAGCGCACACCAAACTGTCCCTGCGCAGCCTTCAGCTGCCCTCATGCCACGCCACACTCATGTCTATTTATAAGTGCGTCTGCCATGAGGAGGAATCGCAGGCACACACTGCAGAGGGTTGGCAGGGCTAGGCAGCGACCCTCTTTAAAAGGGGCGGGGCGATAGCCCACAATGCTGTACAGAAGCAATGAGAAATCCAATTCTCCAATTCTGTGCCACCTCCATCAGGAGCTGCACACGTGGGCATAGCAATGGGGAACCTATGTGCCACACACTATTCATTCTGTCAAGGTGTCTGCATGCCCCAATCAGACCGCGTTTTTTTATAAATAGTCACAGCCAGGTACAACTCCGCAATGGGAATTCCGTGTGCACCCACAGCATGGGTGGCTCCCTGGAACCCACCGGCTGTACATAAATGTATCCCATTGCAGTGCCCATCACAGCTGAGGTAACGTCCGATTAAATGCAGGTGGGCTTCGGCCCACACTGCATGCCCCAGTCAGACTGGGGTTCTTTAGAAGTAGACACATGCAGTTACAACTCCCTGTGGACCCACAGCATGGGTGGCTCCCTGGAACCCACCGGCGGTACATAAATATATCCCATTGCAGTGCCCAACACAGCTGATGTAACATCAGCTTTAATGCAGGTGGGCAAAAAATTAATTGGATTACACTGTAGGCGAGGGCCCCAAAAAATTGGTGTACCAACAGTACTAATGTACGTCAGAAAAATTGCCCATGCCCAACCAAGAGGGCAGGTGAAACCCATTAATCGCTTTGGTTAATGTGGCTTATTTTGTAACTACTAGGCCTGGAGGCAGCCCAGTTAAAATAAAAATTGGTTCAGGTGAAAGTTTCAATGCTTTAATGAGCATTGAAACGTATAAAAATTGTTTACAAAAATTATATGACTGAGCCTTGTGGGCCTAAGAAAAATTGCCCGTTCGGCGTGATTACGTCAGGTTTCTGGAGGAGGAGCAGGAGGAGGAGGATGAATATTATACACAGATTTATGAAGCTAAAAGGTCCACGTTTTTGATGGTGATAGAGAACGATGCTTCCATCCGTGGGTGCAGCCTACGTATTGTTTAGGTATCGCTGCTGTGCGCTAGTGGAGAAGAGAAGTCTGGGGAAATCCAGGCTTTGTTCATCTTGATGAGTGTAAGCCTGTCGGCACTGTCGGTTGACAGGCAGGTACGCTTATCTGTGATAATTCCCCCAGCCGCACTAAACACCCTCTCTGACAAGACGCTAGCCGCAGGACAAGCAAGCACCTCCAGGGCATACAGCGCGAGTTCAGGCCACTTGTCCAGCTTCGACACCCAGTAGTTGTAGGGGGCAGAGGCGTCACGGAGGACGGTCGTGCGATCGGCTACGTACTCCCTCACCATCCTTTTACAGTGCTCCCGCCGACTCAGCCTTGACTGGGGAGCTGTGACACAGTCTTGCTGGGGAGCCAGAAAGCTGTCAAAGGCCTTAGAGAGTGTTCCCCTGCCTGTGCTGTACATGCTGCCTGATCTCTGCGCCTCCCCTGCTACCTGGCCCTCGGAACTGCGCCTTCGGCCACTAGCGCTGTCGGATGGGAATTTTACCATCAGTTTGTCCGCCAGGGTCCTGTGGTATAGCATCACTCTCGAACCCCTTTCCTCTTCGGGTATGAGAGTGGAAAGGTTCTCCTTATACCGTGGGTCGAGCAGTGTGTACACCCAGTAATCCGTAGTGGCCAGAATGCGTGTAACGCGAGGGTCACGAGAAAGGCATCCTAGCATGAAGTCAGCCATGTGTGCCAGGGTACCTGTACGCAACACATGGCTGTCCTCACTAGGAAGATCACTTTCAGGATCCTCCTCCTCCTCCTCAGGCCATACACGCTGAAAGGATGACAGGCAAGCAGCATGGGTACCCTCAGCAGTGGGCCAAGCTGTCTCTTCCCCCTCCTCCTCATCCTCCTCCCCCTCCTCATCCTCCTCCCCCTCCTCCTCCCCCTCCTCCTCCTCCTCCTCCTCAACGCGCTGAGATATAGACAGGAGGGTGCTCTGACTATCCAGCGACATACTGTCTTCCCCCGCCTCTGTTTCCGAGCGCAAAGCGTCTGCCTTTATGCTTTGCAGGGAACTTCTCAAGAGGCATAGCAGAGGAATGGTGATGCTAATGATAGCAGCATCGCCGCTCACCACCTGGGTAGACTCCTCAAAATTACCAAGGACATGGCAGATGTCTGCCAACCAGGCCCACTCTTCTGAAAAGAATTGAGGAGGCTGACTCCCACTGCGCCGCCCATGTTGGAGTTGGTATTCCACTATAGCTCTACGCTGCTCATGGAGCCTGGCCAACATGTGGAGCGTAGAGTTCCACCGTGTGGGCACGTCGCACAGCAGTCGGTGCACTGGCAGATGAATCCGATGTTGCAGGGTGCGCAGGGTGGCAGCGTCCGTGTGGGACTTGTGGAAATGTGCACAGAGCTGGCGCACCTTTCCGAGCAGGTCTGACAAGCGTGGGTAGCTTTTCAGAAAGCGCTGAACCACCAAATTAAAGACGTGGGCCAGGCATGGCACGTGCGTGAGGCTGCCGAGCTGCAGAGCCGCCACCAGGTTACGGCCGTTGTCACACACGACCATGCCCGGTTGGAGGCTCAGCGGCGCAAGCCAGCGGTCGGTCTGCTCTGTCAGACCCTGCAGCAGTTCGTGGGCCGTGTGCCTCTTATCTCCTAAGCTGAGTAGTTTCAGCACGGCCTGCTGACGCTTGCCCACCGCTGTGCTGCCATGCCGCGCGACACCAACTGCTGGCGACGTGCTGCTGCTGCTGACACATCTTGATTGCGAGACAGAGGTTGCGTAGGAGGAGGAGGAGGAGGGTGGTTCAGTGGAGGAAGCATACACTGCCACAGATACCACCACCGAGGTGGGGCCCGCAATTCTGGGGGTGGGTAGGACGTGAGCGGTCCCAGGCTCTGACTCTGTCCCAGCCTCCACTAAACTCACCCAATGTGCCGTCAGGGAGATATAGTGGCCCTGCCCGCCTGTGCTTGTCCACGTGTCCGTTGTTAAGTGGACCTTGCCAGTAACCGCGTTGGTGAGGGCGCATACAATGTTGCGGGAGACGTGGTCGTGCAGGGCTGGGACAGCACATCGGGAAAAGTAGTGGCGACTGGGAACTGAGTAGCGCGGGGCCGCCGCCGCCATCATACTTTTGAAAGACTCCGTTTCCACAACCCTATACGGCAGCATCTCCAGGCTGATAAATTTGGCTATGTGCACGTTTAACGCTTGAGCGTGCGGGTGCGTGGCGGCGTACTTGCGCTTGCGCTCCAACACTTGCGCTAGCGACGGCTGGACGCTGCGCTGACAGACGTTGGTGGATGGGGCCGAGGACAGCGGAGGTGAGGGTGTGGGTGCAGGCCAGGAGACGGTAGTGCCTGTGTCCTGAGAGGGGGGTTGGATCTCAGTGGCAGGTTGGGGCACAGGGGGAGAGGCAGCGGTGCAAACCGGAGGTGGTGAACGGCCTTCGTCCCACCTTGTGGGGTGCTTGGCCATCATATGTCTGCGCATGCTGGTGGTGGTGAGGCTGGTGGTGGTGGCTCCCCGGCTGATCTTGGCGCAACAAAGGTTGCACACCACTGTTCGTCGGTCGTCTGCACTCTCAGTGAAAAACTGCCAGACCTTTGAGCACCTCGGCCTCTGCAGGGTGGCATGGCGCGAGGGGGCGCTTTGGGAAACAGTTGGTGGATTATTCGGTCTGGCCCTGGCTCTACCCCTGGCCACCGCACTGCCTCTTGCAACCTGCCCTGCTGCTGCCCTTGCCTCCCCCTCTGAAGACCTGTCCTCAGTAGGCGTAGCAAACCAGGTGGGGTCAGTCACCTCATCGTCCTGCTGCTCTTCCTCCGAATCCTGTGTGCGCTCCTCCCTCGGACTTACTGCCCTTACTACTACCTCACTGATAGACAACTGTGTCTCATCGTCATTGTCCTCCTCACCCACTGAAAGGTCTTGAGACAGTTGCCGGAAGTCCCCAGCCTCATCCCCCGGACCCCGGGAACTTTCCAAAGGTTGGGCATCAGTCACGATAAACTCCTCTGGTGGGAGAGGAACCATTGCTGCCCAATCTGAGCAGGGGCCCGAGAACAGTTCCTGGGAGTCTGCCCGCTCCTCAGAATGTGTCATTGTAATGGAGTGAGGAGGCTGGGAGGAAGGAGGAGCAGCAGCCAGAGGATTCAGAGTTGCAGCAGTGGACGGCGCAGAACTCTGGGTGGACAATAGATTGCTGGATGCACTTTCTGCCATCCACGACAGGACCTGCTCACACTGGTCATTTTCTAATAAAGGTCTACCGCGTGGACCCATTAATTGTGAGATGAATGTGGGGATGCCAGAAACGTGCCTCTCTCCTAATCCCGCAGCAGTCGGCTGCGATATACCTGGATCAGGAGCTCGGCCTGTGCCCACACCCTGACTTGGGCCTCCGCGTCCCCGCCCGCGTCCACGTCCTCTAGGCCTACCCCTACCCCTCAGCATGCTGTATTACCAGTAATGCAGAAACAGAACGCTGTAATTAAATGTGCCGCTTATTGGCCTGTGGTTGGAGGCTGACTTCGCTTACGGAACGCCAGGAAATCATTTTGCGCAAGCCTGCTGTAACACTTAGCTGGCTGCGTATGAATTAGGAGGACAACTACACCCAGCACAGACCCAGAACACTGAGGACAGTCACAGGCAGCCCAAATAGATTTTTTTCCCCAAATGTTTTTGGAAAGGCCCACTGCCTATATACACTGTATATGTCTTCTGTCCCTGCGTCACCACTACTGGCCCTGGAGTATGTAAAATAACTGCAGACTGTTGCACTGTGGACTGGAATGTGATGTAACAGCCAACACAGAGCCAGGAAATAATTTTGCACAAGCCTGCTGTAACACTTAGCTGGCTGCGTATGAATTAGGAGGACAACTACACCCAGCACAGACCCAGTACACTGAGGACAGGCACAGGCAGCCCAAATAGATTTTTTTCCCCAAATGTTTTTGGAAAGGCCCACTGCCTATATACACTGTATATGTCTTCTGTCCCTGCGTCACCACTACTGGCCCTGGAGTATGTAAAATAACTGCAGACTGTTGCACTGTGGACTGGAATACAGCGGTGATTTAACAGCCAACACAGAGCCAGGAAATAATTTTGCGCAAGCCTGCTGTAACACTTAGCTGGCTGCGTATGAATTAGGAGGACAACTACACCCAGCACAGACCCAGAACACTGAGGACAGTCACAGGCAGCCCAAATAGATTTTTTTCCCCAAATGTTTTTGCAAACACTGCCTATATTCAATAAATATATGTCTTCTGTCCCTGCCTCACAATATATGTCTTCTGTCCCTGCCTCACAATATATGTCTTCTGTCCCTGCCTCACAATATATGTCTTCTGTCCCTGCCTCACCACTACTGGCCCTGCACTATGTATAATTACTGCAAGGCGCAATGCTCTGCACGGCCGATATACAAAAAAAAAAAAGTGCAACACTGCAAAAAGCAGCCTCCACAGTACTGCACACGGTTAGATGTGGCCCTAAGAAGGACCGTTGGGGTTCTTGAAGCCAAAAATACTCCTAACACTCTCCCTATAGCAGCTCCGGCACCAACAGCACTTTCCCTCCTCTATGTCAAAACAAATCTGTGGCGAGCCGCGGGAGGGGCCGATTTTTATACTCGGGTGACACCTGATCTCGCCAGCCACTCACTGCAGGGGGGTGGTATAGGGCTTGAACGTCGCAGGGGGAAGTTGTAATGCCTTCCCTGTCTTTCTATTGGCCAGAAAAGCGTGCTAACGTCTCAGAGACGAAAGTGAAAGTAACTCGAACATCGCGTGGTATTCGTCACGAGTAACGAGCATCTCGAACACGCTAATACTTGAACGAGTATCAAGCTCGGACGAGTACGTTCGCTCATCTCTAATCCTGCACAGTAAACACCATCAGAAAAAGGAAATACGCAATGAGAAGTTACCTCCTAAAAAACATACAAAAGAAACAAGCCATAACACAGCCCCTTCAGTGAATTTTTTTTTAAAAAAAGGTAATTCATTTTCTTAAGTAGTACTACATAAAAACACAATATAAATTTGGTATTGCTGTAATCACACTGACCCACAGATTAAAGATAATATGTCATTTTCCCTGCATTGTGAATACCTTAAAACAACTCCCCCCCCCCCCCCCCCCCACACACCCAAAGTGGTGCAATTGTGTTTCTTCCCCATTCCACCCCACTTACACATTTTTAAAAAGACTTCTAATTCATTATATGGTACTTTAAATGGTAGCACTGAAAAATATAACTAAGGCCGCCTGCACACGAGCGGGTCGGATCCGGCAGCGAGAATTCTCGCCGCGGGACCCGACCCGAGAGCCTGCAGGGACGAGCGCGTACTCTCCCGCGCCTGGCGGCCCCGGCTCTTTCATGTGCCGGCTGCGGCGCAGCTGGCGCATGCGCAGACCGGAGCCGGCGGCCGGGTGAGTGCGTGCCCCGCACAAAAATAGGACATGCCGCGGTTTGTTTGCCGTGCGAGATTTCGCGCGGCCAAACCGCGGCTGTCTGCATAGGAGTGCGTATTGTAATGCTCTCCTATGCAAACTTTCAGTGGCGGAAATCCCGCGGGAAATCCCGTGGCGGGATTTCCGCCCGTGTGCAGGCGGCCTAATTCCGCAAAAAAAGAATCCATATGTTGTTATGTAACTAGAAAAAAAACAAAAATAAACATGTTTTTGAAATTGGGGATACCAAAACTGCAGAAAGTGACCTGGACACAGGAGCATTAATGACTGCTCGTCATGGAACCAGAGGCGTAACTTGAAGCTCCTGGGCCCCAATGCAAAATCTGTAACAGGCCACCAACTATAATGCTTTATTCATAGTACTGGGCTCCCTATATGGAGAAGAGAGGCCTTATGGGTCCCCTAAGGCTCTTGGGCCCGGGTGCAACTGCATCCCCTATAGTTACACCAATGAATTCAATGAATGGCTGCGCGCTGCCTCTGATTGGCTGAGCACAGGGACCCGCTTCAGTCACACGAATTTCTGTGTGTATGCGTTTTACACAAAAAAATGCGCAACAAACAAACTCTCGTCTGACTGAGCCCTAGCCAAGGGTTCCACATTGGTATAAATTTCTCCAGGAAATCTGAAACCATTGTTGCTACTATATCTATATATATAAAGACGAAAGCCCTCACTGACTCACTGACTCACTGACTCACTCACTCACTGACTGACTCGCCAAAAGTTCTCCAACTTCCCGATGTCGTAGAAACATGAAATTTGGCACAAGCATAGATTATCTCCAAAATAGGAAAAGTAATTGGGTCCCAACTCGATTATTCAATTCTAGCGCGAAAGAATTGGCGTCGAAATTTTAAGGACCTAATCTAAATCTCTCACTTCCCAATGTCATAGAAACTTAAAATTTGGCACGGGCATTGAATATGTCATAAATAGGAAAAGTTCATAGGTCCCAACTCGATTATTCAATCTATGCGCAAAAGAATTAGCGTCCAAATTTTACATACGGAATGTAATTTTCTCACTTTCGGTGTCATAGAAACTCGAAATTTGGCACGAGCATTGATTATGTCATAAATAGGAAAAGCTAATGGGTCCCAACTCGATTATTCAATTCTATGCGCAAAAGAACTAGCGTCCAAATTGTACGTACAGAATCTAATTCTCTCACTTCCTGGTGTCATAGAAACTCAAAATTTGGCACGAGCATTGATTATGTCATAAATAGGAAAAGCTAATGGGTCCCAACTCGATTATTCAATTCTATGCGCAAAAGAATTAGCGTCCAAATTTTACGTACAGAATGTAATTTTCTCACTTACCGGTGTCATAGAAACTCGAAATTTGGCAGGAGCATTGATTATGTCATAAATAGGAAAAGCTAATGGGTCCCAACTCCATTATTCAATTCTATGCGCAAAAGAATTAGCTTCCAAATTTTACGTACGGAATGTAATTTTCTCACTTTCCAGTGTCATAGAAACTCGAAATTTGGCACGAGCGTTCATTATGTCATAAATCGGAAAAGCTAATGGGTCCCAACTCGATTATTCAATTCTATGCGCAAAAGAATTAGTGTCCAAATTTTACGTGCGGAATGTAATTTTCTCACTTTTTGGTGTCATAGAAACGTGAGATTTGGCACGAGCATTGATTATGTCATAAATAGGAAAAGCTAATGGGTCTCAACTCCATTATTCAATTCTATGCGCAAAAGAACTAGCGTCCAAATTTTACCTACGGAATGTAATTTTCTCACATTCCTGTGTAATAGAAACGTGAAATTTGGCACGAGCATTGATTATGTCATAAATAGGAAAAGCTAATGGGTCCCAACTCCATTATTTAATTCTAGCGCAAAAGAACTAGCGTCCAAATTTTACGTACAGAATCTAATTCTCACTTCCCGGTGTCATAGAAACGTGAAATTTGGCACGAGAATTGATTATGTCATAATTAGGAAAAGCTAATGGGTCCCAACTCCATTATTCAATTCTAGCGCAAAAGAACTAGCGTCCAAATTTTGCGTACGGAATCTAATTCTCTCACTTCTTGGCGTCATAGAAACATGAAATTTGGAACGGGCATTGATTATGTCATAAATAAGAAAAGTTAATGGGTCCCACCTCGATTGTTCAATTCTAAGCGCAAAAGAATTAGCGCCCACATTTTACGTACTAAATGTTATTCTCTCACTTCCCGATGTCTTAGAAACTTGAAATTTGGCACGGGCATTTATTATGTCATAAATCGGAAAAGTTAATGGGTCCCAACTCGATTATTCAATTCTAAGGGCGCCCACCCACTGGCGATTTTTTTTTCCTTTGCGTTTTTTCTCAAGAGCAATTAGTTTTGAATGTGTTCCTGTCCACTGGCGTTTTTTTTTCCGGTCCGTTGCAATTTTTAACATAGGAACTGTCAGTTGCATACGTGTCCTTATTTTTCTCTTAATCCACCCATGAATGTCAATGGAAATTAACGGAAAAGGCGCGAAAAAGCCGCGAAAATGCCGCGAAAAACGCGCGGAAAACGCTGCGTTTTTCACGCACTAAAATCGAAAACGCCAGTGGGTGGGCGCCCTAAGTGCAAAAGAATTAGTGTCCAAATTTAACGTATGGAATCTAATTCTCTCACTTCCTGATGTCATTTTATACAAAGGAAACGTCGCATGGTTGCCTCCACGTGGTGTTTCCTGGGTAACGCAGAGAACTATGCAAAATGGTGAACATATGTTTTTTCGGTATTTCTAAAGTAACCACGACTTCATAAGATTTTCCGTGTGAACACCAGATAAACACCAGTACCAAATTAACTTGGGCGAAGCCGGGTATATCAGCTAGTCTATCTATATATAAAGCTGAAAGCCCTCACTGACTGACTGACTCACTGACTGACTCACTGACTGACTCGCCAAAAGTTCTCCAACTTCCCGATATCGTAGAAACATGAATTTTGGCGCAAGCATAGATTATCTCCAAAATAGGAAAAGTGATTGGGTCCCAACTCGATTATTCAATTCTAGCGCAAAAGATTGGCGTCGAAATTTTACGTACATAATCTAAATCTGTCACTTCCCAATGCCTTACAAACTTAAAATTTGGCACGGGCATTGATTATGACATAAATAGGAAAAGCTAATGGGTCCCAACTTGATTATTCAATTCTATGCGCAAAAGAATTAGCGTCCAAATTTTACGTACGGAATCTAATTTTCTCACTTTCCGATGTCATAGAAACAGGAAATTTGGCACGAGCATTGATTATGTCATAAATAGGAAAAGTTCATAGGTCCCAACTCGATTATTCAATTCTATGCGCAAAAGAATTGGCGTCGAAATTTTACGTGCGGAAGGTTATTTTTTCACTTTCCGGTGTCATAGAAACAGGAAATTTGGCACGAGCATTGATTATGTCATAAATAGGAAAAGCTAATGGGTCCCAACTCCATTATTCAATTTTATGCGCAAAAGAATTAGCGTCCAAATTTTACGTGCGGAATGTAATTTTTTCACTTTCCGGTGTCATAGAAACGTGAAATTTGGCACGAGCATTGATTATGTTATAAATAGGAAAAGTTCATAGGTCCCAACTCGATTATTCAATTCTAGCGCAAAAGAATTGGCGTTGAAATTTTACGTACGGAATGTAATTTTTTCACTTTCCGGTGTCATAGAAACGGGAAATTTGGCACGAGCATTGATTATGTCATACATAGGAAAAGCTAATGGGTCCCAACTCGATTATTAAATTCTATGCGCAAAAGAATTGGCGTCGAAATTTTACGTGCGGAATGTAATTTTTTCACTTTCCGGTGTCATAGAAACGGGAAATTTGGCACGAGCATTGATTATGTCATAAATAGGAAAAGCTAATGGGTCCCAACTCCATTATTCAATTCTAAGCGCAAAAGAATTAGTGTCCAAATTTTACGTATGTAATCTAATTCTCTCACTTCCTGATGTCATTTTATATAAAGGAAACGTCGCATGGTTGCCTCCCCGTGGTATTTCCTGGGTAACGCAGAGAACTATGCAAAATGGTGAACATATTTTTTTTCCTCAGTATCTCTAAAGTAACCACGACTTCATAAGCTTTTCCGTGTTAACACCAGATAAACACCAGTACCAAATTAACTCGGGCGAAGCCGGGTATATCAGCTAGTATATATATAAAGCTGAAAGCCCTCACTGACTCACTCACTCACTCACTGACTGACTGACTCACTGACTGACTCGCCTAAAGTTCTCCAACTTCCCGATGTCGTAGAAACATGAAATTTGGCAGAAGCATAGATTATCTCCAAAATAGGAAAAGTGATTGGGTCGCAACTCGATTATTCAATTCTAGCGCAAAAGAATTGAATAAAAATTTTGCAGTACATAATCTAAATCTCTCACTTCTCAATGTCATAGAAATGTGAAATTTGGCACGAGCATTGATTATATCATAAGTAGGAAAAGCTAATGGGTCCCAACTCCACTATTCAATTCTAGCGCAAAAGAATTGGCATCGAAATTTTATGTGCGGAGTGTAATTTTTTCACTTTCTGGTGTCATAGAAATGGGAAATTTGGCACGAGCAATGATTATGTGATAAATAGGAAAAGCTAATGGGTCCCACCTCCATTATTCAATTCTATGCGCAAAAGAATTAGCGTCCAAATTTTACGTGCGGAATGTAATTTGCTCACTTTCCGGTGTCAAAGAAACGGGAAATTTGGCACGAGCATTGATTATGTGATAAATAGGAAAAGCTAATGGGTCCCACCTCCATTATTCAATTCTATGCGCAGAAGAATTAGCGTCCAAATTTTACGTGCGGAATGTAATTTGCTCACTTTCTGGTGTCAAAGAAACGGGAAATTTGGCACGAGCATTGATTATGTGATAAATCGGAAAAGCTAATGGGTCCCACCTCCATTATTCAATTCTATGCGCAAAAGAATTAGCATCCAAATTTTACGTACGGAATCCAATTTTCTCACTTTCCGGTGTCATAGAAACGTGAAATTTGGCACGAGCATTGTTTATGTCATAAATAGGAAAAGTTCATAGGTCCCAACTCGATTATTCAATTCTAGCGCAAAAGAATTAGCGTCCAAGTTTTACGTGCGGAATGTAATTTGCTCACTTTCTGGTGTCATAGAAACGGGAAATTTGGCAAGAGCATTGATTATGTGATAAATAGGAAAAGCTAATGGGTCCCACCTCCATTATTCAATTCTATGCGCAAAAGAATTAGCGTCCAAATTTTACGTGCGGAAGGTAATTTTCTCACTTTCCGGTGTCATAGAAACGGGAAATTTGGCACGAGCATTGATTATGTCATAAATAGGAAAAGCTAATGCGTCCCAACTCGATTATTCAATTCTATGCGCAAAAGAATTAGCGTCTAAATTTTACGTACATAATCTAAATCTCTCACTTCCCAATGTCATAGAAACATGAAATTTGGCACGAGCATTGATTATGTCATAAATAGGAAAAGCTAATGGGTCCCAACTCGATTTTTCAATTCTATGCGCAAAAGAATAAGCGTCCAAGTTTTACGTGCGGAATGTAATTTTCTCACTTTCTGGTGTCATAGAAACGGGAAATTTGGCAAGAGCATTGATTATGTCATAAATAGGAAAAGCTAATGGGTCCCAACTCTATTATTCAATTCTATGTGCAGAAGAATTAGCGTCCAAGCTTTACGTGCGGAATGTAATTTGCTCACTTTCCGGTGTCAAAGAAACGGGAAATTTGGCACGAGCATTGATTATGTGATAAATAGGAAAAGCTAATGGGTCCCACCTCCATTATTCAATTCTATGTGCAAAAGAATTAGCGTCCAAATTTTATGTGCGGAATGTAACTTGCTCACTTTCCGGTGTCAAAGAAACGGAAATTTGGCACGAGCATTGATTATGTGATAAATAGGAAAAGCTAATGGGTCCCACCTCCATTATTTAATTCTATGCGCAAAAGAATTAGCGTCCAAATTTTATGTGCGGAATGTAATTTTCTCACTTTCTGGTGTCATAGAAACGGGAAATTTGGCACGAGCATTGATTATGTCATAAATAGGAAAAGCTAATGGGTCCCAACTCGATTATTCAATTCTATGCGCAAAAGAATTAGCGTCCAAATTTTACGTACATAATCTAAATCTCTCACTTCCCAATGTCATAGAAACATGAAATTTGGCACAAGCATTGATTATGTCATAAATAGGAAAAGCTAATGGGTCCCAACTTGATTATTCAATTCTAAGCGCAAAAGAATTAGTGTCCAAATTTTATGTACGTAATCTAATTCTCTCACTTCCTGTTGTCATTTTATATAAAGGAAACATCGCATGGTTGCCTCCACGTGGTGTTTACTGGGTAACGCAGAGAACTATGCAAAATGGTGAACATATGTTTTTCCTCAGTATCTTTAAAGTAACCATGACTTCATAAGATTTTCCCTGTGAACACAAGATAAACACCAGTACCAAATTAACTCGGGCGAAGCCGGGTATATCAGCTAGTATAGTATATGTTAGTGTGTCTCCAGTGAGACTGAGGAAGAGGCATGTTTGCCTCGAAACATTTTGCGTTCAAAGGAAAGGCATGCCTGCCTCAGAACACTGTGCTTTTATTTGCTGGCTTTCATTTACATCTTCAAATACATTTTCCCTCAAAACTTTAAGCTTCTGTGCGTCTGTCCTAAACGGTCCATTACATCAGTGCTTTTTCTTATTTCCTTCTCCATCTGCAACCATAAGGCATTGACTCTGTTAGAGTATGCAGCTGCTTTTAGGCGATACTTAAAGGGTATCGAAGCCTCATCAGCCAAGTATGCCCAATTCAACAGTGCATCGGAGAAGAATATGCATGAAACCGTCAGGATGGTGTCTGAAGCTCATCTTCTGAAACACATTTATTAAATTACAGTAAGCTTGGTACTGACAGGAGCTGATCACAAGCTCGCCGCGCCCCATCAGTATCTAATCAATAAATAATAAAAATTTTGCAGCGAATCAAGCAAGGTTACGGGGTGTGCACATTAATAAGCATTTGATTTTATTGATGTAACAAAGTAATTGTTAGTGAGAATATGAAGCCTTGAAAGGGTACATCTAGTACATAACCTAGGAATAATGCCAGTACATCTGGGAGTACATGATTACATTTGTCTAGGCCAAAACAATAGTTCATTATAAGGTGTTGACTTGCTGCTTTTTGAACTGTGATGAAGTAGTGATGTAATACAACATTATTCCCAGGTTACAACTCCCATTGAAAAACAAATGTATATTCTGTGGTACATTTTTCTGGGAGATCCTTGTATTGCAAAATGTAAGAAACTATATTTTCTAATAAAATTGGAAAAAAAGTTATGCAAACGCATACGTTCAGTGAACTATAAGCTAAAGATATACATTGAACCCCGTGGGACCATTGCCTACGCTTAATTTTGGAATAGTGGCCAAGCTAATAAGGGGTGCATTTAAGATGGAGCAAAAATGTGAACAATTTGCTGTGGCACATGCTTTCATGCTGTCATGAGTGAAGCTCCTGAGTTGTTGCTCAATTTGTGACTCCCAAAAGGCAATTTTCCATAAGGAAGAAGGGATACTATGGAAATAATGAATGCTGTATGTAAAACAGCGCAGTTTCTTTTCTAATGATTAATGGTATGGTCTTCAGCATTTATGAACATTTTGTTTGTGATTTCAACTACAATATTTCAATTCAGTTGATAAAACAAACTTTACTATCAGATGCTGCATACCCAGTTCATATTGTAAGTTACAGTGACTCCTTGGACAAAGTCATCCTGTACCCAGTGTCTAAAACTGGATAGGACATGAAAAGCAGAATATATTTTTTGTGTTCCTCAATGTTGCAAAATAATTACACAATGGTGGAATTAGTATGTACTAGGCCCGTGATGGCGAAGCTATGACACGCGTGTCAGCACCGACACACGTAGCCATAGTCGTTGACACGCGGCCGCTGTCGGCCGTTCACCTCGTTAGTCAATACTAGCAGGGCCCGCGGCTCCCCTGCTGGTATTTACTAACCAGCGCTACTACTGATAGCAGTGCTGATCCCGGTGAACACTGTGATGTCAGTGTGCAGCTGGGATCCTCATTCCCCATCCCCTGACGTCTTTTACCACTTGGTTCCGCGAGAGCGTCCGGGGGAGGATGCGTCCAGCAGCACACTGACATCAATGTCACTGCTGGGGGTCCGCTGAGGGGGGCACTGTCACTGCTGGGGGTCCGCTGTGGGGGGCACTGTCACTGCTAAGCGTCCGCTGCTGGGGGCTGCTGTCACTGCTGGGGGGCTGCTGTGCAGGGCACTGTCGCTGCTGGGGGGCCCACTGTGGGGGCCGCTGTCGCTGCTGTGGGCCCGCTATGGGGGGTGCTGTTGCTGCTGGGGGCCCACTGAGGGGGGCGTTGTCACTGCTGGGGGGTGCTGTCACTGCTGGGGGCCGCTGTGGGGGCCACTGTCACTGCTGGGGGGTCACCATTACTGAGATAAGTGAGGGGGAGGCTGTGAGAAGCTGGGGCCAGTGCTATGGGTGTTTGGGGTTTACTAAATACAGTTATACATTACAATTATACATTTTTGTTATTGAAACTATAAATATCGCGAATTTATGGATTTTTTTCTCAAAGTGACACACCACCCGAGTTATGCTCGGTTTTTTGGCGAATTTTGGTACACCGAGCTCAAAAGGTTGCCCATCACTGTACTAGGCCAAATGCCCACGGATGGATATCGCTGCGGAATTCACGGTCACACACTCGCTGCGAATTCTGCAGCAATATCCGTCCATAGACACGCTGTGTTAAACGATTCACTCCTGCCCATGAGTGGAAATCAACTGCAATTTTCCACTCGCAGAGGGAGAGTCGCAGCATGTTCTATTTTGTGCGGAAAAAAATTTAACGGACAGTTTCCATTGCAATCAATGGAAGCAGTCAGTCATGTGATACTTCCGCTGTGAGCATTGTGGGAATCCGTGTCACAACCCAGCGCCTGCACGTCATGCGCTGCACTGCGCATGTGCGCCAGCCGAGACACTCACAGCGGATCCGGACAGGCGAATATAGGGTTTCTGGGGGGCGCCGGGTCGGAATGCGACCCAGCCGGTAAGCATGAGGCCCTATTTAACTGAAGGCTGAAATAAATGTTAACATTCACAGTTAATAGTGTATTTTTACATGCATCAGAACATCAATTATGTCCTAAATAGGCTTGTTATTGGCAGTATGCACATGAATTTGCAACAAATCTGCTGCTTGTATGTATGCCCTAAAACAATAGTGCCTATCCAGGAGCTTGGCACCCACATGAGTTCGCCAAGCTGTGTGGTGTGCCATAGTAGACCTCAGTTATGACCATATGCACTAGTTATAATACACCATCGCTATTAACCTCTTCCCACTGCAGCCCTTTTTGTCTGTTTTTTTTCCATTTTCATTTTTTCCTCCTCACTTTCAAAACAATCCTAACTTTTTATTGTTCTAGTGACATAGCTACACAAGGGCTTGTTGTTTGTGGAAGAGTCGTATTTTTCAGTTGTACCATTTAACAACCCTATAATGTATTGTAAAACCTTAGAAAATTAATAAGCGTGGCAAAGTGGAACAAAATTGCAGTTGCCATTTTTGTGGAGTTGGGATTGATTTTATGGCGCTCAAAGCACAGGAAGAATGACATGTTATCTTTATTCTGTGGGTGAGTACTATTAAGGCAAATACTAAATGTATATAGCTTATGTAGTAGTACTTTAAAAAAATAAAAATAAAATAATTGCTTTCTGTTGCCATCTTTTGACCACCCATTACTTTATTTTTTCGTACATATAGGTTATTTGAGGGCTCCACTTTTGCAAGGCAGCCTGTACATTTTATTGATAACATTTCAGGGGAAACAGGACTTTTTCATAGATTTTTATTCTTTTTTTTTTCTTGGAGACAGGGTGACCAAAAATAAGGCAACTCTGGCATTGCATTTTCTTCTCTGACGGTGGTGACCATGCAGAATTAAAGGGGTTGTCCCGCGCCGAAACGTTTTTTTTTTTTTTAACACCCCCCCCCCCCGTTCGGCGCGAGAAAACCCCGATGCAGGGGTTAAAAAAACAAACCGGGTAGTACTTACCCGAATCCCGGCGGTCCGGCGTCTTCATACTCACCTGCTGAAGATGGCCGCCGGGATCCTCTGTCTCTCTGTGGACCGCAGGGCTTCTGTGCGGTCCATTGCCGATTCCAGCCTCCTGATTGGCTGGAATCGGCACGTGACGGGGCGGAGCTACACGGAGCCGGCATTCTGCACGAGCGGCCCCATTGAAGACAGCAGAAGACCCGGACTGCGCAAGCGCGGCTAATTTGGCCATTAGAGGCCGAAAATTAGTCGGCACCATGGAGACGAGGACGCCAGCAACGGAGCAGGTAAGTATAAAACTTTTGATAACTTCTGTATGGCTCATAATTAATGCACAATGTACATTACAAAGTGCATTAATATGGCCATACAGAAGTGTGTAGACCCACTTGCTGCCGCGGGACAACCCCTTTAATGTTATATTTTAGTGAATCGGACATATATATGTTTCTATTTATCTTAGATTTTTTGTTGCAACGACTGGAAAACGGCCTTTAAACAAAATTATATACATACGTAAATACATTTTTAAAAATATATTTTCTAATGATAAAAAAAATGTTACATTACTTTTTTTAGTCCCCATAGGTCACTTGAGCATACAATCTTTTGATTGGTATTGCATTATATTGTAATTTTACTGGCATTCATAAGAAACATTCATGCCACCCCTGGGGGCCTTCAGAAGACCCCAAGTTGCCATAACACCCAGATCGCACCCTGTGGTCTCATTGCAGTGGCCAGTTTGAGATATCTCAGGCCTGATTGGAACATTTAAATGTCGCTGTCAGAATTGGCAAATTTAAATTGTGAAATCCACGCGGGGCACCCTTGCGGTAGATCCGCAGTTCGAGCTGCCAATAGACATTGGTGTTTGCAGCTGAATTAAAGCATGCAGATTTGTTTTGCAGACCTTTTGGTCTGGAAAACAAATCGCAGCTTGCTGCATTTTATTGCGGTTCCTGTACGGACGGCTTCCATTGAAATCAGTGGAAGCAATCTGATCCATCGATGGGCTGTGGATTCCACAGGCATGTAGTAGATTTTTTAAAAAAAATCTCTACTGTGCATGTGCGCCAGCTGGCACATCCACACACATCTGCAGTGAAAACCTGGATTGGTAAGGATTGGTAAGCACTATCCTCGGCAACGGCAGGATCAGATTGTGCTACGGGCTCCCGCATGCGGAATCCAAACCGCCCGTGGACAAGAAGCCAAAGCAGTTCAACCCCTTACATGCCACAATGAACAACAACTGCAAGATCCCTTCAGGGACTGAAAAATAGTGAGGAAAAAAAAGATCAATAAAGTTTAATTAAAAAAAAAAAAATCCTGATAAAAAATATACATATTTGTTTCTCCACAAAAACCCCATTTGAGATTAATACATTTTTTTTATATAAAAGCAGCACATAATAGGTATTACTACATTCATGATGACCCAAACAATGCAAATATTTTGTAAGTTATCTAGCTTGGTGAACTCCATTAAAATTTATAAAGTAATGCCAGAATTACTATTTTTCTATTGTTCACCTTCCAAAAAAAATTCAATAAAAAGCAACCCAAAAGTCACATGTAGATTTGGGGCTCAGTCAGACGGGCGTTTTTTGCTGCGCATATTACTTGCGTTTGCGATCTGCATCTATGTAAAACCAATGCTTTTCAATGGCAGTGGTCACATGTCCAATATTTAAATGCGCATAAAATTCGCATGAAAGATAGAACATATGGGTGGCAATGAACGAGGTCACACAGTTTTTTTAACGCACACAGTGCAATCTTTTTTATGCGTGAATAAACGCATGTAAAAAAACGCCCATCTGACTGAGTCCTAAATGGTACCAATAAAAACTGCAACTCCTCCTGCAACAAATAAGATCTCACAGAGCTCCACTGCTACAAATATAAAAATGCTGTGGGTCTTAGAATGCAGTGAGCATATTCAATTGTTTTTCTTTAAAAACACGTTTTTATTGCTTTAAAATAGTAAAAAATAAAATCTACATAAACTTGGTATCGCAGTAATCCTGCCGATTCAGAAAAAGTTATCGTGTTACTTTTACTGAATGGTGAATGCTGTAAAAAGAAAACCCAAAGAACAAAGGCAGAATTTTTGGGTCCACCTCCCCAAACACCCCCCCCCCTCCCACACCCCCCAAAAAATCCAAAATGTAATAAAAAAGTTATACAAGGCATTATATGTACCAGAGTGGTGGCATTAAAATATAGAATTCCTCCTTAAAAACTAGTTCGACTAAGCCACCGATTATGGCACTTGCAATGCGACAATGAAAAATAAAAAATAAATTGCTTGGTCCTTAAGAGAAAAAAATAGTCCTTAAGAGAAAAAAATAGGCTTGTCACTAAGGGGTTAAAAGACATACCACCAGTCTTTTATTGCAAAGGGCAGCATGGGGATGTAAATAATGTTTATTAGAGATGAGCGAGTACCAAAATGCTCGGGTGCTCGTTGCTCGAGTTGAGCTTTCTGCGATGCTTGAGAGTTCGTTTCGAGTAACAAACCCCATTGAAGTCAATGGGCGACTCGAGCATTTTTGTATATGACCAATACTCCGCTAAGGTTTTCATTTGTAAAACTCTGGAAAACCTACGAAAGTAATGGAAACGACACAGAAACAGATAGGGCAGGTGAGGGGCAACATGCAGGGCTGCATTTCAGGTTCCCAGGTCCCACTATTAAGCCACAATAGCGGCAAGAGTGGGCCTTCCCCCCCCCCCCCCCCCCCCCTAACAATTTTTCCTTCGGACAAACCCTCCTTAACAAGGTACACCTTAGCTAAGCACCACACTACCTCCAACTAAGCACAAGCACTGCCTACGGGTCACACCGCTGCCTCTTCTCCTGGGTTACATGCTGCCCAACCCCCCTGCACGACCCTGCGTCCGCAGCGCACACAAAAGTGTCACTGCACAGCCTTCAGTTGCCCTCAGGCCACACGCTGGCTTCATAGCCACACCATCCTCATGTCTATTTATAAGTGCGTCTGCCATGAGGAGGAACCAGAGGCACACACTGCAGAGGGTTGGCAGGGCCAGGCAGCGACCCTCTTTGAAAGTGTGGGCGATAGCCCACAATGCTGTTGAGAATTGATAATAGATTGACGTTCGATCTTCTTTTCAATCCTGTGCCACCTCCGTCAGGAGCTGCAAACGTGGGCATAAAGGGGAGTCCACTGCCAGCCCAGCACTTCTACACATCTCCACAATGCAGCAATACTCGGTGTGGGAAGTATGTGAGCGGGCCCTGGGTCAGCCTCTGTCCCAGCAAACCCCTTGTGTGGCCCAAAGTGCTGCGAGTGACATAGCAATGGGGAATCCATGTGTCCACACACTACTCATTCTGTTTGGGTGTCGGATACCTCATCGACAACGCAAGGGGTAAACCATCTGCACTCTGCACCCTACCCAAGTCTGTCAGTGTTTTGGGGACAGACAGGTAAAACACCTCAATGGGAAGTCTGTGTGCACCCACAGCATGGGTGGCTAGCAGGAACCCACAGACGGTACAGAAAGAAATCCCATTGCAGTGCCCTGGATAGCTGAGGTTACGTAAGAGAAAATACATGTTTGCTGCGGCCCACACTCCATGCCCTAGTCAGTCTGGTTTTTTTTAAAAGTGCCAGGCAGGTACAACTCCGCTATGGCAAGTCTGTGTGCACCCACAGCATGGGGGGTAAGCAGGAACCCACAGACGGTACAGAAAGAAATCCCATTGCAGTGCCCCGGATAGCTGTGGTAACGTGAGAGAAAATACATGTTGGCCTCGGCCCACAATCCATGCCCTAGTCAGTCTGGGGGTTTTTGGGGGCCAGATAGGTAGAAGAATGCGATGGGAAGACTTAGTGCACAAATAGTATACACAGACACCTGTAATATTCCTGTAGCAAAGGTATAAGCTGACCCCAGTAACAGTTATGTTGCAGAAGTCTAGGGAGACCCCAGTAACATTTCTGTAGTAACAGTACAGACAGACACCAGTAACATTTCATTAGCAGAAGTATAGGCAGACCCCCAGTAACATTTCTGTAGTAACAGTACAGACAGACACCAGTAACATTTCATTAGTAGAAGTATAGGCAGACCCCTGTAACATTTAATTAGCAGAAGTATAGGCAGACCCCTGTAGCATTTACGTGCCAGAAGTATAGGCAGACCCCAGTAACATTTTAGTAGCAGAAGTATACGCAGACCCCTAGTAACATTTATATAGCAGTAGTATTGCCAGACCCCTGTAACATTTGTGTAGCAGCAGTATATGCAGACCCCTGTAACATTTCAGTAGCAGCGGTATAGGCAGAGCCCAGTATTTGTAACATTTCAGTAGTAACAGTATAGACAGACCCCCGCAACATTTCTGTAGTAACAGTATAGGCAGACCCCTGTAACATTTGTGTTGCAGGAGTAGAGGCAGACCCTTGTAACATTTCAGTAGCAGGAGTATAGGCAGACCCCTGTAACATTTCTCTAGTAGAAGTATAGGCAGACCCCAATAACATTTCAGTAGTAACAGTGTAGGCAGACCCCTGTAACATTTCTGTAGCAGCAGTATAGGCAGACCCCTGTAACATTTCTGTAGCAGCAGTATAAGCAGACCCCTAAAAACATTTATGTAGCAGAAGCATAGGCAGACCCCAGTACCATTGTTGTAGCAGAAGTATACGCAGACCCCTGTAACATTTATGTAGCAGAAGCATAGGCAGACCCCAGTACCATTTTTGTAGCAGCAGTATACGCAGACCCCTGTAACATTTCTGTAGTAACAGTATAGACTGATCCCAGTAACATTTCTGTAGCAGAAGTATAGGCAGACCCCAGTAACATCCTTGTGGCAGCAGTATAAGCAGACCCCTGTAACATTTATGTGGCAGAAGTATAGGCAGACCCCTGTAACATTCAAGTGACAGCAGTATAGGCAGAGCCCTGTAACTTTCTTGTAGCAGAAGTATAGGAAAGCAGACCCCAGCAAAATTTCTGTAATAATAGTATAGGCCAACCTCTGAAACATTGGGATACCATGAGCGTAGGCGAAGGCCGGAAAAATTAGTTGGATAAGAGTGTAGGCGTGGGCCCGAAAAATAAGTGTACCAAGAGTACAAATATACCTCTGAAAAATTTATCAACCGAGAGGGCAGGTGAAACCCATAAACATTTTTTTAAAGATACAGCTCACTGTTGCTTAATTTGTAACAGAGCCTGTAGGCAGCCCTGTTTAAAAAAATTAGTTCATGTTTCAATACTTTTAAAACTTTGAAAAATTGTAAAAACATTGGTAGATGTAGATGAGCCTTTTGGGCTGCTGAAAAATTGGCCGTTCAACGCGATGACATGTTGTTTCTGGAGAAGGAGTAGCAGGAGGAGGACTAATGTCAGAGACAGATTGACAAAGATAAATGCCCCATTTTCCCGGTGATAGAGAAGAGTGCTTTTATCTGCGGTTGCAGCAAAAAGAATCTTTAGGTTCCGCTGCTCTCCACCGGTGGAGAAGAGAAGTCAGGGGAAATCCAGGCTTTGTTCATCTTTATGAGTGTAAGCATGTTGGCACTGGCAGTTGACAGACGGGTACGCTTATCCGTGATGATTCCCCCAGCTGCACTAAAAACCCTCTCTGACAAGATGCTAGCGGCAGGGCAAGCCAGCACCTCCAGGGCATACAGTGCAGGTTCATGCCACATGTCCAGCTTTGACACCCAATAGTTGTATGGAGCAGAGGCATCACAGAGGATGGTGGTACGATTGGCTACGTACTCCCTCACCATCTTTTTACAGTCCTCCCTCCGACTCAGCCTTGACTGGGGGGTGGTGACGCAGTCTTGCTTGAGAGCCATAAAGCTGGCAAAGGCCTTGGAGAGTGTTCCCCGGCCAGGGCTGAACATGTTGCCTGATCTCCGCGCCTCCCCTGCTACTTGGCCCTCGGAACTGCGCCTTCTGCCGCTAGCGCTGTCAGATGGGAAGTTTACCATCAGTTTGTCCACCAGTGGTATTGCATCACTCTTGAACCCCTTTCCTCTTCGGGAATGAGAGTGGAAAGGTTCTCCTTATACCGTGGGTCGAGAAGGGTGTACACCCAGTAATCCGTAGTGGCCAGAATGCGTCTAATGCGAGGGTCACGAGAAAGGCAGCCTAACATGAAGTCAGCCATGTGTGCCAGGGTACCAGTATGCAACACATCACTGTCCTCACTAGGAAGATCACTTTCAGGATCCTCCTCTTCCTCTTCCTCCTCCTCCTCCTCCACAGGCCATACATGCTGAACAGATGAGAGGCAAGCAGCATGGGTACCCTCTGCAGTGGGCCCAGCTGTCTGTTCCCCCTCCTCCTCCTGCTTCTCCCCCTCCTCCTCCTCCTCCAAAACGCGCTGAGATATAGACATGAGGGTGCTCTGACTATCCAGTGACATACTCTCTTCCCCCGTCTCCTGTTCCGACCGCAAAGCGTCAGCCTTTATGCTTTGCAGCGAACTTCTCAGCAGGCATAATAGAGGAATGGTGACGCTAATGATTGCAGCATCGCCGCTCACCATCTAGGTAGACTCCTCATAGTTTATGAGGACCTGGCAGATATCTGCCATCCAGGCCCACTCCTCGGTAAAGAATTGAAGAGGCTGACTCCCACTACGCCGCCCATGTTGGAGTTGGTATTCCATTATTGCTCTACGCTGCTCATAGAGCCTGGCGTACAGGTGCAGCATAGAATTCCACCATGTGGGCATGTCACACAGCAGTCGTTGTTCTGGCAGATTAAACCGATGTTGCAGGGTCCTCAGGGTGGCAGCGTCCATGGTGGACTTGCGGAAATGTGCGCAGACGTGGCGCACCTTGCCGAGCAGGTCAGATAAGTGCGGGTAGTTTTTCAGAAACCGCTGAACCACCAGATTGAAGACATGGTCAAGGCATGGCATGTGTGTGAGGCTGCCAAGCTGCAAAGCCGCCACCAGGTTACGGCCGTTGTCACACATGACCATGCCCGGTTGGAGGCTCAGCGGCGAAAGCCAGAGGTCGGTCTGCTCTGTCAGACCCTGCAACAGCTCGGGGGCCGTGTGCCTCTTGTCACCAAGCTGAGTAGTTTCAGCACGACCTGCTGACGCTTGCCCAACGCTGTGCTGCCACGCCGCACCGACTGCTGGCAACGTGCTGCTCACATTTCTTAATTGAGAGGTAGAGGTTGTGTAGGAGGAGGAGGAGGGGGGAGGGTTTAGAGGAGGTGGCATAGACCACCACAGATACCAGAACCGAGGAAGGACCCGCAATTCTGGGTGTGGGTAGGACGTGTGCGGTCCCAGGCTCTGACTCGGTCCCAGCCTCCACCAAATTCACCCAATGTGCCGTCAGGGAGATATAGTGGCCCTGCCCGCCAGTACTTGTCCACGTGTCCGTGGTTAAGTGGACCTTCCCAGTAACTGCGTTGGTGAGGGCACGATTGATGTTGCAGGAGACGTGCTGGTGTAGGGTTGGGACGGCACACCGGGAAAAATAGTGGCGACTGGGGACCGAGTAGCGTGGGACCGCCGCCGCCATCATGTTTTTCAAAGCCTCAGTTTCCACAAGCCTGTACGGCAGCATCTCCAGGCTGATCAATTTCGCAATGTGCACGTTTAAAGCTTGAGCGTGCGGGTGCGTGGCAGTGTATTTGCGCTCCAATGCTTGCACTAGCGACAGCTGTACGCTGCGCTGAGAGACATTGCTGGATGGGGCCGAGGACAGCGGAGGTGAGGGTGTGGGTGCAGGCCGGGAGGCGCTCGTGCCTGTGTCCTGAGAGGGGGGTTGGATCTCAGTGGCAGGTTGGGGCACAGGGGGAGAGGCAGTGGTGTGACTTGGAGGCGGTGAACGGCCTTCGTCCCACCTTGTGGGGTGCTTGGCCATCATATGCCTGCGCATGCTGGTTGCGGTGAAGCTGGTACTGGTGGCTCCCCGGCTGATCTTGGCGCAACACAGGTTGCACACCACTGTTCATCGGTTGTCCATGCTCTCACTGAAAAACATCCACACCTTTGAAGACCTAGGCCTCTGCAGGGTGGCTTGGCGCGAGGGGGTGCTTTGGGAAACAGTTGGGGGAGTCTTTGCTCTGGCCCTGCCTCTACCCCTGGCCACCCCACTGCCTCTTCCAACCTGTCCTGCTGCTGCACTTGCCTCCCCCTCTGAAGACCTGTCCTCAGTTGGCTTAGCGAACCAGGTGGGGTCAGTCACCTCATCGTCCAGCAGCTCTTCCTCTGAATTCTCGGTGCGCTCCTCGCTCGGACTTACTGCCCTTACTAGTACCTCATAGATAGACAACTGTGTCTCATCGTCATCGTCCTCCTCACCCACTGAAAGCTCTTGAGACAGTCCCGGAAGTCCCCAGCATCATCACCCAGACCCCGGGAACTTTCCAAAGGTTGGGCATCGGTCACAACAAACTCCTCAGGTAAGAGAGGAACCATTTTTTCCCAATCAAGGCAGGCGCCCGAGAACAGTTCCAGGGAGTCTGTCTGCTCATCAGAATGTGTCATTTTCATGGAGTTAGGAGGCTGGGAGGAAGGAGGAGCAGCAGCGAGAGGATTCAGAGTTGCAGCAGTGGACGGCGTAGAAGACAGGGTGGTCGATACATTGCTGGATGCATTTTCTGCCATCCACGACAGGACCTCCTCACACTGCTCTGTTTGTAATAAAGGTCTACCACGTGGACCCAAAAATTGTGATATGAAGCTGGGGATCCCAGAAACTTGCCTCTCTCCTAATCCCGCAGCAGCCGGCTGCGATTCACCTGGACCAGGAACTCAGCTTGTGCCCACACCCTTACCTGGACCTCCGTGTCCATGTCCACGTCCTCCAGCCCTACCCCTACCCCTCAGCATTGTGTATTACGAATAGAGCAGACACAGAGCGGTGGGAATAATTATGGAATTATTGGCATACACTTTCACGCTGGCAGCGGTTATGTCACACAATCTGCAATCAGAAAACAATTATATGCAAGGCTGCAAAAAGGCCTAGCTGGGTAATAGTGAGGCACTACAACTCCCAGCAGCCAGCAAGTAAAATGCACACAGTCACAGGTAGCCCTAAGAAGGAGCTTTTTTTTAAATGTTTTTGAAGAAGAATACAGGCTATATAGCGTGTATATGACTTTCCCTCTATCAGTGGCTGTCGCCGTACACTGTGCGTGAAGTTGACAGCAGACACAGAGCAGTGTGAATAATTATGGAATTATTGGCGTACAGTTGGAGGCTGACAGCGGTTATGTAACGCTAACTCCAGGCAGAAACAAAGAATAAGGAAGGCTGCAAACAGGCCTAGCCGTGCAATAGTGATTCACTACAACTCCTAGCAGCCAGGTAGTAAAATGCACATGGTCACAGGTAGCCCAACGAAGGAGCTTTTATTTAAATTTTTTTGAAAAACAATACAGCCTATATAGCGTGTATATGACTTTCCCTCTATCAGGCGCTGTTGCCGCACGCTGTGCGTGAAGCCGACGGCACACACAGAGCGGTGTAAAAAATTATGGAATTATTGGCATCCAGTTGGAGGCTGACAGCGGTTATGCAACGCAAACTGCAGCCAGAACAAAATTATACGCAAGGCTGCAGAAAGGCCTAGCTGGGTAATAGTGAGGCACTACAACTCCCAGCAGCCAGGTAGTAAAATGCACACGGTCACAGGTAGCCCTAAGAAGGGCCGTTGGGGTTCTTGAAGAAAGGATTCTACACTACCACTGTCCCTTCCTCACCAGTACTGCCCCTATACTCTGTATAATAGACTGCAGACTGAGAACGCTATAGCTGTAATAGCCTGCACAGCCCGAGATGGAAAAAAAAATTTTTTGGGTGCAAAACTGCTCCCAGCAGCCACAACAGTAATGCACACGGTCAGATATGGCCCTAATAAGGACCGTTGGTGTTCTTGTAGACAGGATTCTACACTACCACTGTCCCTGCCTCACCATTACTGCCCCTATACTCTGTATAATTGACTGCAGACTGAGAACGCTATAGCCTGCACAGCCCGTGACGGGAAAAAAAAAATTGTGCAAAACTGCACAACAGTAATGTACACGGTCAGATGTGGCCCTAAGAAGGACTTTTGGGATTCTTGAAGACGCCAACACTCTCACTATAGCACCAGCAGCACCCTCCCTAATCTCTGCCAGCGTGTGTCTGAGGCGAGCCGCGAGCGGGACCGCTTTAAGTACTCGGCAGTCACTTGATCTCGCCAGCCACTCACTGCAGGGGGGTGGGATAGGGCTGGCACGTCACAGGAGGAAGTTGTAAGGCCTTCCCTGCATGTCTATTGGCCAGAAAATGGCGCTAAACATGCAGGGAAGGAAATGGAATTGACTCGAGTAACGTGTGGTGCTCGTCTCGAGTAACGAGCATCTCGAGCACCCTAATACTCGAGCGAGCATCAAGCTCGGACGAGTATGCTCGCTCATCTCTAATGTTTAACCCTTATCCCCTTAACCATTCTCCAAACACTTGGAGGTTGTACTTAGATGTAGCATGCTTATGAATATGAGCCTTTAGACTTGGGCAATATACTACGGAATCACTAATGCCGAAGTAGACGATAGACAACACTATTATTAGGAAAGTGTTCAAATGAAATATTCTTTTGCAGAGTCCCCCACATGACGTTTAAACAATCAATTCGTAGATTTCTCAGTAACCAACTAGAAACTGCTGCTAGGTGAATAACAGTATATTTTGATAAACGGGAAATTTGTAGCATTTTTGAACGCCATGAAAACAAATCTCTGTTGGAACACAACAAAATGCTTTCATCGGTTAAATGATGATTATTAAAGGGGTTGTCCCGTGCCGAAACCTAAAATTTTTTTTTCCACAGACCCCACCTTAGCAGACAGTTAAATTACATCCATTTGTTATTTTAAAAAAAAAAAATTCGCTTACCTGGATCCCCGATCTGCAGCTTTGAAGATTCTTCTTTCAAAGATGGCGCCGCTGGTCTTCTCCCATGGTGCACCGTGGATGTTCTTCTCCAGTCTGCGTTCCACTGCCGATTACAGCCACCTCATTGGCTGATCGGCACCACGTGACAGAGGCGGAGCTACGATGAGGCGGAGAAGAGGGAGGAGCCAGGACACAGCCAGCAGAGGATTCATCTCTGCGCAAGCGCGACTGTTCGTGCAGCCATAAAACAGGTTTGATCGTCGCCATGGAGACGGGGACGCCAGCATCGGAGGGGGTAAGTGTATAACTTCTGTATGGCCAATATTTAATGCACGATGTATATTACAAAGTGCATTAATATGGCCATACAGAAGTGCATAACCCCACTTGCTGTCGCGGGACAACCCCTTTAAACTCTCTATTGGAGAGCGCAAAAAGGAGTAGTGTTCGTGCAGCCATAAAACAGGTTTGATCGTCGCCATGGAGACGGGGACGCCAGCATCGGAGGGGGTAAGTGTATAACTTCTGTATGGCCAATATTTAATGCACGATGTATATTACAAAGTGCATTAATATGGCCATACAGAAGTGCATAACCCCACTTGCTGTCGCGGGACAACCCCTTTAAACTCTCTATTGGAGAGCGCAAAAAGGAGTAGTGTTTTTTAAAATGAGCAATTTTAAATTCTTAAAGCTAAACTATTCTATTTTTTTGTGTTGGTTCGTCCACCACCTGAGTACTGGTATTACATACTGTATGATTTTGACATGTACTTTATTTCTCAGTGTTTATATGGTCAGTAGCATATTATTACTAGACTGTGTGATTTAGTGAATTCTTGTAAACATTAAAAAAGCATATGATTGTTGGGAACCCCTGTTGAGAACCTGTCAATCTACGATGGCGTTTCTTTATTCTTCATGCATTTATTATAGACTTTTCCAATGATTTACACTTAAAATTGTACATTTCCAAAAAATGGTTTGTCTCCGTTCCAACTGGACACATTATATTGCCTCTGATGCCATGAAAAATATCAGTTTTTGCCAGTGGATGGAGCTGGGGAAGGAAAATGAAGGCTTACTGGAACAGAAAACAGATTCATTTTCCAAATCATTAGTATCAGTGCTGTTTGTTTGCGATCAGAAATTTGAAATTAAATGTTCATGTTTTTTGTTCTGAATACATTACAAAATGTATCATGATACCAGAAAATATGAACTAGCACTGACAGCTCAACAGCCTGTGCCTTAACTGGGATAATGAGGCTTAGTGCAAGAAGAGAGGCAGCTCTCTGGCATATTCTAATGCCTGTTACAATGCTTTCCAAATGAAGCTGATATATTCACTTGCAATTTTATGAGGCTATAACTCATAATCAGGAAATATTTCTCAGTTACAGCAACTTGTTGCCAATGTAATTACATATCTAATCTAATAAGCATTTCATTCCAGTGCAACCCAAATGTCTTCAGGATATTACTGGTAAACCTCATTTTAATTCCAAACAAACAATGCTGCAAATAATCCATTTACAGAGCACATATGAGCCCGATTTACACAATATCTCGCCTCCCAACTTTGAAACAACAAGAAGAGGGGTAATTCCTGCGGCCCTCACATTTGATGCAGGATCCGTGGTAAAATCCATCAAGCGAACATGACCTAAGAAAATCAATTGATTTCTGTACTAATGAATGGGATAATGAAAACATCTTTTGCACTCTATTTCTTATATCAATCTCTTATATAAAATCAATATCCTCTAGCCTTCATGTACTGCATGTGTTTAATACACAAGATATAGCTATAATAAATTCATCTGCAGTGTTATATATTGATGTTTACAAATGACTCTGTGGACATCCTTGTTTAATGTAAAGGATTGCTTAAATTGAAGGTAATGCAGTTTATTTCCAAGGATATGTTCATATCTGCATCAGAGACTCTGGCACAGATCTGGTCCAAAATGGCACAGCATGCTATGCTATTTTGTTTGTTGCAATGCCAGGCAGCATAACCAAAACCCAATGCACGCCACGATAGTCAATGGGTTCACTGGGCGGCGTTTGTGTCTGTCTTGTGCCATACCCAGCACTTCCATTATTTTTGCTTCTTGACTCCTATGATACAGCCAAACAACAGAAAGTCAAATGGAAATGTGAAGGAAGCCTATATTTAAGTAGATTTTCTTTTACTTGTATATAATTTCAGAAAGATATTACCTAGCATTCATTACAGATGTGCCAAAGTTTAACTTGACTGTGATAACTTTCTGCGACAAGGTAGCTTACCTCAAGACATTCCAACAGCAGGGAGATTTGGAAGAAAATGTAACCACTGAAAGATGGTTGGCAGCTTTTAGGTGGGCAAACCAATCCACCAATTGCGCTAATATAATAGAAACTTACATGAAAGTTCTGACAAGATGGTATCTCACTCCAGCCCAACTTAGGACCAGAAGGCTTGCACCTGACGTGTTATGTTGGAGGGGATGTGGGCATAAGGGCACCCTCCTACATATATTTTGGCTATGTCCACTACTCTCAACCTTCTGGAATGAGGTCTTCTCCCGAATAAACAGGATTTCAGATGCAGGCATCCCTTAACGCCCTGGAATGACCCTTTTACTTCTAGATGTGAATTCATCCAAACCTCAGACCAGATCACTGGTGGGCCACATCCTGCTGCAGCAAAACTCCTAATTGCCAGGAGATGGCGTACAGATGCAGCGCCATCAATAAAGGAATTGATACAAATGATATCTGGCCATGGCATTTCTGAAAAGATTTTGGCTCTTAGAAACAATACCATTCAAAATTATAATTAACTGTGGAATCCATGGTACAGTATTTTTCCGTAATGATGTCTTTAAATTTTTATAACCCTGTTTAAATTTACCTGAACTGTATCCCTCTCCCCGCCCCTCCCTCCCTAAAAAACCTCCAGATTTGGAGTTCATGTTTTTCTAAGTTACAACCCTGTAAAAATTGTATTAAAATGATTACTTGGCAACCTTGTAGATGTTTGCATGGTGTAATTTAGCATTTGTACAATCAGTCTGTGAATCACATGTGCAATGCTTCTTGTTGTAATGCTAATAAAAATTTATTGAAAATAAGACATTCAAATGGTATTGCTCTCATCCTAATTCTTCATCAAAACCCTTTGTAATGCATTTGAATGGTAAACAAAATGACACAGAAGGTTATCATAATGCATTTACAGTGAAGTTAAGCTTTGCTTTATCTGTATCTGTAGTGGGTGGGGGTTTGCCGCTTGAGAACCCCGTCCATCAGCTGGTTGTCCAGCCTGCTGCACTCTGCAGTAGACCAGACATCAATGGTCAGAAAAAACAGGGGGAGTGCTGGCTTCATTCTCATTGAAATCAATGGGAGCGCCATACTGCTTCCTGCTCCTCTCATAGTCAGAACATCGCATCCTGTCCTGAGCTAGAAGTATAGGGGCAAGCCAGCGCTCCCCCTACTACATCTGACTATCGATGATGACATCTGGTCTACTGCAGAGTGCAGCGGGCCAGACAAACAGTTGATGGGCAGGGGTCCCAGGGGATGGGTCATCAGTTAAAATAGACTGAAATACCCCTTTACAACTATTATTGTTTCAATTTTGGACAAAAAATGGTGGTGCCAGGTGTAATATTAAACTGCATGCTATACAACAATTCTTAGTAAACACATTTTATAAGATCTCCACAGCTTTATCATTATCCCTGCAGCTAGAAACATTTAGATGGCTATATAGTAAGGTTACAAAGCACTTAATGCATTCAGACATTGAGGATGCAAAACTCATTCTTTTAAAGCAAGCTTGTCAGAAGAAATTAAAATCAATTTAAGCACCGGAACTATGACAGTAAAGGGGCAAAGAGATGGTATATCAGGTACTTTATTTAAACTACAAGATAATTTGACGTTTCCAGATTCCATTTCGTAACCGTTTTATTTACCAGGAGTCATATAGCACTAGCATATTCCGCAGCACTGTACAGATATTTTCACCAAACCCATATTTTCTAAACATATTTTAGCTGGTGTGAATTCTTCTGTAAATCCTGATCTGGACCTGTGGCATGTAGGTCATTACACCTTGTTTAGTCAAGTTAATATAACACAAATGAATGTTGTCCCTAGGTTACTTTATTTCCTTTAGGTGATCCCAATAGCAATTGCACCTTCCCCGCCTTTCTGGCAATTGCTGCGTAAACTCATATGTGGCTTTGTGTGGTTCAGGCATACTGCTGGTATTGGGTGGACTACTCTAATCAGATCCAAAAGCAGCAGAGGCCTTGGCCTTCTGGACTGCATGAAATATTACTCAGGAACAAACCATTTCCGGTTGTTGGATTATTTTCATGGCCCTACTAATAAACTCTGGGTCCACATTGCCCAAGTGATATGCCCAAAAGCGCTTACTAGTCTTCCATGGACCCAATGTTCTGACAAGTTCTCTTTAGATTTCACATCTTTTAGCACCTATCATACGAATTTAGCCCTTAACCCCTTGAGTGGCAGGTTTCCTACCACCCTGTCGTGCCCACCAGGGCAGGTTTTTTAAAATGGTCTAATCATTGAATTTCAACTAGTTTTGCAGTTGCGTCTCAAATGCCATAACTTTTTCATTTTTCCATTGACATGGCCATATAAGGGCTTGTTTTTTGCGGGACAAGTTGTGATTTTTTAAACAGGGGGGAGGAAAAAAAGAAATGGGGAAAAAAGAAAAAAAGGGGCCATGTCATTAAGGGGTTAAATAATGTATTAACTTCCTTCTCTGGGTCATTACGACGCAGACGGATACCACATGTGTGATTGTATTTTTTATTTTTTACAAAGTAAAGGGAGACAAGTGTTTTTTTTATTTTTTTAAATAATTTTTTAACTTTTTTTTTTTTTTTTTTGTCCCTTTAGGGGACTTCCACAGGGACCCATCAGGACCCCTGATCACATTCCGGGGGTCCGATGGTGACAGCCCTTTACATGCTGCAGTGACAGCCCTTTACATGCTGCAGTCACATAGACTGCAGCATGTAAAGGGTTAACACAGCAGAGATCGGAGGTTTTCTCTGATCTCTGCTGTAATCGCTAGTACCTAGCTGTCCTCTGATAGCCAAGCACCAAGCTCTCCCTGTCACAGAGACCATCGGCTTGCTTCTGACAAGCCGATGGTCTCTATGGCAACTTGTAAACAAAGCAGGACATTGCCGACATGTCGGCAATATCTTCTGCTGGTTTTTCAAAGCCCTTGCTTTGTTCTCTGTGGGACTGTGTAGGCAGAGCACACTGTCACAGCTTGTGGCATTGTGCTCTGCAGCTCCCATAGTGATACATAGCCCGGAAATCTTCCGGGCTATGTTGCTATGAGCAGTGGAGCTCGTCCCGGGCGTGCCACTCAAGGGGTTAAGTGAATGAGTCACTACAACTCTCTTATTGACCTTGCAGGTCCTTTGGTTCCAATTTCAGATGACCCTGTCTTTCCCCTCTGGACTCTCAACTACCCACTTCTTAGCTAGTAACAAATTTACCCCTCTTTATTTCACACATTTTCAAGAAGATCAAGGATTTACCTCCCTGATGTCTTTGATCGCTGCAGAAGCAGCCTTACCTGGGTCGGCCCTCAATTATCTTCAACTCAATCCTACTTACAAATGAGAAAACATGTATGATATTACATACCGTAGATATTTTGCTATAATTTTGAACAGTTATGTGTCTTGTCGTCTCCACCGGTCCACACCATCTCACTTTTATATAAGACACTAGTTAGTTACTCCTCTCTGTACCTGCCTTCCTATTGGGCAAAAAAAAAGTATTAGGACTGACCTTTGTGGCTGCTCAATGGCGTAAATGCTTCCAGTTTGTGCACAAGGATCTTACTGCCAATAAAGCACAAGAAACCTCCTTTAAAATAATCTCTTGGGTATGGTGTACCTGCCTTGTTGCATCAATCATTCCCAACACTGCCTAATACATGCTAGAGATGTAGGGTGGAGAGAGAGACAATGACACACTTATGCTGGGGTTATTCTTCTACCCATAAGTTTTGGTCCCATCACTCACGGCAGAAATGACAGACATCATCTCAAACACACCAGAGACTACTTTATTGTCTGATACTCACCAGCCACAACTATTATGAATCATTGCTTCGGTGCCTCTTAAGACCAGGCTCCTTTTATAATATAACAGGCTTAGTATATCAAAAACAGTCAGATACTAGTTCTATGAAGTAATAATTATTACAGTGCAATTACCTCCAAGTGATCCCAGAGGGCATCTCTGATTGGTAATGGCCATTTTTGTATTTCTTTTCTATCTGAGCCACAACGCCATGAATATTTTGTATAACCACAACCAGTCTCTGCACACTCTTCCTGTCTTGCTGCAACCTCTAATGAACCCGTCAGTACCCACAAAGTAATAGTGAACTCTCTGTGGCCCCACTAAATAATAGAGTCCCTGGTGGGTGTCCACCAAGTAATACTGCCCCACTGCGGCCCCACTAATAGTAACTCCTTTTTGGAACCACTTAGTAAGGGTGGCCTCAACTTTTTAGTAGTGTTTCCTCTGTGTCTCAATTAGTAAAAGGACTCACTCTGTTGCCACAGAACTCTGGCGCATTGTAGAGCTTCAGATCCATTCTTTCTACTCACAAGAGGACGCTGTCTAACGCACAGTATAACCTTCATTCTTCCCCAGGCTCTAGCACACGCTGTACTCCATGCCAGAGTCAGGGAGTGAAGGAAAAGGTTATGTATGTCATGAGAGAGCGCCATGGTGGTATCAGACAGCAGTCCTATTGTAAGTGAAAAGAGAATGTCTGAAGCTATACTACTTCTAGCCACCAGAGTTATGAGACCAAAGAAGAGCCTGCAAATAGTTCATCAAGACTCAGGGTGGCCCTAAAAACTTGCTGGGGGGCTCATGCTTTCCTGTCCCTAGCTCAGCCTGCCCCCACAGCTAGGTCTCTAAGCCTATTAGCCAGGACCTAATACATTGCAATACATTAGTATAGGAATGCATTTTTTAAGTCATTGTATATTTATGTTGCTTAGTCGGACTAAAAAATAATTTTAAAAACTGTCCAAAATAAAAATTAAACCATTTACTAGGTAAAGATCTTAAAAAGGTTTAAAACCTATATTCTTGGAGTTATGTGTACTGTGTGCTAAATAGTTTAAGTAGCAAAATTGTGTTTTTTTATTCCCCAAAAAATTAATAAAAAAGTTAACCAATACATTAATTATGCCCACAAATGGAAAACATAAGTTATGTCTGATGGAATGTTTGTGACTTCTAGCTTGCTGCAATAATAGGGTTACTTTCTCAACAGGGACCTAGACCATTTGGCTTCGGTAATAAAACCATGTCCTTGACAGACCACCCATATTGTTTAAATTAAGAATTTAATAATGTTCAGTCAATGATGTAAATAGCAACTTTTACAAGATCATTTTGAAGGTTAATCTAACTGTACATTAAAATATGGTCATTACTTTTTTTCTCCTGCGAGCTGTAAGTTCCTGAATTCACATCCGTCTAGTTGCTAGGAAATACACTGCAGAACATATACAGTTATAATAAAAAGTAAGTGAACCCTTTGTAATCATCTGAATTTCTGCATAGATTACTAATTATAGAGAAGCTAAACCCTAAATAATCTAAGGATTGCAGAGAGAGAAGGGAATGCCCTTTTTACATGGGACAATTCTAGTTAAAATGAGCGCACAAGCGAGTGATGTCACCTCTGGTTGTTCATGGTCATACAGAATGGTTAGACAGGCAGATCACTTCTCGCTCAGTGCTTCACATTCCTATGTGAAACACTCAGCAGGGAGTTTTTAGACGTGACATGAAGTGAGCGAACCAGTTATGATTTTTATGCAGGTTGAAACTGAGCTACAAACGAAAAGTGCAAAAAGTGCACGATCGCTCGCGTTTATGCGTAATGATTATTGTGCACTTTTGGTTGTTTGTGCAAATTTTGAGCAACAGTCATTACGTGCAAATGGACTTTTAGTCAACTTTTGCATTAATGACTTCTCCAAGAGCTAATTGGCAAGAGGTGTTACAAGTAAGAATATTTTGTTTTAGTGAAGTGTGCAGATTAATATAGGTGTTACAGACGCAGAAAGCCTTGTTATTGACAGATCTGTTCCTCTAAAGAAAGATTAATATGAACCAGGCCTTGATGCTCTTGAAGGTTCACTTGGATTTTTTGCGATCTGCAAGTTGCGGTCGTGGCAACTTATGACTTGCAACCATTGACCCCCAAGACAGCACAAGGATGCAGAGCTACACAGCAACCCTTGTTACAGCCAAAGTCACCCTGTAGCTCTAGCCTAAATGGGAGTTCATAATTCAACATGTATAGTGAAGATTACTCAAAAAACAAAATCACAGCACTCCTTGGTTCTTTGTTCTTATGATTGTAACAATGTGAGATTTTAAATAAGGGAGATGGAATAAAACCTCCACAGTGACACCTGTGGGAAGGCAGCATTCCTTCAAGCCAAAGTTAGACTCTTTATACAAGTCTTGTAACAATGATTGGGAATTAAAAGCAAATCCAGACTCCATGTACAGACAGCTGTTTCAGGGTATTTAGTGTAGAGTGAGATTTTAACACTCTACAGAGCTTTTTTTTCAAACCAGTGTTTTGAGGGAAGAGTAAGACGTAGCTACCTGAATAAAATACTGTTTGATAAAGTGTGCCTCACTTTGTTTGCTAATGTCATTAATAAGTAGGATATGAGATTATGCGAGATTAGAGTTAGAAATTACACTTCTGGAAATTTTGGGGTTGTTTGTCACTTTCATAGTATGGATAATGTACAAAATTGCTGGGGACAAAAAGAAAGGGTACCCCACCGCTCATTAGTGAGACATAAAAGTGTGCTGGCAACAGACTTCTTTCCCAAAACAAGATACTGCCAAGAGTAGTGCAGTATAGGTCTGTGTTGGGAGTTCTGGGGCGAGAGGTTTGAAGTTTTTCCGATTGCGACTAAAAAGACATGGGATAAAACAATAAGTGCTTGCATGGAGACAAACCAGACCTGGGTTGTAAGTCGTGAGAAAAACCTGAGGTCAATTATGGGGAACATACAGGAAAAGGGGGATGCCAAAATGACAACCATTAGGGCTCTTGAACACTTAAGTTTTTCTTGCACGATTTTTCATGCGAATGTCAATGGGACTTTCTAATGTTAAAAACGCATCACACAAAAATTGCAAAGCACAAACTTGTGATGCGTTTTTAACACTAAAAAAGTCCCATTGACAATCGCTTTTAAAAAACGCAGCAATATCGCAGCGTTTAAAAAAAGCAAGTGGGTGTGAGCCCTAAGACTGCTTGGTAGTTGGTGGAAGACCGAGAAGTCAAGGAAGCGGTAAAAGGTTGTGGACAAAATGTTGAAAAAGGCAGGTATGAAATTGGAAGGGTCATTACATGTAAAGAAATGGCAAAAATTCAATAGTGAAGAGAGGGGGTGGCTGGGTGACAATGGTCTTACAGAAAAGGCGAACAAGTGGATGAAAGTATCTGAGGAATTGATAAGGTGTAGATTTGACAACAATTATAAAAGATCCAGAAATTCCACAGCAGAGACGTAGTGGGTCACACAGTAGGAGAGGGCCCCCTCCTTCTGTATAACTGTCACAACCTACCGCACTGGGGTTTGAGATCTTTATGCTGATTTAAGAGCACTGCTTCAACAAATAAATTAGCACCGTAAGGCCACTCTCATACATGTGTTCAGAAAACGTGGGAACGCAGAAAAATAGAATGAAAATCACGGTGTTAGAAACGCCACGTTCAAGCGCTTGTCTGAGAAGTCCCATTAAAATAAATGAGAGCGTTGTACCGTGGTTAGCATGGCACTCAGGACACTGCGATATGTGTGAGAGTGGTCTCATGTCCACGGGCGGATTTGATTTGCGGAGTCCGCGCAGGAGATCCGCAATTCAAGCTGCCCATAGGGAAACATGGGCATCCGCAGGCAAATTAAAGCATGCAGATCTTTCGAAGTGGAAATCAAATTGCAGCATACTCCATTTTACCATGGATTCTGTGTGGGTGCGGACAATCTGTAGGGCATCCACAGATACACTGTTGATTCACTGCGGATTTGAAGGTAAAACATAATCTGGGAGGTGGGGAAAACGCTGGGTTTTCTGAGACAAACAACTACAATGGCCATTGTAGAACCAGGTTTCCTATGGACAAGCTGGTAGTGCTTATGCAGGATTTCCCTGCAATATGGGACACCAATGCATGCTGACGCGCACGTAGACACATATGCTAGTTTTTGCTCTCTTGCAGTAGATGAAATTAAGAAAAGGGGCAAAGTGCGTGGGGATAATTCCGCAAGGAATTTAAGCAGTCCCAAGGAGTGATGACGGAGGCAAACGCAAGCGTCAATACATTTACTAACAGCAGTTGATGTATATGTCATCAATGATGGACATGTGACAGTAAGTACACTATAGCAGAAGAAGATGCACTAAGGACTCCTTCACACTAGTGAGGGGGATATTGGGCTGTGATTCACGGGCTGATATCACTTTCGCAATCCTTCTAAAAACCCCTGGATGCGAGGTGTTTTCACATAAAAGCAGCTTCACATCACAACAGGGCTGAAGAAATCTCCTGTCACAGCTCTCACAGCCACGGCACGAGATAGCAATCTTCTCCCATTGTTTTCAGTGGGGCTGGTACTACTGCTACCGCAGGCCCCATTGAGAACATGTGGAAACCCCTGGATGCAAGGTGTTTTCATTTAAAAATAGCCTCATATCACTCACATCATAGCCGCAGAAGGAGACTACGCTGTTCTCCACTATTTTTAACGGTACAAGCAATAGCAGTGCCGGCCCCATTGAAATCAATGAGAGAAGATCGCTGAAGGAATCCCTTGCTGCAGCTTCAGCTGGAGATCATGATGTTCTCCAATTGGTTCCAATGGGGCCGCCACTGCTGTGCTATCGCCAAAAGATAGAACATGCCGCGATTTGTTTTCTACATAGCATTGCAACACGGTGCCATGCAGGAAAACATCGCAAATGTGACAGAGTCCATTCAAAAGAATAGGCTTCATTTTTCTGCGTCTCGCAATGCATAAATCTTGCAGTGTGAAGGCATCCTAATACCGGGTTTCTACAACAATAAGAGACTGTCTAAAATTTTTGCCTCTAAAGAGGAACTGGATCTTCTTTTCGGGGATGTCTTGTCATACTTTCCTAGCAGGCACGTTCCAGGTCCAACCCACTGGTCTGTTGAACAGCAGCATAATACTTGAAGTCCTCAGCTGCCTCCAGGAAGCGACGACTCTGATTGCTTCTCGAGCTTCGTGGCTCAGGCAATCAATGCAGCGCTCGATGAACCAATCACAGCAATTGCATTAGCTCATAAAGTGCTGCATTGACTGCCTGAGCCACGAAGCTCGAAAAGCAATCAGAGCCGTTGCTTTCTGGAGGCGGAGTTTACAAAACCCGTTACCAGGAAGCAATCTCCCATCGGCGACAGAGGACTACAAGAATTGTGCCAGAGCTCCGCAGACCAGCCGGAGGGACACAGACCATGGCTCCTAAGTAATATACATACACATACATTTTTTGTAGCATAGACATGGCTTAGTTTTGGGGTAGAGCTTATTTTTCAGGCCCCCTGTTCACTAAAAAAAGAGTAGCGCTTCTTTTAGGGGTAGGTCTTATTTTCTGGGAAACTCGGCAATTGTGTGGACCTGCTGACATACAAGCCTAACACTACATTTGAACAGTGCAGGTGTGCATGGAGGAGTAAAAGTCCATCGATTTTCAAAGACTCAAAGTCCCGAGTAGCATGCATCTGTGTCACAGAAGCGTGACGCGGTGAAAGAAAGAGGCCCACTGAATAACGTCAACTGTGGAACTCAGTTGGGTGAAGGCAGTACGTGATTTTTCTTAGGACATTTGCATAGATGGTGTTTATGCCGGGGACTAATTTCAAGCCAATATTTGCGCATCAGTCTTATTTCCCAAAAGAAAAATATGTCACACAGCCTTAACCCAACAGTGTTCTGATTTGAATGTTGCCGTTTTGCAGTTGACTTCTTTGTGATGCATTACGGTCAAGGCGCATTCACTAAACAATGCTTTCTCTCTTTATGCACAGAGGAAGTGATAATTTGCCCAGACCCAACTTGACCCAACAGACCACCACAGGTGAGTTGACAGTGACTGCTGCATCCCCTGCAGAAGAACAGGTAAAGGGGGAAACTTCTGCAGGCAGCCACCAACAACATCCACAGCCATTCATCCTGTGCCCAGACGTGGCAGGTCACCAACTTCAGCAGCGACCGCAGCTGCGACAAGCAGGCAGGAGCTGATGCAGATGGAGGTGCTGCAAATACTGCGCCAATGAAATGCACCGCAGGACTCTTGTGCTATTTTTGTGGACATGTGGCCAGCGAACTGCGCAATATGCCAGAAATTGTCCAAATGTCAACCCAAGGGTACATGCACTACCTGCTTGAGGTGTCTACTGCACCAACTAGTCCAGGAGAATTATATTATGTATTGGACCAACATCGCTTACGGTAGACGCTACACCAGCTAGCAGCCTTGTAGCCACTGCCAACAATGCAATCACCACCAGCAACATCTACCCGCCCACCCACATCCCACCACTACCACCCCACAAGCCAAGCATATGGACAGTACCAGTACCAGCATGCGACTTGGGTATATCCTAGCCTCCCGCCTCAGCTCCTGCAGCTAAGTACCCCTGAGAACAGCATAGAGCAACCGGCAGCATCACAGGGGCAGTCTACCGTTCCTTGTTTGCCAGCCACAGACGCAGGGCCCAGCTACCACCAACTGTGAGAGGTTTGTGTTTTGCAAAAGTTTAAAAATGGAAATGTTTGTAGTTTTACATTTTTTCCCGTTGTTAATACATGTTTTATTTAAATGACTTGTGTTTTTCTTTTTCTTTTTAAAGGGGTTTTCAGGAGAAATAGTATCGATGATCTACATCAGGTTAGGTAATCAATACTGTTTTCCTGGAAAACCCCAAGGTTGTATCTCAGCACTGTCAGTATGTTACAAGTACTGCTGCGATAATTTGCACTATTACACTCACACACACACTCAGCATACACGAACAGTAAAAAAAAATGAACACATTGGTTTTTACATTTTTTTTGGTTTTTACATTTTTTTTAATACTTAAAAGAAAAAATAAAACTAGTTGAGGCATTAGTTTATAATATGGTCAAATTTAGCAAATACACAACACTCCTTTTTCAGGAGTTATTTTGCTAATTTGACTATATTATGCAAGCTTGCAACCCCTGAGGAGCCTCATTTTCTTGTAGTCCCTAACTAAAAAAAATAAATAAATCAAAAACCCTGCCTAAAAAAATAATTTGGAAGCCGGTAAAAAGAAACAATGACCCGGTTCAGAAAGTCCTGATCCTCAGGCTTTGTGAATAGAGGCCACCTGTCACTGGACTTCTCCCTGAGGAGTGAGGAAGTAGTTCACAAAGTTATCTGTAACACGTAGCCCAGAAGATGCAGGCCTAATTGCTTGGTTCTGATCATCCCTTGCAACTGTTGAAGTTGTAGGAAGTTGATCATCTGCAAGCATCCAACGCGCATCATTGATTCGGCAAAAATTGTGCAAAACCACAGCGGCTTTAACTACCAAGCACACATTTTCAGGTTCCATCTGAATAGTGCCCAGGAAAACTAGCCATTTACTGGTGAGAATTCCGAAGGCACATTCAACAAAACGCTTAGTCTGTGTGAGTCATAATTAGAGACTCTCTATCTAGTGTCCAACCGTGTGTGGTGAAATGGCTGCAGAACATGGGTTGACAGGCCAAATTTACTTAAAGGGTATCATATTTCTAATGTGGGAAGATATATGAGGTCAGAGACCTGCCCAGTTAACTTATTAGGGAAGATATACTTACAGTGATACAAGCAGAATTTTAACATACCCTAAACGGGTATATTTAATAATAATAATCTTTATTTGTAAAGAGCCAACATATTCCGCAGCGCTTATATTTGTGCAGTTCTTATGGTTATAGATTGTAAATTAGTTCCCCTATCTGCAACACATTTTTGAAACAGAGGTGTTGTAGTCCCCTAATAGTTATGGACCCTCCTGCAGGGATGAAAATCCTGCATTGAGCACAAATTAGAAATCCTTCATCTGCCAGACTCACTAACTATTAAACCATCCAGCCAGCATCCTCACATGACAATTAAGATGGCAAGTTCTACACTGGATATTCAGTGGTTACACAGAATGAGGTAACAAAAGCAGAACCATTTCACCTCATCTGTCAGCACAGGAGGTGAAATTGAAGGCATTGACAGAAGCATGTAAAACTGCTGAGGGTAAGACAGCAAACATATACACAGATTCCAAGTATGCTTTTGGAGTACAACATGACTACGGTCCAATATGGAAGGCAAGAGCTTTCCTCACTTCAAGTGAGAAACCCATTAAGAATGCTCAGACAGTAAAACAACTCATGGAAGCTCTTATGTTACCTACACAACTAGGAATAATAATAGATAAAAGTGCATACCAAGGAGGATATTGTAGAAGCAAAATGAAATTCACATGCAGATACTGCTGCCAAGGCAGCTGCGGTAAGACCTAGGGTAGAAGGGCAGGTCAATGTCCAAGCTGTAAATTTTTTTTTAACATTGTGGAATTGTTGTCTTACATACAGTATTTATAAGACCCCCTAAGCGAAAGAAAATCCTCTGTTTTCATCTTCAAGGAGGAAGTGCCATAATTCATATCACACTCTATGTGTTACGATCATGTGGGCAAACTAAGCACGGGGCCCACACGATCGTGACCAAAGGACGGATACACACGGACGGGTTACTGAACTCTGGCCCTGAATTACAGAGAAGATGATAAGGCCCTACCTACTATGCAGGATGATCGCCTCTATAAAGGCGGCCCCACGCTGGAACCTCGGCCCTGCTCTCCCTGAAAGGGAAATACTCACAACCAGGCGAAACTGACCCAATGCACAAACACACCACACAACCTCGCACTCTGCAGCAGATGGTAAAGCTGAATATAAAAGCGAGGCGTTAGTTCGTACATTGGCCAATGAACTTAAGCTGCAAGGCCCCTCGTGTCTTGCAGTCCCTATACTAGCAAGATACATCTACTAGAGGACCCTAAGGGCCACGCTAGTGGAGAAATAGCAAACAAACTCAGCAGAACAAACTGACAGAAAATAAATGTACAAATGGGCATGAACCAGCAAGACACCAAACACACAGCAAGCTGCAATGGACATGTAACAGCCATTTTCTGTGATTGTTTTTATAATTTTTTATTTTCCCTTCTGTGATGCATTTATATTAGTGTAGGGACCCACTACAACGCAAGGAACCATGAAGTGGTTAGTGGGCTCATGTATCTTGGCACACATTCAACCAATGCCTTGCATTTATTTTCTATCATTCACATGCAGTGTGGTTTTAAGACTCCAGGGGGAGCTCAGGGTGGCAGTACCAATGTGGTTCACTGATGGAAATACAGGGCAACTCGCCAAACTATTATGGCGTCATTAATAGGTTGCTGGTCTGCATGGTGAACTACATATATCAGAATGGTCTGGCACCCTGTATCCACTATGTGTGGGAGTATACACCAAGCAGCCACCCTCCGCATTATCAAGAGGCAGTGTGAGTGGCTGGCTTATCGGTGTCCTGCACAGGTGTTATTCGCTCCTCCATTTGGTAGTCAGCTACCTGCATGGTGAGAGGATGCATATATATAAACTCCTCAGTCAGTAAGTAACGGCCATTTTCTGTGATTGTTTTTAGGGTAGAAGGGCAGGTTAATGTCCAAGCTGTAACCCAGCCCCTGCAGTGAGCTTTGATCTGATCAAGTCTCTTTAGAACCAGGCTACACAGTATGAAATGGGGAGCTGGGCAAGGGCAGGGGCAAGCTACACAGACAACGCCCTGTGGGGAAAAGACCACCGATGTCTCCCTCATGCCCTCTACTCAATGATGGCCCACTGTCCACATGGACAAACGCATCAGTCAAAGACTGAAATGTGTAACCTTGTGGTTCAACATTGGATTGCCCCTGCATTCAGCACGGTCACAGCCAGGTATACCCCAGCGTGTATGACCTGTGTAGTGAAGACACCACAAAGGCACACACCTAGAGTACTCTACCCTTTCCAAAGGTTGCAAATTGACTACATACAGTTGCCAAAGACTGGCATATATTAGAATATCCTTATCTGTGTTGACACCTTTTCTGGGTGTGTCAAGACAAATAGGTATATCCAGTGCCACTACAAAAACAGCCAGGAAATGTTCGAACGAGGTAATTGGTCGGTACCCACTTTACAGGGAAAATGATGAAAGAAATCATACAACAGGCTTTTCGTATTGCAACTGTATCACATCTCATTATCATTAGATAATTTCAGATTGATGAAGGATACAAAATCCTTAAAAATACTTACAAACGACGAATCACACATTGATTGAAACTGAGAAACAGACAATTATAACTTCAAAAGATCTAATATTTATAGCAAGAAAATACAAATATTGGTATGACATTTTTACAGGATGGTCACCCTCGGTAAAAAAAAATGCTAAATTAGCTATTACACCCCATTTTAATTGTACTTCTACAAATTTTTTTTAACATTGTGGAATTGTTGTCTTACATACAGGATTTATAAGAACCCCTAAGCGAAAGAAAACCCTCCGTTTTCATCTCCAAGGAGGAAGTGCAATAATGCATATCATACTCTATGTGTTACGATCATGTGGGCAAACTAAGCACGGGGCCCACACGATCGTGACCAATGGACGGATACACACGGAAGGGTAACTGAACTCTGGCCCTGAACTACAGGGTAGATGATAAGGCCCTACCTACTATGCAGGGCGATCGCCTCTATAAAGGCGGCCCCACGCTGGAACCTCGGACCTGCTCTCCCTGAAAGGGGAATACTCACACTCAGGTGAAACTGACCCAATGCACAAACACACCACACAACCTCGCACTCCGCAGCAGATGGTAAAGCTGAATATAAAAGCGAGGTGTTAGTTTGTACATTGGCCAATGAACTTAAGCTGCAAGCCCAGGCAAGGCCCCTCGTGTCTTGCAGTCCCTACACTAGCAAGATACATTTACTAGAGGACCCTAAGGGCCACCCTAGCGCAGAAATAGCAAACAAACTCAGCAGAACAAACTGACAGAAAGTAAATGTACAAACGGGCATGAACCAGCAAGACACCAAACACACAGCAAGCTGCAATGGACATGGATACATGACTGCTCACTTTGGACACTAGTCAGACACTGACAAGAGCAGGGTTTATATGTGAGCAAAGACCCAGGAGATTGGCTGGCAGGAAGTCACCACACCCAGCCAGCTCAATCATTCACCACCTGTGTAGCTGTGCTGCTAGAAACTATAGTACTACAGGTCTCAGGGGCACAACGTCACACTATGGAGCTGAGTAAAGCAAAGCAGCAAGTGATAATCACTTACTAAAGAGTGCATTCCGCATGAATCACTAAAGAACAGCTGATTAAAGATGGACTGTGTTTGGAAATGTGTTTTATAATGTTTTAATATTACAACTTAGTGGAACATGCAAAAGGCTGTGCACCACTATAAAGTATTGTGTTCCATTTCTGCTGGTCTCATATCGACACATGCACGCTCCTTTTCCTAACCTGGGATAGTGCAGCTGGTATAGGTCCCTGCGCGGGAGTACCCTACGGGGTATTAACATGTTTGGTGAAAACTCCTATTACTTACCCGGGGAGCACTCACACCCTTCTCCCAGTGCTAGGTAAGGCAACCTGCCCCTGGGATAGTTTTGTGGAGGAGAAGAGGGAGCTTGCAGGGGATAATGGGACAAAGCAGATGCAGCCACCAAACGGGGGAATTATAGAGAATATATATATTCTAATATGGCCGACTTCATCTTTATTTTCCTTTATAGGATTATATTCCTTGTTGTGATCAAAATCGTATGTGTAGCTTTAAGAAAATAGAGATTTTATATTAAAGTGGTTTTTAGCTATAGGGCATAGTCTAGCAGAACTGCTTTAGGCCGCCTGCAGACGGGCGGAAATTCCACGGCGGGATTTCCCGCGGAATTTCCGCCTCTGGAAGCTGCCATAGGATTGCGTTAACAAACGCAATCCTATGAGGGGGTCGCGCGATTTGGCCGCGCGCGGCAAACAAAGCGCGGCACGCTCTATTTCTGTGCGGGGCTCGCAGAAACGTCACTCTCCAGCCGACGGCCCCGCTCTGCACATAAAAGAGTCGGGGCCGCGGGAGAGTCACGCTGCTCTTTGCAAACGCTCGGGTCGGGTCCCGCTGCGAGACTTCTCGCAGCCGGATCCGACCCGGCCGTCTGCAGGTGGCCTTAGGCGGTTTTCTAGATTGCACAGGCAGAAGAAACACCATTGATGTTATAGTATAAAGATTTATTATATGATGGTATAAGGCCGCCTGCAGATGGGCAGGTCGGATCCGGCGGCGAGGATTCTCGCCGCGGGACCCGACCCGAGCTCCTGCAGGGACCAGTGCGTACTCACCCGTGCCCGCTGGCTCCGGCTGTTTGATGTGCCAGCTTGCTGTGCAGCCGGCGCATGCGCAGACCGGGGCTGGTGGCGGGTGAGTGACATTTCTGTACGGGGCTCTGCGAGCCCATTCTAAGTTCTGAGAATCAGCCCCGCCCCCGTCCCGCCTCTTCCCATTGCAAATATTGCAGAGGGGCAGAGAGGAGGCAGAGAGAGGGCGGGAGCTCAGAGTACTGCTCCCGACTCTTCCAGGCTCTCCTTCTGCAGAGAGAGACGACATATATCGGCTCGGCGTGAAAACCGAGCCGATATACATTTGTGTGAATCCACCCTAAATCACATGACATTTTTTTCTGCTAGTTGGTATAGTTATAACAATTCCAAAATTGTATTTATATATATATATATATGTTTTTTTATTTTTACACATTAAAACAGCTTTTTTTTGGAAATCATTTTTTTTTTTTTTTTTTTTTGCATCGCTGCATTGAAAGTTCCATTACATGGCAACAGGCCGGGCTCTCTGCGATTATATCGCGAGAACCTGGCAACTTCACAGAGGGAGCGTGCTCCCTCTGTGAACCCTTCCCATGCCGAGATCTACATAGATCGCGGCAAGAAAGGGGTTAACAGCGGGGGCGCATCTCCGATGCACACCCGCTGTTGCAGCGGGAGGCCGGCTGTGACTGACAGCCGTCTCCTGCTGCGGGATAGTGCGAGATCATATGTGATCTCGCGCTATCCCTATGACGTAAGGCTACATCATTTTGCGGGAAGTACCCCGCTGCCAGGACGTACCCTTACGTCATGGGGAGGGAAGGGGTTAAACAATATTGAGGTACATATAGATTTTGATCACTTTTACTGCTTTTTTTGCCATGCAGGATAATTGAATGTGTGTTCAATTTATTGTACAGGTCATTACGGATAGGATGATACCAAATGTGTTTTTTGTCATTTTTAATTTTGTTTATATAAAAGAGTGGAAAGTGTGCAAAAAGGGTTTTTTTTGTTCCTATTTTTTATTTTATATTTTTTATACCTCTGTAACAGAGTTGAACCAGGAAAGCTATGATTGCTATGATAATGCCTCATCACTTAGGGCTCCCACCCACTAGCGTTTTTTTTCACTGCGAAATTCGCACGTTTTTTTTTTCTACAGGGGGTCTATGGGACTTGTAAAGCTACAATCGCGATCGCGCAAAATCGCGATTTACCGCGAAATCGCGATTTTGCGCAATCGCGATTTTAGCTTTACAACTCCCATAGCCCAAAGACCCCTGCAAAAAAAAAAAAACGCTGCGAATTTCGCAGTAAAAAAAGGCTAGTGGGTGGGAGCCCTTACAATAGCGATCACAGGTCATGGCAGGCTAGGATAACATTGAGTGACGTCCGGTTGCCACGGCACACTATGTAATCGCGGAAGGGCGATGGCGTCACAGAGGGACCGCGCTCCCTCTGTGAACCTTTTATATGTCGCGATCTACATTGACCTTCAGTAACCAGTGTTTGATTGTGCGCTGCTATGGGTAGATAAAGCATCTGTTTAAATTCAACTGCATTGAGACAGTCATGAGAGGATCAGAAGTTGGAACTTAAAGAGACCTGTGAGAATATTAGAGAGAAGGAACCAGCAAGCTGGGAAAGAAAGACTGGTCGGCTTACCCAATGTGTGCTCCATGCTGCTGCCAATGACAGACAAGTACAGTTTAAGAGACTGAGTTACTGTTTAACCCCTTAGGCCTCATGTCCACAGGGAAAATAAGAATTAAAATCTGCAGCGGATCACCCACACACGGATCCGCACCCCATAGAAATGCATTGACCACCCGCGGGTAGATAAATACCCGCTGATGGTCAATAAAAGTGAATTAAAAAAATTCTGGAGCATGGAAAAAAATCGACATGCTCCATTTTAGTGCAGAGCACATAGCTCAATTGATCTCCCGCATGAAAAATAAAAGACAATTACAGTGCATCCGCAGCCCAAATCCGCAGCGGATCTGATTTTCCCCGTGGACATGAGGCCTTAAGGCTATAGGACGTGCAGTTACATCCTGCAGCTTCAGAGTATGTAAGGAGGGGGATCACGCGTCAACCTTCCTCCATACAACGTGTGCGCCAGCTGCTTCTTACAACTGACACCCGTCGGCAACAGCTCCGATAAGTCGTGCTGCTCATCAGAGCTATTAACCCTTTAAATGCTGCTGTCAATTCTGACAGCGACATTTAAATCCCCCGAACAATTTTCGTGGGTCCCGTACAGCCCCACACGATGAGATCGCAGGACGTTGTGTGAATGTCATGGCAGCCAGAGGCCTTCTGAAAGGCCCCAGGGCTGTCATGGCACAATGCCTATCAAGCCATGCCCGAGGGGTGGCTTGATAGACTGCCTGTCTAATCGCAGTATGATGTAATGCTATGGCATTAGATCATACTGCAGGAGCGATCAAAGCCTCACAAGTTGTTGTCTCCTCTGGGTGCTAAAAAAAAAGTAAAAATAAGATTAATAAAGTTCTAATTATTTTAAAATGAGTAATAAAAGTTAAAAAAAGAGCTTTTCCGATATCTATATTAAAAGAATCAAAATAATAAAACAAAAATACACATTTGGTATTGCTGAGTCTGTAAGGGTCTTCTGCCTTCGGCTCGGCAGCAGCGGCGTTCTGGCTCCGCCCCCTTCTACGCATCATCGCGTAGCTCCGCCCCATGACGTCTGCCGATTCCAGCCTCCTGATTGGCTGGAATTGGCACACGTGACGGGGCGGAGCTACGCGATGACGCGTAGAAGGGGGCGGAGCCAGAACTCCGCTGCTGCCGAGCCGAAGGCAGAAGACCCTTCTGCGCAAGCGCGTCTAATCGGGCGATTAGACGCTGAAGTTAGACGGAGCCATGGAGACGGGGACGCTAGCGCAGGGAAGGTAAGTGAATAACTTCTGTGTGGCTCATATTTAATGCACGATGTACATTACAAAGTGCATTAATATGGCCATACAGAAGTGTATAAGCCCACTTGCTTTCACGAGACAACCCCTTTAACCTCTCTAAAACGGACCTTCTTGTCTTTCCGCCTTCCAACCGACCTTCCCCCAACATCTCCATTACAGTATCTGGCATCATAATAACCACCTAACAGCATGCCCGCTGTCTTAGGGTCACACTGGACTCAGACCTCTCCTTCACCCCCCACATCCAATCCCTGGCGCGAATATGCCACCTGCACCCCAGAAATATTGCTAAAATGCATCCATTTTTCACCACAGACATGCTAAAAACACTCATTGTCGCCCTCATCCATTCCCGACTCGATTACTGTAAATCACTGCCCAATGGCTTTCCCCGCACCAGACTCTCCCCTCTCCAATCCATACTAAATACTTCAGAAAATCGCCCGTCTGAACGGATACATTGGAATGCAATGCTTCAGATGGTCGCGATTTTGAGCCAGCGTTTTATTGCAGCAAAATAGCCACTATAGAACGTTCATCTGAAAAAGGTCGTAAAATATTCAGGATGCAGCATGTAGAGTACTGCAATGCTGAGCTTTAGGGGACTTTTCATACTAAACTAAATAAGCCCCACGACGCATGCAAGCAGCGGTAAATTCTGCACCATAATCCGCAGCCTACCTGCAGCAACTGAAAATGGTTTAAAACCTGTCTGCAATTCCACATCAAAATCCATAGTTAGACCTGCAGTGTAATTCCATTGCATGTCAAAGGTCCCTAGTGCTTCCAGGGGTATTGCTAGGGCTTTAAATAAATAAAATATTTATATATATATATATATATTTCATATACATTTCTAGTTATCAAATAACAGGACTAAATATTACCACCTCCCTAGTGTCTGAACAAAAAACACTATATAATGACTGCTATTACCAATAATACCACCACAAAATGCCCACTACCAGAACCACTATATAGTGAGGAAGAGGACATATACATATCACGCACATGCTCGTGTGAATCTGGCCTTACTGTCAACTATTGTCAATAATGGTCAGTACTCACTATGAAAAAAAAAACCCAAAAACATTGCAAGCAACCAACATGCCAGAAGAATACAAGTTCTCTATACAGTGGCGATTACATTCACTCCCTCAGGTACTTCATGTTAGTAATATTATTTCAATCATTTAAATTTCTTACTATTTTACATGAACTCGTCAAGGGCAGTGTGGGATGTTGTGATATTGTAAACAGTCTGTTAAACCGCAAATCACAGTGATTTGGGATTCTAATTTATACAAATATGCATGGAAATAGTATAAAATAAACAATCTTCTTCCATTGAGTGTTTATTGGCAGTCCGTTTCACAATGTAAAATGTGTTTCTGGATTATTTCTTTTTCTTTGTTTTTTTATTAGACATAACCTAACTCAAGGACACAAGTGGACACATTCTAATTTCCTCTAACTAGACCTCATATCACATTTATAAGCATGTTCAAATTACTTTTTCATGTACTCAATACTTTTTGTTAGATTTTAAACTGGCCAAACCCCAGAAATCTAGGTCTGCACATTCTGCCAGTGTTATCATGCTCAGCTGACTCTTATCACATCCTGCAGAAATACCTCCATGGCCAACACCGTATGCATCCCACTTGCACCCCTGCTTGGGGTCTGCAGACTCGACTTCCTCCTCACTGCCATGGCTCTCCTGGGTCCTTCACTGCCTGCTGCACTAATGCTGATTCCCTGCTTATAAAAGATGAGCGCAATGCAGTTCAACTGTTTCTCAATTAATTGATATGGAACAATTCAGGGATCTGATATTGTCCTGGATTGTTTACTGACCACATCTGCCTGATCTTCTGCCTGTGCACTGTTGTGAAGGCACTCCGCCAGCCCTGACCTCAGCCTGTCTCACTATGCTTTCTCACTTCCGTTTTTAAACCAGTCCCTTTTACACCTGTCATTGCTAATGGAGACTACCCTGGGGACAGTGACCTGGGGATTCCATGCATCAACATCCACAAGTCTGTACAGAGGTTTAGCTGTGAACACCAGGGAATCTTTTAAGACCTAGTGCTTAGTTTAGCGGCAAATCACTAGCAACCCAGTGGGTCCGCAATCAGCCCAGGTAGTCCCTGTGACACAGACATTCACATATCCTATTGCTTTCCTTCAGATTAGCAGTGTAAATGCATATTGCAAGAATTTTCTTGGAACCCCCAGACTGGAGTGGATGCAGTTAGTTCATAGCTTGCTGTCATGCCACAGTTATAAGATCTATATTTGTCAAATCAACGTACCTTATAGATTAATGTATCAGCAATAGCTGATGGTTTCTATGTGCATTACTAGTGGGGTGGTTTCCCACGGGTGAGAAACTCCCACGATTTTCACTTGATGTGATAGTCAGTAAAAAAGCAGAATATGAAACTAATGATTTTTAATGTTTTCCTTCCCATCAGCGATCTTTTTACTGATGCAAAGTTGGGGAACAAAAAAAAAAAAAAACGCAGCATGCTCTTTCAGCGATGTGCAATTTTTTTAGCACCCATGTTTTCCTATGGAGCCTGCTTTTTATTGCATCGCACTGCAACAAACATGCGTTATGATCCGATGTGATTTTAACATTAGAAAGTCCCATTGACTTTCGCAATAAAAAAAAGCACTATTTTATAGCGGGTGTCACTGTGCGAGATTTTTAAAAAAGCATCGCTGACACACAAAAATCGCGGTAACAAAGCCGTGATTTTGCTGCTATTTTCTCTCGGCAAAAATTGCGATTGACCGTGTGAAACTAGCCTTGGAGCCCAAAACTGTGTCGCCAAACCAAAGTAAATAAGAAAGATGGAAAAATACCTCTACAGTGCCATCTATTGGATGGTAGCATTCTTTCAAATCAAAGTGACTTATAGCAAGTCTTAAAGGAGATGTCCCGCGCCGAAACGGGTTTTTTTTTTTTTAACCCCCCCCCCCGTTCGGCGCGAGACAACCCCGATGCAGGGGTTAAAAAAACCACTCGCACAGCGCTTACCTGAATCCCGGCGGTCCGGTGACTTCAATACTTACCGCTGAAGATGGCCGCCGGGATCTTCTACCTTCGTGGACCGCAGCTCTTCTGTGCGGTCCACTGCCGATTCCAGCCTCCTGATTGGCTGGAATCGGCACGTGACGGGGCGGAGCTACACGGAGCCCCTCTCTGGCACGAGCGGCTCCATAGAAGAAAGCTGAAGACCCGGACTGCGCAAGCGCGGCTAATTTGGCCATCGGAGGCCAAAAATTAGTCGGCACCATGGAGACGAGGACGCTAGCAACGGAGCAGGTAAGTATAAAACTTCTTATAACTTCTGTATGGCTCATAATTAATGCACAATGTACATTACAAAGTGCATTATTATGGCCATACAGAAGTGTATAGACCCACTTGCTGCCTCGGGACATCTCCTTTAACAATGATTGGGAACATGAAACCAAGGCAGAAGACCATGCACAGACAGACTGTTTCGAGGTGATTGCCCCTCCTCAGACCCACATCATAGGCCCCTCACAGACTAAGCTAGAAGCCTGCTGCACACTGAGGAGGGACAATCACCCTGAAACAGTCTGTCTGTGCTTGGTCTTCTGGCTTGGTTTCATATTCCCAATCATTGTTAAGACTTGCTATAAGTCACTTTGATTTGAAGGAATGCTACCATCCAATAGATGGCGCTGTAGAGGTATTATTCCATGTTTCTTATTTGCATCGATTTCCCAGAGGAGCAAGCATTGCCTTATAAATGTCCTTACTTAGCTTTTAGGTGTCCCCACACCCCTTGTGGGTGCTCTTCTTGAGGAGAGACCATACCATCCCCTGACCCACTCGTCCCCTAAGTGTCTCCACACACTATTTGGGTGATCTCCTTAGGGAGACACGACACCGCTTCCGACCCACAAAACCAAAGTTTTACTCCATAAAAAGTGTACAGGTTTTTAAATTGTATATTTGGCATTAATTTAAAAGTACATCAAAAAGATAGCAAAACTGCGATCCAGTCTTGGCTGTCACAATGGAATAAAAGCATTACATACCGTGATAAATTAGGGGGTGTTGAGCTCACAGGACTGCCATCTTTCCTCCATCAGATAGGTGGCAGCACAGCTCAAAGGGACATCCAGACCAGATTTTTAGTAAAAATTGTTATTTCAGCATTTATTTGCAGAGAATCAGCAGTAAATCATGCACGCGGTTGCTAAGCATCACAGTGCACATGCAGGCTTGGTCTGTCCTGGACCACCAAATGGACACAGTAGTCAGCAATACAGGAGAACTTCTCTTCTGTAGTCACAACCACCCAAGTGTTGTCTGATTAATTAGCAGCAGAAACATCTTCACTGCCAGAGATTTCCTCACAAAACCTAGTGGACATATTTGGTACTACATTCCTGCTTTCCTACATATTTTAGGTATGCAACTAATCAAAGTTTTTTTTCTGGAAGTGAAAAAATTATATTGGCAGGCAATGGTTGAAAATAGAAAAATTTTACATACTTCGCATCTCATGTTGCCACTCAGACTAGTGCAGAGACTGCAGTCCCCCTTCCTTCTCTGATCCTAGAAGGAGCTTCAGCGGTCAAGTGCCATTCACTGTACACATGACAGTTTAGCCAATCACAGGCTTCAGAGGTTTATGTTATTTATCACAGCTGAAGATGCTGATTGGCTAAGCCGAGATGTGCACAATGAATATATGATTTCAGTGGCTTTGAAATCCGTAATTGAGTGTTTTGCTGGGGATTTAAAGGTAATCTACAGCAATACCCACAACAATACAGTTCATTGCAGATTTTGACTTTCAGATTAAGGCTCCTTCACATGGACGTATACAAGTTTGTCCGTGTATTGGGGCATATTACTGTACTTTTGCGCTCGCAGGGCAAGTGTACATGGATGATGGACACCCCCCTCCTGCCATGATTTAAAAGGCTATTTAGCCTAATGAGATCCAGATTTGTTCTATTTTTCACCAAATTGTGCACCGTATTTCGAATTTGCGCACATGTTGAATGCGCAATAGAGCCCCTCCCACTGACTTCTATGGAGACCTTTGGTGCGCTTATGCACACAAATAGAGAATGCAGCATTTTTTTTTCTTGAATGTAAAATTAAAGAGCCCTTACAATCAATATTGAAAATCCATAACAAATCTGCAACATAAATTGACATGTCATGAATTCAAAAATGTGCACCGCAAGTCATTTTCTGGGCAGACACTTTCAACTCCATGGAGATGAGGTTAGTAAAATCTAATCTACTTTCCTGCTGATACTGTATCCTACTGCAGATCTTTGATTTTTTGATGAATGGCTGAGGGCTGCCTGTGATTGGCTGAGCGCTGTGACCAATCACAGGCAGCACTCAGCTGTCAATCAAACACCAGCGCTTTCTGGAGATGCCAGAGAGAAGAGCCAGATGGCTCTTCTAGTTGAGTATATATATATATATATATATATATATATATTGTGAGACGGTGACCGGCAAGGTGCTGGAGGGCAGGTATGTGTCACCTAGGATGCTCTCCTATGCTGCCTTGGGGAGCGCTTGGGCAGATGCGTGCCACCGAGCAGCCTGGGCTCGGTGGAGGAAGCCGGCAGTATAGTGTTAGTAGCATTAAGCCACTAACACGCTGTAGTATGTAAGTGGCTCCAAGCCACATAATCCGGGCCGGCTTTTCCTGGAGTGACCAAAGTGAAGGGTGGGATGGTCACTCCCACGTACCAGGTGGGGCTGGTACCAGGCCTTATAAAGCCTGGGCCTACAGGGCCAGGAGGAGAGCTGAGACCTTTGCAGGTCTGAGAGTCCTGGCTGGCTGTGTGCAGGAGCTATTTTGTTACCAGTGTGTAGACAGGGACGCTACATGTATAGTAAGTGCTCAGACAAGCAGGATTTACGTTATGTTTGCCTGATGTTAAGGCCTGTATTTTGCTTTTGTTTGCTTGGAAATAAACCCAGGCAAAGCCTGGACTAAAGACTTTATCCTATGTGTCACTGTCTCTGACTGCTTATGCCCAGGTTGCTACGGATCCTAAACGCTAATCCCTCACATATGGTGTTTGGATGCGGGCAGCGGTCTTAAAGAGACATACACCAATTAACGGACATTTTGCTGCAGCAGCTGGAGAACCGTTGCTAAGGGCAACCGCCCAAGAGAGATTGACTGGAGAATGCTGTAACCCCCATGTCCTGGGTGAAAGCTGCAACGGCACAGCCATCAGATACTGCCAAGATGGAGGAACTGATAAAGCAGCTGGTACAAATGAACGTGCAGCAACAGCAAGCGTTTGCCCAGCAGCAACAAGTGGCGGCGACCCAGCAAAAGATCCATGAGGAGGCCATGAGAGCTCAGGCCGAGACTAATGCTCTCCTGGCGCAAAGTGTGCAGAGGTCGTCTGGTTCGCTCCCCACCACCCGTACCGCGGTACAGACGGCCTTACAAAAGATGACGGCCACTGATGACATCGAGGCCTATCTCGCGGTCTTTGAGAGAGTGGCCGAGAGGGAGAAGTTACCGGCGCCTCAGTGGGCTGAGGTAGTAGCGCCTTTCCTGACGGGAGAACCCCAAAAGGCCTACTTTGACCTCGGTGAGCAGGATGCCAAGGACTATAATAAGCTCAAAGGTGAGATCCTGGCACGCTTGGGCGTGGACACCCATGTGCGGGCCCGACGCGTACACGCCTGGACTTTCACGGACGACCTACCAGCTCGCTCCCAGATGTACGACCTGTTCCACCTGGTGAGAAAGTGGCTGCAGCCGGAGGAGTCGTCCCCGGCAGAGATCGTACAGAAAGTGGTTCTGGATAAGTTTATACGCTCGTTGCCCCCCGCAATCCAGCGCTGTGTGGGACAAGGAGGTCCCCAGGACGTGGACCAACTCGTGAGCCTCGTCGAGAGGTATAAAGCCACGGAGGACTTACTGCAAGCTGTGCCTCCTGGACGTTCCAACCCCGGGAACAGCAAGTCGGCTGGAGTCCCTGGTAAGACTGTTCCATATGTAAGGGGTGTCAAAAGTGTCCCAAGGGGAGGCGGCTCAGAGGGGGATCGTTTGGGGCAGAGGAGGGGCCCCAAATGGACATTCGGGTCCCGGGTAGAACCCCAAGGAGACTGGGCCTCCATACGATGTTGGCGCTGTCATGAGCCCGGGCATCTTGCTGCCAACTGTCCACTTACCGTGGAACCAATGGACTGTGACTCTGCCCGGCGGAGGTCGATGTTCGCACGGCCAGTGTGTTCTGCAGAGACTGCGTCAGAGACTGATCAACCATTATGTCACCTAAAGGTGAATGACTTTGCGGTGACAGCTCTACTGGACTCAGGGAGCTTGGTTACGCTGGTGCACTCCAGCCTGGTCGATCCCACAACCTTCACCAGCCGTCGCATGGGGGTTGTTTGTGTGCATGGGGACACCAAGGAGTATCCTATTGCCCTTGTACGACTTGATACTCCGTGTGGACTTGCCACCCATGAGGTGGGCGTCGTAAAATCCTTAATGCACACCGTGATCCTCGGGAGAGACTTTCCCCTATTTTGGGACTTGTGGCGACACCGAGGGTCGTCTGCAAATAAAGCTCATGATAATGCAAATGTGTATGATGTGTGTCCAGAACCGTTTGACCCTGAGGGTACGGTTCCAGCAGTAGGGGTGACCCAAGAGAATGGGGATAACTTTCCCTTAACAGTATTGGCCGGTGAGACGGAGGTACAGGATGAAGTAGTTGCTATGCCTGACTTAGAGGTCTCACGTGCCAATTTCGGAACTGAGCAGCTCCGAGACCCCACCTTAGTAAAAGCTAGGGAAAATGTTAAAGTGATAAATGGGGAGCCTCAATTCCCAGGGGCTGATACTGTGTTTCCACACCTTGCAGTCAACCAAGAATTGTTGTATCAGGTTGACAAGGTCCGTGGGGAGGTTGTGGAACAGCTGGTGGTACCTCAGGCCTATCGTAGGATGGTCTTAGACCTGGCGCACAAGCATGTGCTGGGAGGTCATCTCGGGAGCAAAAAGACTAAGGAACGCATCCTTCAGCGTTTTTTCTGGCCGGGGGTACATGGTGATGTAAAACGTTACTGTGAGTCGTGCCCGGAGTGTCAGATAACAGCTCCTATGCCCCATTACCGGAGCCCCTTAGTGCCCTTGCCCATCATAGAGGTGCCATTTGAGCGGATCGCTATGGACCTAGTTGGGCCCTTGGTAAAGTCTGCCCGGAGTCACCAACATATATTAGTGGTTGTAGACTATGCCACCCGTTACCCCTAAGCCGTTCCTTTACGCAATACGTCATCCAAGGGTATTGCAAAGGAACTACTTCACATGTTCTCCCGCACGGGCATACCAAAAGAGATCCTGACGGACCAAGGAACCCCCTTTATGTCAAAGGTCATGAAGGAATTGTGTAAGCTGCTGAATATTAAGCACTTACGGACGTCGGTGTACCACCCACAGACGGATGGTCTGGTTGAGAGATTTAATAAGACACTAAAAAGCATGCTAAAAAAGGTAGTCAATAAGGATGGGAAGGACTGGGACTGTCTGCTGCCATATTTAATGTTCTCAATCCGTGAAGTCCCACAATCCTCCACTGGGTTTTCTCCCTTTGAATTAGTGTATGGTAGACATCCCCGAGGGCTCCTTGATGTAGCTAAGGAGACCTGGGAGCACGAGTCCACCCCCTACAGGAGTGTTATTGAACACATCTCCCTCATGCAAGATCGAATTGCGGCGGTCATGCCCATTGTTAGAGAACACTTACAGCAGGCTTAAGAAGCCCGAAGTCGGGTATATAACAGGTCCGCCAAGGTGAGAACCTTCAACCCTGGGGATCGGGTACTAGTGTTGGTGCCCACCCTAGAAAGTAAATTCCTAGCAAAATGGCAAGGGCCCTATGAAATAATTGAGAAAGTCGGAGAGGTAAACTACAGGGTGTACCAGCCAGGTAGGCGGAAGCCAGAACAGTTGTACCATGTAAACCTAATTAAGCCATGGAAGGACAGAGAAGCCCTGACTGCAGTGAGCACCCCCCATGGTGGGGTCCCAGAGGTGTGTGTATCAGGGTCCCTGTCCAAATCCCAACAAAAGAGTCGAGGGAATTTATACGACGTAATGCGGATGTGTTCTCCGATATACCAGGGCGTACTGGTGTCATAAAACACGACATTATAACTGAACCAGGGGTAAAGGTTCAGTTGAAACCGTACAGGGTTCCAGAAGCCCGCAGACGAGCCATCTCAGAGGAGGTCAAGAAAATGCTAGACCTCGGAGTAATTGAGGAGTCGAAAAGCGAATGGTCCAGCCCTATCGTGCTGATACCAAAACCTGATGGCTCTCTGCGCTTCTGTAACGACTTCCGGAAGCTAAATGACGTGTCAAAATTTGACGCATACCCAATGCCGAGAGTGGACGAGTTAATCGAGAGACTGGGTCATGCCAGGTACTTTTCCACTCTCGACCTTACTAAAGGCTACTGGCAGGTTCCCCTTACAGAGAGCGAGAAAGAAAAGACTGCGTTTGCCACACCAGAAGGGTTGTTTCAGTACATCTGCCTACCCTTCGGTTTGCATGGAGCCCCAGCAACCTTCCAAAGATTGATGGATATCATACTCAATCCCCATCATCAATATGCGTCAGCATATTTAGATGATATCATCATCTTTAGCGAAGACTGGGACAGCCATCTACCCAAGGTACAGGCAGTACTGAACTCCCTTAGAAAAGCAGGGCTCACAGCAAACCCAAAGAAGTGCGCCCTGGGTCTTGAAGCACGATACCTGGGGTATATAATAGGTAGGGGTATTATAAAACCCCAGGTCAATAAAGTTGAAGCCGTTCAGGACTGGCCACAACCCACAACTAAAAAGCAGGTGAGAGCCTTTTTAGGCATTGTAGGGTACTATAGGTGGTTCGTGCAAAACTTTGCTAGCATAGCAGCGCCCCTAACAGACTTGACCAAGAACAGTAAGTCAGTCATGGTCAAGTGGAACCCTGACGCAGAAAAGGCGTTCCAAGAATTAAAACGGGCCCTCTGTAGACATCCAGTGTTAGTCACACCCAATTTTAAAAGGGAATTTATTGTCCAAACAGACGCGTCCGATGTGGGACTGGGAGCAGTTCTGTCCCAAGAAGTAGAGGGAGAGGAACATCCCGTAATTTATCTGAGCAGGAAGCTCACGCCACCGGAAAAAAATTACAGTATCGTTGAGCGGGAGTGCCTAGCCATCAAGTGGGCTCTGGAATCCCTAAAATACTACCTGCTAGGTAGGCACTTCAGGCTGATCACAGACCACTCCCCCTTAACCTGGATGTCACAGGCAAAAGAAAGAAATGCCAGAGTCACTAGATGGTTCCTGACCCTTCAAAATTTTAGCTTTTCGGTAGAGCACAGGGCCGGAAAGCTACAGGGCAATGCCGATGCCTTATCAAGGACGCATTGCATGACGGCGAAAGGTGTCCGACCCCACAGAGGGGGAGGGTATGTGAGACGGTGACCGGCAAGGTGCTGGAGGGCAGGTATGTGTCACCTAGGATGCTCTCCTATGCTGCCTTGGGGAGCGCTTGGGAAGATGCGTGCCACCAAGCAGCCTGGGCTCGGTGGAGGAAGCCGGCAGTATAGTGTTAGTAGCATTAAGCCACTAACAAGCTGTAGTATGTAAGTGGCTCCAAGCCACATAATCCGGGCCGGCTTTTCCTGGAGTGACCAAAGTGAAGGGTGGGATGGTCACTCCCATGTACCAGGCCTTATAAAGCCTGGGCCTACAGGGCCAGGAGGAGAGCTGAGACCTTTGCAGGTCTGAGAGTCCTGGCTGGCTGTGTGCAGGAGCTATTTTGTTACCAGTGTGTAGACAGGGACGCTACATGTATAGTAAGTGCTCAGACGAGCAGGATTTACGTTATGTTTGCCTGATGTTAAGGCCTGTATTTTGCTTTTGTTTGCTTGGAAATAAACCCAGGCAAAGCCTGGACTAAAGACTTTATCCTATGTGTCACTGTCTCTGACTGCTTATGCCCAGGTTGCTACCGATCCTAAATGCTAATCCCTCACAATATATATATATATATATATATATATATATATATATAAAAAATTTCACAGCTAGCCATGATTTTGAGGGAAGGGCTTATATTTCAAGCCCTTCCCCGAAAATCATCGGTGCAAACCCACTGCTTTCAATGGGGCACAGCAGTGCCAGCCCCATTGAAAGAAATGGGATAGCGTTGCGTACTTTTGCCACAGCTGTGACAGTTGTGACAGAGGGTTCCTTCATTCCCGCAATCCCAGCGGGGATGAAAGAATCCTCTGCCATAGCTGTCACAGCTGTGGCAGAAGTCCGCTATGCATTCCCTATGTTTTCAAGGGGGCTGGCGCTGCAGCCTCTGGCCCCATTGAGAACGATGAGCAATATCACACGTTTTCTCTGCGCTGCGAGGCACTCGATCTCACATTGCTAGTGAAAAAAAACGCTAGTGGGTAAAAGCCCTTACTTTTTTCCAAAAATATATATTTTTTTATTATTTTCTGCCCCCATATTCCGACAGTCATAACGTTTTTATTTTTATGTCTACATAATTGAGCAATGGCTTGTTTTTTTGTGGAAAATCCTGTAGTTTCAATTGGTAATTTTTGAGTACATGCGATTTTTTTAAAATCAATTTTTATTACATTTTTTCTTGGAAACAGTGTCCAAAAAAGTGCAATTCTGGCATTTTTTTTTTTGACGATGTTCACCATGTGGGGTAAATAAGAGGCATTACTTTGATAGATCAGACTTTTACGGACGCAGCAATACAAAATATCTTTATTATTAATATGGTAACTTTTCTTACTTGTTATTATTTTGTAATAATAAAAGCTTTTTAAAATGATTTTAACTTTTTTTGGTCCACAAAGGGGTTAAGAATAGAGATGAACGAGCGTACTCGTCCGAGCTTGATGCTCGTTTGAGTATTAGGGTGTTCGAGATGCTCGTTACTCGAGACGAGCACCACGCGATGTTCGAGTTACTTTCACTTTCATCTCTGAGACATTTGCGTGCTTTTCTGGCCAACAGAAAGACATGGAAGGCATTACAACTTCCTCCTGTGACGTTCCAGCCCTATACCACCCCCCTGCAGTGAGTAGCTGGGGAGATCAGGTGACACCTGAGTAATAAAATCTGCCGCGCCCGCGGCTCACCACAGATGCATTCTGACATAGATCAGGGAAAGTGCTGCTGATGCTGCTGCTGCTATAGGGACAGTGTTAGGTGTTATTTTAGTCTTCAAGAACCCCAACGGTCCTTCTTAGGGCGGGCCACATCTGACCGTGTGCAGTACTGTTGAGGCTGCTTTTAGCAGTGTTGCATAATTTATTTTTTTTTCTATATCGGGCGTGCAGACCATTGCGTCCTCAATCTGCAGTCATTGTACAGAGTATAGGGGCAGTACTGGTGAGGCAGGGACAGTGGGAAAGGTGAAAGACATATACTGTCTATATAGGCAGTGGGATTTTTCAAAAAAATTGGGGGAAACTACTATATTTGGGCTGCGTGTGACCGTCTTCAGTGTACTGCGTGTCTGCTGGGTGTAGTAGTCCTAATTAATACGCAGCTAAGCGTTACAGCAGGCTTGCGCAAAATTGTTTCCTGGTTCTGCTGTGCCCGTTACATCACCGCCGTCATAGCTCCAGAGGGAAACCGTATACATAATATACGCTGCATACAGTATCTGTCTGGTGTTTCAGCTCACCATTTAAACAAATTGAAGCAAAATACTTAAGGCCTACCACTGCCCTTTGGCCACTTGACTGCTTCTGCACGGTGAATTCCACTAGCTCAGTCATACGCACCGACGTCTCACTACAGGCGTGTGCAAAATTGTTTCCTGGCTCTGCTGTGCCCGTTACATCACCGCCGTCATAGCGCCAGAGAGAAACAGTATACATAATATACGCTGCATACAGTATCTGTCTGGTGTTTCAGCTCACCATTTAAAAAAATTGAAGCAAAATACTTAAGGCCTACCACTGCCCTTTGGCCCCTTGACTGCTTCTGCGCTGTGAATTCCACTAACTCAGTCATACGCACCTATGTCTCACTACAGGCGTGCGCAAAATTGTTTCCTGGCTCTGCTGTGCATTCCGTAAGTGAAGTCAGCCTCCAACCACAGGCCAATAAGCGGCACATTTAATTACAGCGTTCTGTTTCTGCTCTACTCGTAATACACCATGCTGAGGGGTAGGGGTAGGCCTAGAGGACGTTGACGCGGGCGAGGACGCGGAGGCCCAAATCAGGGTGTGGGCGCAGGCCGAGCTCCTGATCCAGGTGTATCGCAGCCGACTGCTGCGGGATTAGGAGAGAGGCAAGTTTCAGGGGTCCCCAGATTCATCTCACAATTAATGGGTCCACGCGGTAGACCTTTATTAGAAAATGAGCAGTGCGAGCAGGTCCTGTCGTGGATGGCAGAAAGTGCATCCAGCAATCTATCGACCACCCAGTCTTCTACGCCATCCACAGCTGCAACTCTGAATCCTCTGGCTGCTGCTCCTCCTTCCTCCCAGCCTTCTCACTCCATGAAAATGACACATTCTGAGGAGCAGGCAGACTCCCAGGAACTGTTCTCGGGCCCCTGCCCAGATTGGGCAGCAATCGTTCCTCTCCCACCAGAGGAGTTTATCGTGACCGATGCCCAACCTTTGGAAAGTTCCCGGGGTCCGGGGGATGAGGCTGGGGACTTCCGGCAACTGTCTCAAGAGCTTTCAGTGGGTGATGAGGACGATGACGATGAGACACAGTTGTCTATCAGTGAGGTAGTAGTAAGGGCAGTAAGTCCGAGGGAGGAGCGCACAGAGGATTCGGAGGAAGAGCAGCTGGGCGATGAGGTGACTGACCCCACCTGGTTTGCTAAGCCTACTGAGGACAGGTCTTCAGAGGGGAAGGCGAGTGCAGCAGCAGGGCAGGTTGGAAGAGGCACTGCGGTGGCCAGGGGTAGAGGCAGGGCCAGACCGAATAATCCACCAACTGTTTCCCAAAGCACCCCTTGCGCCATGCCACCCTGCAGAGGCCGAGGTGCTCAAAGGTGTGGCAGTTTTTCACTGAGAGTGCAGACGACCGACGAACTGTGGTGTGCAAGGTTTGTCGCGCCAAGATCAGCCGGGGAGCCACCACCAACAGCCTCACCACCACCAGCATGCGCAGGCATATGATGGCCAAGCACCCTACAAGGTGGGACGAAGGCCGTTCACCGCCTCCGGTTTGCACCACTGACTCTCCCCCTGTGCCCCAACTTGCCACTGAGATCCAACCCCCCTCTCAGGACACAGGCACGACCGTCTCCCGGCCTGCACCCACACCCTCACCTCCGCTGTCCTCGGCTCCATCCAGCAATGTCTCTCAGCGCAGCGTCCAGCCATCGATAGCGCAACTGTTTGAGCGCAAGCGCAAGTACGCCGCCACGCACCCGCACGCTCAAGCGTTAAACGTGCACATAGCCAAATTGATCAGCCTGGAGATGCTGCCGTATAGGCTTGTGGAAACGGAGGCTTTCAAAAACATGATGGCGGCGGCGGCCCCGCAATACTCGGATCCCAGTCACCACTACTTTTCCCGATGTGCTGTCCCAGCCCTGCACGACCACGTCTCCCGTAACATTATACGCGCCCTCACCAACGCAGTTACTGCCAAGGTCCACTTAACAACGGACACGTGCACAAGCACAGGCGGGCAGGGCCACTATATCTCCCTGACGGCACATTGGGTGAATTTAGTGGAGGCTGGGACCGAGTCAGAGCCTGGGACCGCTCACGTCCTACCCACCCCCAGAATTGCGGGCCCCAGCTCGGTGTTGGTATCTGCGGCGGTGTATGCTTCCTCCACTAAACCACCCTCCTCCTCCTCCTCCTACGCAACCTCTGTCTCGCAATCAAGATGTGTCAGCAGCAGCACGTCGCCAACAGTCGGTGTCGCGCGGCGTGGCAGCACAGCGGTGGGCAAGCGTCAGCAGGCCGTGCTGAAACTACTCAGCTTAGGAGAGAAGAGGCACACGGCCCACGAACTGCTGCAGGGTCTGACAGAGCAGACCAACCGCTGGCTTTCGCCGCTGAGCCTCCAACCGGGCATGGTCGTGTGTGATAATGGCCGTAACCTGGTGGCGGCTCTGCAGCTCGGCAGCCTCATGCACGTGCCATGCCTGGCCCACGTCTTTAATTTGGTGGTTCAGCGCTTTCTAAAAAGCTACCCACACTTGTCAGACCTGCTCGGAAAGGTGCGCCGGCTCAGCGCACATTTCCGCAAGTCCAAGACGGACGCTGCCACCCTGCGGACCCTGCAACATCGGTTTAATCTGCCAGTGCACCGACTGCTGTGCGACGTGCCAACACGGTGGAACTCTATGCTCCACATGTTGGCCAGGCTCTATGAGCAGCGTAGAGCTATAGTGGAATACCAACTCCAACATGGGTGGCATAGTGGGAGTCAGCCTCCTCAATTCTTTACAGAAGAGTGGGCCTGGTTGGCAGACATCTGCCAGGTCCTTGGAAACTTTGAGGAGTCTACCCAGATGGTGAGCGGCGATGCTGCAATCATTAGCGTCACCATTCCTCTGCTATGCCTCTTGAGAAGTTCCCTGCAAAGCATAAAGGCAGACGCTTTGCGCTCGGAAACGGAGGTGGGGGAAGACAGTATGTCGCTGGATAGTCAGAGCACCCTCATGTCTATATCTCAGCGCATTGAGGAGGAGGAGGAGGAGGGGGAAGAGACAGCTTGGCCCACTGCTGAGGGTACCCATGCTGCTTGCCTGTCATCCTTTCAGCGTGTATGGCCTGAGGAGGAGGAGGAGGAGGATCCTGAAAGTGATCTTTCTAGTGAGGACAGCCATGTGTTGCGTACAGGTACCCTGGCACACATGGCTGACTTCATGTTAGGATGCCTTTCTCGTGACCCTCGCGTTACACGCATTCTGGCCACTACGGATTACTGGGTGTACACACTGCTCGACCCACGGTATAAGGAGAACCTTTCCACTCTCATACCCGAAGAGGAAAGGGGTTCGAGAGTGATGCTATACCACAGGACCCTGGTGGACAAACTGATGGTAAACTTCCCATCCGACAGCGCTATTGGCAGAAGGCGCAGTTCCGAGGGCCAGGTAGCAGGGGAGGCACGGAGATCAGGCAGCCTGTACAGCACAGGCAGGGGAACACTCTCCAAGGCCTTTGACAGCTTTATGGCCCCCCAGCAAGACTGTGTCACCGCTCCCCAGTCAAGGCTGAGTCGGCGGGAGCACTGTAAAAGGATGGTGAGGGAGTACGTAGCCGATCGCACGACCGTCCTCCGTGACGCCTCTATCCCATACAACTACTGGGTGTCGAAGCTGGACACATGGCCTGAACTCGCGCTGTATGCCCTGGAGGTGCTTACTTGTCCTGCGGCTAGCGTCTTATCAGAGAGGGTGTTTAGTGCGGCTGGGGGAATCATCACGGATAAGCATACCCGCCTGTCAACCGACAGTGCCGACAGGCTTACACTCATAAAGATGAACAAAGCCTGGATTTCCCCAGACTTCTCTTCTCCACCAGCGGACAGCAGCGGTACCTAAACAATACGTAGGCTGCACCCGCGAATGGAAGCATCGTTCTCTATCACCATCAAAAACGGGGACCTTTTAGCTTTATCAATCTGTGTATTATATTCATCCTCCTCCTCCTGCTCCTCCTCCTGAAACCTCACGTAATCATATTACTTTAGTAAACAATGTTTATACGTTTCAATTCTCAATAAAGCGTTGAAACTTGCACCTGAACCAATTTTTATTTTAACTGGGCTGCCTACAGGCCTAATTACAAATTAAGCCACATTAAGCAAAGCGATTAATGGGTTTCACTTGCCCTCTTGGTTGGGCATGGGCAATTTTTCAGAGGTATATTAGTACTGTTGGTACACCAATTTTTTTGGGCCCTCACCTACAGTGTAATCCTACTAATTTTTATGGGCTTCGCCTGCACTCAATGTACAGCAAGGTGTGTGGGGTTGGCCTACACTTTTGCTACATAAATGTAACTGGGGCCTTGTCCATACTGCAACTACTGAAATGTGAAAGAGACTGTTATCTCCCTAAACTGCTGCAACGGGAATGTTACTGTGGCCTGTCTTGACTGCTACTACTACTGAAATGGAACTAATACTGTGCTCCCCCTATACTGCTGCTTCGGAATTGTTACTGGGGCCTGTCTTGACTGCTACTATTACTGAAATGGAACTAAGACTGTGCTCCCCCTATACTGCTGCTTCGGAATTGTTACTGGGGCCTGTCTTGACTGCTACTATTACTGAAATGGAACTAAGACTGTGCTCCCCCTATACTGCTGCTAGTGATATGTTACTGGGGCCTGTCTGGACTGCTACTACTACTGAAATGGAACTAATACTGTGCTCCCCCTATAATGCTGCTAGTGATATGTTACTGAGGCCTGTCCCTAATGCTACCGCTGAAATGGTACTAATTCTGGGCTCTACCTATACTGCTGCTAATGCTATGTCACTGGGGTGTGGAAACGGTGGCTTCCCAAAGACATGATGGTGGCGAGGCCATTTCCCACCAACGCGGTTACTGTTAAGGTGCATATAACCACGGACACGTGGAGAGGACACGTAGTGCCTCAAAAACATCCCCCTCCTCCTCCAACAATGAAAACATTCTTGACAAATACCTTTGCATTGGTCCGTCTGGTGGCAGTCCAAGAATTTCCCCTTTACCGACACAACAAGAGAGCCCCCCCACCATCCCCCTGCCACGGCCCACTTAATCCTGGCCACATTCCGAAAACCAACTAAATAAAACCGCGCTACTAGGTCCGCAGTCGCCACCACATTCCCACCAACGCGGTTACTGTTAAGGTACTGTTAAGGTATTACCAGTCTGACTGGGGCATGCACTGTGGGCCGAAGCACACCTGTATTGTATGTGACGTTAGCTCTGCTGAGCAGGGCACTGCAATGGGATACATTTATGTACCGCCGATGGGTTCCAGGGAGCCACCCATGCTGTGGGTCCACAGGGACTTCACATTAGGGATTTGTACCTGCCAGTGTCTATGTATTAAAAACCCCGGTCAGACTGGGGCATGCAGTGTGGGCCGAAGCCCACCTGCATTTAATCTGACGTTACCTCAGCTGTGATGGGCAATGTAATGGGATATATTTATGTACCGCCGGTGGCTTCCTGGGACCCACCCATGCTGTCGGTCCACACGGAGTTGTAACTGCATGTGTCTACTTATAAAGAACCCCAGTCTAACTGGGGCATGCAGTGTGGGCCGAAGCCCACCTGCATGTAATCTGACGTTAGCTTTGCTGTCCAGGGCACTGCAATGGGATATATTTATGTACCGCCGGTGGCTTCCTGGGACCCACCCATGCTGTCGGTCCACACGGAGTTGTAACTGCATGTGTCCACTTCTAAAGAACCATAGTCTGACTGGGGCATGGAGTGTGGGCCGAAGCCCACCTGCATTAAACCTGACGCTACCTCTGCTGAGCAGGGCACTGCAATGGGATACATTTATGTACCGCCGATGGGTTCCAGGGAGCCACCCATGCTGTGCGTCCACAGGGACTTCACATTAGGGATTTGTACCTGCCAGTGTCTATGTATTAAAAACCCCGGTCAGACTGGGGCATGCAGTGTGGGCTGAAGACCACCTGCATTTAATCGGACGTTACCTCAGCTGTGATGGGCAATGTAATGGGATATATTTATGTACCGCCGGTGGCTTCCTGGGACCCACCCATGCTGTCGGTCCACACGGAGTTGTAACTGCATGTGTCTACTTATAAAGAACCCCAGTCTAACTGGGGCATGCAGTGTGGGCCGAAGCCCACCTGCATGTAATCTGACGTTAGCTTTGCTGTCCAGGGCACTGCAATGGGATATATTTATGTACCGCCGGTGGCTTCCTGGGACCCACCCATGCTGTGGGTCCACAGGGAGTTGTAACTACATGTGTCCACTTCTAAAGAACCCCAGTCTGACTGGGGCATGGAGTGTGGGCCGAAGCCCACCTGCATTAAACCTGACGCTACCTCAGCTGTGCTGGGCACTGCAATGGGATTTATTTATGTACCGCTGCTGGGTTCTAGGGAGCCACCCATGCTGTGGGTCCACAGGGACTTCGCATTGTATGAAGTGGGATCGGCCCGAGATCCCCCCCCATACACACCCCGAACCTGCAGGATGTAATTATATCTCCTGTAGCGTTAAGGGGTTAAAAAGCAGTTACTTGTGAAATTTGCCTATTAGGTTTTCATCTTACTATTAACATTAAAGAAGGGATTTGGCGAGGTGAATTTATTGATATTTTATCACTGTTACCTTCATTTAAAGAATCTAATAAAAAGACTAATAATGATGATGACCATAGGAAACCAAGATCTTTTAATAATTGGTTACTGATTTTCTGTATTTTTGCACTGTATTGCGATCCTACACTTCTACGTCAGGCTTGTTTCAGCATATTGACATGGTTTTGGAAGCTTGCCGTAATTTTGGTGTGATCACCTGGTTTATATATGATGAGGTGTTTAGTCAAAAACCATTGATTTACCCCAATATTAAATGGGATAGAAAAGATGTATGCTTATGGTTAAATTTGATGTTACATCAGCATAAGCAGTCAGTGGTTTTAGGGCACAATCTTTGGGCACCCCAGTACCTGGGATGCGAAAAAGTGTATGCTTTGCATTTAATGAGAATCAATGTGAATGGTCTCAGAATTGCAAGTGTTCATATTGCGCTGGGCCTCATCCATCTACTTGATGTTTTCATCAGAGATCAGTACAAAATTCCTTGCATCTAGGAAATGGGGAATTTCCTGTAAAAAAGCCAAGATGATAATGAGGCTATCAAGGTGTTATCATGGTTAGATGTATACCCAGATCGAATGAAGGCCCAGCTAATTAAAGAAGGCTTTTTGAGTGGCTTTTTTGTGCCCGAGTTCAAGGGACTTGGCTGCAAATGGGTTGATAATTTCATTTTAGTCAATTTCTTGCTGGGGCATGATCACAATATTTTCAGTTGAGAAGTTTTGTGAGCAGTGGAAAACCTTCATAGACCCCTCACTCTATTTGAAGTACAGTGTATGGAAAATCACCCAGACATGCCATTTCAGTGATCTATAGAATGCTGCTCACCCGGGAGATGGGGGACACTCGGCCGGGTTATGTAGATGTTTGGGAGAGATAGATGGGTAGAAGCTTTTACATGGAACTTTGGGAAAAGGCCTTTTTCCTATCACAAAAGTTAGCATTAAACACAAAAAGGGGAAATAACCCTAATCACAAATAACTGTGTGTATAAATATAAGCTACACCAAACCAATAACTCCAACACACAAGACACAGGAGCATAATAAATAAATGTTATTAGACCACAAGATTACTAAAAATTAAAACAAAAAACATGGTACGCGGTGTCCATATAAACAGGTTTACACGGACAAGCCAATACATTGGTATAAAAAATATAGAAGTAGTCAGTCTGTTACGTCTGTCTCCTGGGATCTGTATACCAGCTGACCGCTCCGTGAACACAGCAGGAGTATGCAGAACACAGCGCTCCAGCTGTGTTTTGTATACCCCGCTCAGAGCACTTAGCTGTATACCAGCTGTGTGCTCCAAGAAGAAAACAGCTGTATACAGAAGGTAAGCGGCTCCGCTTGTCTTGTGCATATCCTGCTCGGAGCGCTGAGCTGTATACCAGCTGAGCACTCCGAGAAGACAGCAGCTTTATGCAGTAGATAGCAGTCCCGCTTGTGTTCTGTATACAGCGTGAGCCTTCATTTACACACTTCTGCAAAGTGAAAACTCAAAACTGTCACTCAAACTGCCATTTAAACTAATTTTGAGTGATCATCTTGCCGTGCAAATGCACACAACGATTATCACTCAAAAGATGTCTTTTGAGCGAGAATCGTTGTGTCTAAATGGCCCTTAACATTTACTTGAAGGAATGTTGCCTTCCAATAGGTGGCACTGTGGAGGTATTGTTCCATCCCCCTTATTTACATATTACCCAGAGGAGCATGAATGGCCTTTTAAGTCTTCTCAATCACACGCCTTCTAGGTGCTCTCCCTAAGAAAAATAGATAGCACATCTAGCCTAAGTAGTCCCATACATTGTAGACAGACATCAAGCCTACTAGTGTATGAGATTGTAGGGGCAGGTTTCACAGTAGATGTAACAGTACAGGCAGAAACATTCTGGACGCAACAAACTAATTATTAAAAAGCCAAACTAACCCATTTGTTTTGTACACCAGTATAAAACCAAATTCCGTTTTGATAAACTGATCCTAGAACTATAAAGTGCTTGATCAGGAAGAGCCTCATGTTGTTCATCAGCAGCAGCACTTGATGTGATTACAATACAAAATGGTTATTAAGTCCGAGGCGCCCAGTGATCAATGTTCCCCAACAATGCAGGGAAGAAACAAACTGGACAGAGCTGTTAGCAGCCACCAATAATGACAGCGACAGCAGCTGATTACAAGGCCAATCACTTGGAAGGAAATGTCTCCCGCTGCAACCGGTTGATCAGTCACGGACTAAACGATTTTTCTATGACATAATATGGGATAAATAAAAAGGTTAATAAGAAATGATTGCTTCCATCTAAAATGACAATCATCGCTGCTCCACTGAAGACTGTACAAAAAGCCAAACACCATATATTTTCATTTGTGGATTAAGCACCTGATTTAATCAAGCATTTTGTTATAATTGGTATGTTTCAGCATATAAAGTGTACGTAGCAGTCTGCAATGTACTAACATACAAATGGGGACATGCAGGACTTTCAACTGCTTTGAGTAAAGGCCCTTTTACACGTGCCGACAGTCGTCCGTGCAGTGCTTTCAAACTGAAAGACTTGCCAGCTGCTTGCGGGCTTCTCGTCCTCTTTTCGCTACCCACTCAGCGCTTCTTATGGGAAGCGCTGTTGGGGGGGGGGGGCAGTTACACAGGACGAGGAGCCAGCGAGGTCTAATGAGGTTGTTTACCTGACAGAAAAGTTAGCTTGAACCACCGCTAATGACAAGGGAGCGATAATTTCGCTTCACAATGAAAGATTATTGAACACTTTCGCTCATTTGAATGAATTTTGAGCGATAATCGCTGTGTGTGTAAAAGGGCCTTTAGGCGGGTGTCACAGGGGCGTAAGTGCATTTATGTGTGCTTTTGTGTTGCATATTTGCGCAATGGATGTTGCGTATTTGTATTCACATGTTGTATTTGCAAATTATGCGCATTTACATGTGCAAAAAAAACCACAAGCATGCTCTTGTTCATTGAAATGGGCAATCAAGTTAATTAGTTCAATATGTGTTATTTTCATGCGCAAATGTAAGTGTTGCACGTGAAAAAAGTGCTCGTGAAATACTCAGCATGCATATTTCACGTAGAACTCATTACACTAATTCACCATTTTAATGGCTGAGAGCATTGTTGCGTCTGCAAAAAGAACAGAAATAAACCAATTGAAATCAATGGGTTCTATTCACTCTGCATTAACACTCATGCAAATGAGGCCTTAGGGCTCGTTCGCACAAGCTTATTATGCTCGCAATTTGTGTGTGTATAATACACAGTTGATTTCAATGGGTTCGGTCACATGAGTGTGTTTTTTCATGCGAAGTGCAGTCACGTGAAAAAGCATGCAGAATATCCGATCTTAGTGCGTATTATGCACAGTAGAAGCCCACTGAAATCAGTGGGTGTGTAAATATGTACGAAAATGTGATTTTACACTGTCTTTTTTGTGTACGCAAATATGAAGTGTACTTGTGCACACAAAAATATACGTGCGCAAGCGATTTTCGGACACGTAAATGCACAGCCAAATATGCTTACACCCCCAAGTGAATGAGCCCTTACTGTTACAATGGTAAACGCCAAACGCCAAATCTTGGCAGCACACAATAAAATGCTATATGGGGCGATGTTTTCATACAATTTTACACGGCTAAACATCGCTCATCTGAATGAATGCCTTGAAATCTTACCGCTTCAGATGGGCGCGATTTTTGGGTGACGTTTTATAGTATGTAAATAAGGCCTGAAGGTAATTTTACTTTAGTTGTAGGAAAGTTTACAGAAACTCAATGGGCCCTATTAAGCAATTTCTAAAATGTAAAAAGGTAATGCTGCTTTGAAGACCTGCCTCGTACATTATGTTTATTTTATGTGAGAAAAAGCCGTGACCAGTCCTTTTAAGCATTTCTCAGGTACGTACCCTGTGCTCAAAAATTTACACTAAGTCTATGTAGTGTACAGGAGTACTCCATAATTTAACTGTGGAGTCTAATGTGAATTGGTGTATAATTGTCACTTTGGTTATTGTTGGTCAACCACACTTTGCCTAGGAAAGCTCAGGCTAGTTCAGGTAGATAGACAGCATGGGATTGGCAGAAGTGTCCTATGCACAGGTTGGTTAGTAGTAGAGCTTGGAATAAAATAGAGGGGAGGAGTTTAGAAGAAGAAAGTAAAGAGTGCTAGCAAGAAGTACGAGCTGAGACACAGTGTGGTGGGAATATGGACAGAAAGTGTGAGTACCCGAAAGTTGTAAAGTATCTATCTATCTAGAGAAGGAAAAGGAGCTAAAGTAAATTAGGACTTCCAGCAAGTTAGAGAAAATAGATAAAAAGAGAGGAATCAGCCAGGACCTAAACTGGTACTAAAGGAGAATCTTGATACTTGAAAGAATAGAAGAAGTTACAGAGAGAAAAGCAGGACGTAAAGCATAAAAGACAGAAAGGATTCCTGTGCTTAATTACTGCTAGAGGGCCAGTTTGAGCCCAGATGGAAGTCTGCACTTCATGCCTGCATCTGTTCTAATGATACTAGAAATTGTCTAAGGAAAACATACCACAAAGTAAAGTAACTCTGAATTGCACTAAGGCTGGCTGCACATGGCCAGATTTGAATTTCAGAATCCGGGGTGGGCGTCCGCCCCTGAGTTCTGCTGCAAATATCGTCCATATCATACTATGGAAAAAAAGCTTTTTCCTGCACATGAGCGGAAATCAACTGCAGTTTCCCACTTCCAGAAGAAAAATTCAATATACTTGGGCGAGCTCTGCATGGACGGGTTCCAATGTTGAGGTCAATGAAAGCCATCCAACAGTAACATTGCAAAAAGGTTGCGAGACCCGCGTCATCATCTAACAATTGCATGGGAAAATCTGTACTGTGCATGTCCACCATCCGCATACAGAAGAAGAAGAAATGACAGGTACGTGGGGTCACCGGCCAGGCACAGGGTCGGGTTCCGATGTGGGTTCCTGTTGTTGTGAAGAAATAAACTGTTCCATGTTTTCATCGTTGGTTCTGCCTCCTGAAGTCCCTTCCCACCATTTAACATCTGCACCACACTACACTTCAGGGGAAAGAAATGTTTTATTATTTTTCTCATTTTTATTGTTATTTTGTCTAGCACAGGCCTTGGCCTGTATACAGACTGGCGTCACAAACTGACAACTAACATCTTACCCTGCCTGACTTTGTCGGTAGCACTTCAAAGTAAAACTGCCAATTACCACTGTGTAGAAGAGCCTTGTGTGGTGCAGAGTGTTAAGTCCTAAGCTCTCGCACACGACCCGAACGTTGTGGGTTCTATGCTTGCATGGTTCAGGTAGCCGGCTCAAGATTGACTCAGCCTTCCATCCTCCTAAGGTCAGTAAAATGAGTATCCAGCTTGCTGGGGGGTAAAGATGACTCTGCAAACCACCCCACAAAAACAGTCTGTTAAGAAAATGTCACGTCACCCTCGGTGCTTGAACCAGGGGAATTTACCTTAGAACCGCATCTGGAGCAGCGGCCCCACCATGACAATCTGTTTCTGTTCTGCTGCTCCACCTCCTTTCTAGTCATCCATATGCAAGCCACAGCTACTTGCATACGGATGACTAAAAAGTCAACTCACATCGGTCAACACCCCATCTGTGAGCTGTCTGATGTGCAGGATCCCGCACATATATGTGGGCTATTCCCGTCTGAACATTGGACAAGAATAGGACATGCTAGAATTTATTATTATTTTTTTTTTAATAAACCAAGATTACTCATCCAACTAAAAAAAGGCCATGTGCATACACCCATTCAATGGATGCTATTTCTGCACGATTTTCAGACAGATTTTTTTTTTCAGTCAGTAAATCAGACAGGAATATCGTTTGTGTGCAAGAAGCTGTAAGGCTGTGTACATAATGCCCTAGTGCCATTCTTTTAATAGGTACAAAGTAGAGTATGTGTACCCCTAGAGACATGGCATTTAGAAACCACAGGAGGTGAAGCAGAAGCAAACCTTGGTGTGCAGGGGAGTAAAGAAAAAGCTCTGTATACCATATAAATGCAAAGTATATATGAGTTTAGTATCATCTTAGTGCCATTTAGTAGAAGCATTAAAACTGTTATTATACAACTATTGTGTATAAACTGAGCTTCTAACATTTCTAACAGGGCTTATTTCTTATTTACACGAGTGTATATCGGCCAGTGTTTTCATGGCCAGACGATATATGCGCTTCCATCTATGCATTTCCCCTCTTCCCTCCCCCGCTCCGCCCCCCCCCCCTCCCATTGCAAACGCCAGAGTGGGAGGGAAGGGGGGAACTGCTTAGATGGAAGCTTATGTCTGCCGGCCATGAAAACACTGGCCGATATACGCTCGTGTAAATAAGCCCTCATAGAGGAGTAATGGGCTATCTACATAGGGATGATTATCGTTTGAAATTTGTTCAAATGAATGAATTTGAGAGATAATCCTGCAGTGTAAATACAAAAAAAAACTATTCATTCACAAGTTCTTATCGCTGACTTTCAGTAAGCATAAAAACTATCGCTGGATCGCGGGCTTGTAATTCAGTGTAAATGCTCAGAGCTTCACGTACAAGGTGAAACGCTGAGCAAGAAGCCCGCGATCCAGCAATAAGTCTGGCAATGTAAACACTCTGCTCGAGCGCTAACGATCTTAGCGGTGACATCAGCGCTTGTGTAGTCATTTACCCAACTGTCGGCCCGTGTAAAAGGGACATAACTCTTTAGTGATCATTGATTTACAGCTCTAACAGTAAAGAAGCTCTTGCCTCCCAGAAATATGCATTCAACTGTTCCTTTGTTTGGTATTTTTCTTGTTTCTTGTTAAAATAAATAGGTTAAAATAGGTCTAAAGTTTAAAGGGGCTTTTCAGGCGATAAAAAACGTTTCTGGTGTAAAAATGTGAAATGAAGCAATTTGCAAACAAACTGTGATTTTCAAACTGCACAGATTGCCCACTGCAGCTGTGCTCCACTTTTCTCAGAAGTTCTGAGGTTTTCTTATAAGTTCTGCTGTGTTGACACAGTCTCAGTTAGCAGGACAATTCACCCCCACCTTCCTTGTGTGTCCACATGTGAACAATGTTCATTAGCCAAGCCCTTCCCTTTCTACCACCTTTCTTGGATATCAAGCCCCATGACCAACACTGCAGGCACATTAGCAGTGAAGGGGGCTGCCTTGGCTAATAAACAAAGCCAAATAGCCAACACAAGCTGATCCTCCCCTCCTCCTGAACATTCCTGCATGTATTAATTACCTGGGGATGGGGGATGTTCTGCCTGCCTGAGCCAAATAACATACCTGCAACACTGCTCAATTTTCACATTCCTCACATTGAGAGGAGGGCTAGATAGGTAATGACCTAATCCAGATAGCCAGCCCCTTAAACATACCACTTTTACATGAGAGCATACAGAATGTTGACACAACACTCCTTACAAGAAAGCCTGAAAACTTAAGGGGAGCGCAGTCAAAATGCTCAATTCGTAGTTTTAAAAATAACTGTATATTAGTCATTTGCTTTATTTCACATTTCCCACCAACAAACTTTTTTTTTTTTGCTGGACAACCACTTTAATGCCCCATCCATGATTAATATACCCAATGATGAGCCATTAAAGACTCTCCAACCTTAAAGGGGTTATCCAGCTTTTAAAAATCTTTAGACTAGGCTATGAATATCTGATCGGTGGGGGTTCACTACTCGGGATGCCCACTGATTAGTTGAATGAAGGTGCCAAGGCACTCATGTGAGCGCTGTAACCTTTTCAATGTTTACTGCTGAATGATCCTGTTAGTATTCAGAATTCTTTATTATTTAGGGTACATTTACACGGGTGAGTGCTATATTGTGCATTTTTCACATCGGTGCAAGGGTTTTTTCATGAAAAAAACAGCTTGCATCACTTCTGTGAAATTGCGATTCTTAGGTGCGTGTTTTTTCACACGTCAGAGGATCACAAGTGTTTTCCATTGATTTCAATGTGAAACATTGTATCACATTCGCATGCACATCACATGGCATGCAAGGTCTGTTAAGGTTCTATTGAAAACAATGGGCAAGGCGTTCCGAGGGAATGTCAAAAGATAGAACAAAAAAAGTTGAGTACCATGTTAACCAGTAGGGCAAAATGTGATTGTTCTCAGCAAGAGAAACCAAGTAATCTTGTAGATATGATATCTTTTAATGGCTAAGAAAAACCATGATGCTATAGTGAGCTTTTGAACCTCTCAAGGTTCTTCTTCAGGCAAATGAATTAGATCTAAAGAGGCATGCATACAGGGGCGTAACTATAGAGGATGCAGGGGATGTGGTTGCACCCGGGCCCAGGAGCCTTAGGGATCCATAAAGCCTCTCTTCCCCATATAGGGAGCCCAGTACTATGAATAAGGCATTATAATTGGGGGCCCTCTTACAGGTTTTGCATTGGGGCCCAGAAGCTTCAAGTTACGCCTCTGCATGCATATATATGCACATATACTTATGACAAGGCACAGACAGTGTGATTAATTTGCACTTAAAAAACCCCCCGAACAGGATGAGAAAAAGAGTAAATACGTAACTAGTCCACTGATAAGGAGGTAGGATGTAACAGTTTCATGGTCCCTAAATTGGTGATAGGGGGTCACCAGGCCCGTGTGTTATCTGTGCTATAGATGTCTCATAATTGCCAGTCACGCATGAACCCTCTTGAAGAATTTAGGCCTGTGTTGAAAATGTCAAAGATGGTTATAAAGTTGTACTGCCAATCTCTATGTCACATCCTGTCCTGAGTAGGTCCGAAAGCTCGCTATAACATTATGTATTTTTGTTAGCTACTAAAAGGTATCATATCTATAAGATTATTCGGTTTCTTTTGCTGAGAACAATCAGAACGGATAAAACATGCTGTGGTTTAAAAAAAATCGCTCATGTGAATAAGTCCATTCAAAAGAATGGAGTTAATATTTGGTTGAGTTTTGAGTCTCGCAAGACACAAAACTGGTGCGAGATTCTTGCATGTGTGAATAAGCCCTTAAACAGCTATTCTGCGCACTACAGCCTTGGAAATATATGAAAGATTATGTTATAAGATCAATGAAGCAAACCAAAAACAGTGATAGAAAAGAAAAATAGGGAAAAGAAAAATTAAAAGGGTAAAAAGAACAATTAAGGAGGGGAGCGGTACCATGATATCTTAGGCTGCACTCATTTAAGGAGGTTAAATTTCTGCACAAAGCCCCATATTTTATCTCTCGTTAAGCCATGCAGCTCAACCAATCCGCGAGAGAAGGGGAGGCTCGGAATAGGCCATACATTTTTGAAAGCTGTATAACCCTTTAACCATGCAGCTATGGCTGCCGCTAGGTTGAAATCTTGTCATCCATTGTTGCTATTGTCTGTGGCTCTGCAGTAATTAACTAACATGTAGTAGCATGAAAAGCATTCATTAGAGGCAGCAGATGGTTGCTTTTCTTTTGACAATCTACCAATTACATATAAGCTACTGCAGCCAGCAATAAAACATACTCCAAATCAGCAATGTTATTCCTTTCTTTAGAATAGGGAGTACTTTAGAATTTCATTAGGCTTGTGATTTCCAGTTTAGTGTAGCAAAGAAATGTTTACTTTATTAATTGTATCATATTGCATTATGTCTATGCTAGTTTCAATGTCAGGAGGTATGCTAAGCTTAAGGGCTCTTTCACACGACCGTATGCATCTTTACGTTCGGCCATATGCGCTGAAAAATCATGAATGAGGAATAGCAACATTCAAGTCTCGATCTTTGGCCGCATATTTTCTGCCATTCACATGGGCAGCTGCAGTGTATCAGCAAAAAAAGTACTCTGCAGCACGGAAATCCTTTGATTGACAGACATCTTGGAATGACAACTGATGCTTAAATAAGGCCAGTTGTCTTCTTTTCCCAGCGTTAGACGCAGCTAATCTCCCCCCATCCCTTTTTTTCAGCTCCCATAGGAGTCTATGGGAGCTTCCAGTGTATCTTGGTAGAAATGAATAAATTGGAATTCAATTCTTCAGATGGTTGCGATTTTTGGACACAGCTAAATAGCTGCGTTTTCATGGTCGTGTGAATAAGTCCTAAAGAGGATTTTCATGCTCCTTCTATTGATGACTCATCCTCAGGATAGGTCATCAATAGTTAAACAGCTGGGGTCTGCCCAGAGCTGCTCCTGCAATTACAAGCACCAGCCACTACACAGGGGTCAGAGCTATCTGCTTCCACTCCATACCCTGTGTTTTGGCACTGACAATCCGCACACAAAAAGCTGGTCGGCCGGAGCTCTCAGCACCAGACCCCAGCTGATCAACTACTGAAGCTCTATCTTGTGGATAGGTCATCAACAGAAATAGCATGGAAAACCCTTTTAACAATTAACTGCTATTTTACCACGTAGATGTTTTTATAACCACTATGGGGATGGGGGGTTGTCACATCAGATGTGCAGTATTCATATGGGAATGTAGAATGCGTGCCGCCTGCGAGAGCCATGCATGGCATGCAACAAGTAAGCAATGAGATTGTGTACTTGCTACATGTCGCCAATCGCCATACACTATTTTGGCATGTAATACGAACCAAGATAGAACATGCTGTAATTGCACATGTATTTCACACAATTTGTGAGCAGCTACATGGCAGACTATGGGAGTTTGGTACAGCATATTAGACGGGCAAACCCGTGCATGTACTGCACTGTGACCATACGCTCATTTGAGCCCAGCCTACTGGCCCTTTTAAAGTGGCCAAGAATCTCACAATTCTTGTTTGGCTGGGTGGAAATAGTCGTAGTGCACAAGTCGTTCAGTGTTTCACATTCCTATGTGAAGATCTGTGTTTAAGCTGCCCGACAATTGATCAAGCCGATGCTGATTTTTATGTTGGCTGAAACTGAACGATGAGTCTAAATGGGGCATTAGTCTATAGAAAAGGAATGAGAAACTTCAGACATTTCTGTCAACAACCCTATTATAATTTATAATACCGTAGTAATAAAAAAAGGAGGATTAGTTGTTGACATAACCATAAGGCCGGCTTCACATGACCGGATTTTTACTGCGGAATCCGCGATCGTCACCCGCTCAGACGATATGCAGTATTCCGCACCTATTGAAAGAATAGAACTTTTGCATGTCTGCTGAGATGAGCAGATAGTAACTCTGATTTCCATGAGCGGATTTAAAATCGCAGCATTTTCTATTTTTGTGCGGAATCTGCATGGACAGCCTTCAGTGAAGTCAATGGAAGCTGTCTGACCCACAGCCCATCCACAATTGACATTCAAAAACAAATATTTAAAAAAATAAATAAAATCTGTGTCCGCGGTCATCTGCAGTACAGAAATGACAGATATACAGGGTTGCTAGCCGGGGTCAGAGCCGGATTCTGCTGTGGGCTCCTGCATGCGGAATCCGACTCGTTAGTCTGCAGCCGGTAAGTAAAATGTATTCTTGTCACATCCAAGATGGTATAAATTTATAAACCAAGCTTTAGGCTGAGCTCACATGACCGTATCGTATTACGCTTGTGTATAATCGCAGTGTATGACCAGCATACAGAATTGCATATGCCCGCGTATGCGTTTATTTTTGCGCATGTATGTCTGCATATGTACAGTGTATGTTGTACCCACAAAAACGAACGCAAGCAGGTGTTGAAAGGTGCCCAACCCCCTGGAAATATGCTTCTACCCCTCGGGTGACCGCCCAGACAACATTTTCTTGTGTCATGGTGAGAGTTGTTAGTTGTGCTCTGAGACCCATGTCTTCAGAATGGGGTAATGTCCTCTTGGCTTGGCTGCTTTATACTGCTTATTTTGCATAGTCACATCTGATGCTGGAGGAAGAGCCTACAAGAAAGAATCGGCGGTTCTGGGTTCACCCTCTGGTGTCACAAAGAGCCAATAAGGGTGACTTCAACAGCCTTTACTGTGACTTGCGCCAGCATCTGGAAGACTTCTTAGCCTTCTGTTGCTTCTCTGTGTCATCATTCGACAAGCTACTGGAGGAGGTGCATTCCGGATTGAGCTACGCCAACAGGAACATGCGCCGATGTATCTCCCTGAAGAGTATCTGCTGGTCACCCTGAAGTAAAAGCAAGAAGGTTTCCACGTGTCTTTTATGGTTTAGAGATTTTTGTTCCCTAAAATGTTTTGGTACTGATGCATCTTGTCTCCACCATAAATATGGTGCAGAGTGACAGGTAACGCCTTGTTAATGCCCTGTTAACGCCCCCCTTAGCTCATGCATCCCCCTGTGACATGGCCCTGGCAGCTCACACACGTCCCCGGCGGACTTCCATCTGCGCTTGCTTCCCTCCGATGCCGCCGACTTCCATCTGCGCTTGCTGGCCGCCACGCTTATACCTCTCCTCTGTTCCCGTTCCCCCTGCGACCGCTGCAGCTGGGCATACTGGCCCTCTCCTCCCCACTCTGGTGCCGCGCTCACACCTCTGCCCCGCTACCGCCCCCCTGCGGCCGCTGCAGGCAGGCCCCGCTGTCATTCTCCTCCTTTCTGTCGTTCCGCTCACTGCAACTTCTCCACCCCCGGCTCTGCAGCTTCTCCCTGCCGGCTGGGAGAGAGAGGGGACAGGTATGAGCTAGCAGGGCCATGTTACAGGGGGGGATGCGGGAGCTGAGGCTGCATACTCCGTCTCCCCCTGTGGCTCTCACCAGCGGCTGCATACGCTGCAGCGGCTGTCCTCCTCTGTCAGTGTCTCCGCATACAGCAGCAGGGACCCCAGCAAACACAGTTACAGCGGGGATGCCTGCTGATGCTGCTGTGTTGGGGGAGGGGGGGGACATGGACACTGAGAGCGGGGAGTCCGGCTGCCAGATCTGTGACATGGGCAAGGGGAATGGGCAGTGCATGTGGGGAGGTGTGTGTGTGCTAGCTAATCCCCAGCTGTGGCCATCACCTAGGCGTACCCTCTAACTCAGGACTCCGAACCCATGTCTCCCCCCATATTTCTGGTTCATATTTCTGAAGACAAGATGCACCAGTACTGAATGTGTTTCCCTTTTTTATACTTATATCTCTCTTGTCTTGCCACCAGGAACGCATTTGAATCTCTGCATTTTGAGTTCCTGTTGATCCACTCCACCATCTGCGGGATCATCAGTAGACTTGCGGTTATTTGTGAGTGGCTGAAGCAATTGATGACGTTGCTGCTCTCTCAACAAGCCTGGCTGGACATCGCCAAGGTATTCCAAGCTGCTGTGCAGTTTCCGAAGTGCCTTGGGGCCAAGGATGGCAAGCACAACCATGTGAAGAAGCTGCCACATTCAAGGTCCCGATATTACAACTTTATGTTCAATAGTATTTTATTGAAGTTATTTGCAGCATACAACTTACAACATTGTCCAATCATGTCATGCCAAAGTACGTGCTTTATATTTCCATACTTATAATGATTCAACTGTAACTGAAATAAAACATATACCGCTTATCTGATCTCGATTCGTGCATTGAATATCTCCTACTAACTTCCGTATTATCCTCCAGCTGAACAAATCTTAATAACTAACATTGCATCTTAATTCTTATCTACTAAAAACCAACAATGTAACCGCATAACCTTCTTATAATCTCTTAGTGGGCGGTCATCCCGCCCTGGGTATATACCCGGGCGCGATGCACGCCGGGACCGTGTATAACTTTGAGTATCCTGGTAACAAGTCTAATCCATCTAATCTTGGGGAAGGTGTAGGGAAGAGTGTGTGAAAGAGTGAGATGTAAGGGGAAGTTTGGGAAAAGGAGAAGAGTTATCGATAGAAAGTAGAAGAATAGAAAGGTAGATAGAACCTCACGATGCCTCAGATCTCCGCGCGCCCATTGGTCCCAGAACTCGTTATTGGTCAGATAACTCGCCCCTCTGGAGCCACCCATCAAAATCTGCTGACTTGCGGAATGTCAGCCATGGTTTCCATATCGCATGGTAAGTTGTGTATTTATTTTCATCGCCTGCTCTCAGCTCCTCCATGTGACTTATTTCGTCTAAAGCTGTTACCCAATTCAGCTTAGTAGGTGGAACTTGTGATTTCCAAAGGCGAGGGATTATAACCCTTGTTGCAAACAGAAAAAATCGAAGGATTCTTTTCTTATTTATCCCTATCGACCCCGGTAAGACAGAAGGGCAATTTCAGGGGTGAAGACCAGGGAGCCTCTCGAATTCCTTCCAAAGTGGTGATATCTGAGGGCACGACCACCAGATGTGCGTGAGTGTCCCAGGTTCCGTCAGATATCTCATCAGAAACACCCGGATAAAATCTGGCTAATCGTACCGGAGTGCGGTACCATCGTGTAAGCAGTTTGTAGTTTAATTCTTGATGGTTACCTGACACTGTCATCTTGTGCGTCAGGCACTGAGCCTTCGCCCAATCCTCGTCTGGCACGGTTCGCCCCAGCTCCTTCTCCCAGGATTTCCTGACTCCCTCTCTGGCGTCCTGGCCCCCTCAGCGACCAGCATATTATAGACCGCGGATATCTCGCCCTTCTTTTTCTGAGGCGCTTCACATAGCTCCTCAAAGGGAGTCGATGGTGATGTCAGTAGAGTTATCGCAACCAAGGTTCTTATGTAATGAGCGATTTGATGGTACTGGAACCACGCGCCTGTCCACGGCCCCCCCTCTCCCAGGAGTGCCTCTATTCGCAAGATTCCGTCTTTATCCATGATGTCACGCACCCTAGGGCTCTGCAATCTCAGTCCCTCCAGCAGAGGTAGTCCGGCCTCTCCCTGAGGGAAGTCTGGGTTCCACGTCAGGGGCATCCATGGCCCTGGCACCCTTACCAGTCCGCATTTAACTGTGAAACTGTCCCAGATTTTTAGTATTGAGCTCAATAAGGGGGATACCTTGTAACTGCGTCTCCCTAGCCCTCCTTTTAGCCAGAATAAGCCTTGTATCTGTTTGGTTATTTGCTCTAATTCAACCCAATGTTCTGTGGGGTCCTTCCATGTAAGGTCTAATACTAGTTTACCTATTGCAGCTCTATAGTATAACCTCACGTCCGGGAGCCCCAAACCCCCTCTACTCTTCCGTTGTGTCAACAATTTATAACTGAGGTCTAGATCCCTTCCATATAAAGCGGGTTGCTAGTTTTTGAAATCTGATGAAGTAGTCTTTTGGTATGCTTATGGGTAGTGTTTGGAAGAGATATAGGAGCTTGGGTAAAACATTCATTTTAAGTACATTGATTCTACCGAGCCAAGATAAGTTCATTGCTTTCCATCTCTCTAAATCTTTTGCGATGGTTATTAAAATGGGTTCGAAATTTAGCCCGAATAGTATCCGAAGATATGACCACCCCCAAGTATTTTATTTGGTCTTCTCGCCATTTAAGGGGAAATTTTGATGCTAGTTGTGTGATGTCCTCTGCTGGAAGTGTAATGTTTAGTATCTCTGATTTATTCATGTTAATTTTAAAATTGCTGACCCGACTATATTTTTTGCATTCTCGCAGAGTAGCGGGCAGACATTTTTTGGGATTTGTCATGTAGAGCAAAAGGTCATCCGCAAATAATGCTACCTTATGATCATTCCCGGCGACTTTATACCCTGTTATTTCTTTGTTCTCCCTAATGGCGTTAGCTAACAGTTCCATTACTAATGCATATAATGTCGGGGAGAGGGGGCATCCCTGGCGCGTTCCATTCTTTATGCTAATTGGATTGGAGAGTGTGCCATTTACTCTTATTTGAACCGTGAGTTTGTTATAGAGGGCCATAATCCATTGTCTACATCTTTTCCCCTGTCCTATCTGTCTTAGTGTGGCTTCTAGGAACGACCAGTTGACTCGGTCGAAAGCCTTTTTGGCATCAACTGAGAGCAGGCACAGTGGTGTATCTGCCTCCTTTGCTCGTTCTATCAGGGAAAGTGTCCTTATGGTGTTGTCCCTGGTTTCTCCTCCAGGGACAAACCCTACTTGGTCTCTGTTAATGATCTCCCTGGTTATTGGTCTTAGTCGTGTAGCGATAACGTTCTCAAAGATCTTCGTGTCAATATTTAACAAGGAGATAGTTCTCGCATACCATCGGGTCCTTGCCAAGTTTGGGTAGTACTGTGATGGTAGCTTGCATGGCTTGTGGAGGGAAAGAGCATTTATCGGAGATTATGTTAAAGGCCTTGCTTAAAGGGGCCAGGAGATCTCCAAGGGCTTTGTAAAACCTTGGGGTGAAGCCATCAGGGCCTGGGCTTTTCCCTATTTTAAGCTCTTTAATTTCTTTAATGACTTCTTGTTCGCAGAAGTCTTCTTCTAGTGCCAGCGCTGGGTCTGATGGTATTGCTTTCGGAGTCTCCTTTTGATCTACTGGATTATCTATGTTGTATAGGGCGCTATAGTAGCTCTGGAAGCAATCTAGGATGTCTTTTGTCGCGTGTACCTTTCCTCTCTCTTTCGATTATATTGCAAATATATAGCTTTGGCTGCCCCTTGGGTTTAAGGCTAGCGCTAACCACGATCCGCTTTTGTTGCTGTATTCGTAAAATTTTTCTTTAAATTTATCCCTCATACATAAGTGGTTTTTATCCAATATTTTTAGCACCTGCTGACGTAGGTCTGAGATCTCTGCGCCCTGAGACTGTGTTGGATTCGCTTTATTAGATTGCTCCGCTTTATCTAGCTGGGTGATCAGATTTGTCCTATCTTTCTTAAGACATGTCCCATGGGAGATAAAGACCCCCCCCCCCTCCCCGCAGTACACATTTGAGGGCCTCCCACTGCACTGTTGGAGATGTTGTATCCGTGTTACGTATGTCTATGAAAGTCTTGATAGTCTTCCTGATCTCCTGCAGACAACACGAATCGTTCAAGAGGTTCTTGTTTAATTTCCAGGAGTTCAGGCCCCCTCTCTTTTCCTGTCCTATGAGTGCCCCGTAGACAGGCGCGTGGTCCGACCATATGAAATTGCCCATAGAACACTTGGGGTCTAGATCTAAGAGATCGTGTGAGATGAATATATAATCACGCCTCCCATAGCTATTATGGGACACTGAGTGGTGGCTGTAGTCCTTTTGACCCCCGGGTGGAGAATCAACGAGTCTCAGCTCCGCCAACTTTCTCTGCAATCTACGCAAGGCCGCCAAGATAGGTCCGGACTTACCCGAAGACGAGTCCAGCACCATGTCTAGTCCGAGGTTGAAGTCCCCCCCTGAGCACGATCCTGGATCCAGAGGTGAACCGCGCCAGTTCTCCCAGGATACGGCAGCTAAATGATACCTGTCCAGAATTTTGAGAATAAACATTTGCTATCGTTAGTATGCGTCCTCCCAAGTCAAGTTTTATGAAAATAAATCTCCCTTCATTGTCTATTTTTGAGTCTAGTACTCTGTGTGGAAATGTTTTATGTATTGTGATCGATGTTCCACACGTACTCTTTTCAGGGTGTGCGCTGTGATACCAACTAGAGTAATATCTGTTATTTCCTTTTGGGACTTGGCCTGCTTTATAGTGTGTCCCCTCGAAAAGGCCTATCATGATCTGTTTCTTGTGCATGTGTGCCAGGATCTGAACGCGTTTAGCTGGTGCGTTCATTCCCCTGACGTTGTATGAACATAATGTTAAGTTGGCCATGGGTTAGTCGTTGTAGATAGGCGAGTGGCTCCGGAGATATGCCGTGTCTGAGATATAGGTGAGGTATAGGTCCAAGAAAGAGAAGAAAAGAGGTATGGGGGGGGGGGTACGGGACAGGTATGTGTGACAGAAAACCATTGTTCCGTCAATTGGAGACCGAGTCTCCAATCTGGTAAAGTGGGAAGCCAACCTCAAGTTAGCTGCAGACAATACAAAAGTATCGTCCATTCCGTGAGGTGAGGTAACCGGGCAGTGAAGGAAGCCCCCTCCCACTGCCCCCAAATGTGAAGTAGCATACTTAGGTACGATTCTTAACACATGCATTAGAATACTTATGCAACCATATTGCAGCTTGGTAACGACGATATACACAGATTTTTAAGAGACTGTGTTGCTACCCTAAGTGGCCCCCTCCCTCCCACCTGGAAGCTCTGCCCATAAGGCTCATCAAAATTCCTTTATTCGAGTCAGCAACATGTCTCTTGCGCGATTTTCATGGCTAAAGTCTATTATTCTTCTGTTGCTGCGGCAAGTTCGTGCTGGGTGTTCAGCGCTTTGCCCTGCCATTGGTCTCAGATGGCCTGGATCTGTGGGGTCTGTCCTCCTGCCATGACTCTCTTGGGGCCCTGACAGGTAGGGCTGGTACATAAGGCCAGTCTGGAATCGCCACCATAGGTAGCTCTAGTGTTCCCAAGAACCCTGTTAGGACTACTGGCGATTTGAAGGAAGCTGTTTTCCCGTTTCTTGTTGCTGTGAGCTGAAACGGGTACCCCAATCTGTACAAAATATGGTTTGCTCTCAGTACATCTAGGATCGGTCTTACTGCCCTACGTAGTTGTAGCGTGCGCCGAGCCAGGTCTGGGAACACTTCTATCGGGGTGCCATTATGTGTTATAGTGTCCTTCTTTTCGCGGGCTTTTTTCATTATAGCTTCCTTGTCTTTATAATAATGAACATGGCAGACCACATCTCGCGGTGTATTTGGGTTATCTGGTTTTAGGCCTACAGTCCTGTGTATATGATCGATCTCAATCGGAAGCTCAGGTCCCCTTTGTAGAAGAGAGCCAAAGAAGTTGCGGGCCCAGTCCTCTAATTGTGCCGGCATGATCTCTTCCGATAAGCCCCTCAGGCGCAGGTTATTACGCTCTCTAAATCATCAATGTGAGTCAATATGTCCGCCAGCTGTAGGGCTTGCGCATTGATCGACGGGCTATGCGCATCTAGTGTAGAAAGAACTTTCTCATGCGACTCCTCCATTGTACTTAAACGGTTGCCCACTTATTTGATCTCCTGCTGCAGCGTATACATAGCTTCCTTATGGGAGGCCTCCAACCTTTGGAAATCGCTCTTGGTTGGTAGTGCTCGCAAGTGGTCTCTCCAATCCCACTCGTCCTCTGATGAGGGGTCTCGGGATTGCGGGTTATATCTAGGGGTTTTTGGGTCTGGCCCCGATAATGGTGCTTCTGTGGGATTTTTGTGCGGGGTTCTGCCTTTCTTGTGTGCTACCATTGCCGCCGCCCGCCTCAGTGTCTGCTGCATCTGTTGCATTGGGGCCCCTATTGTCGCCCATCTTGCCTCTGAGTGGTCTGGGGTTGTCACAGTCCCATGTTGGGGGGGGGGGGACTGGGGCGGTGTATGAGAGTTCATCTTCCCCCTTATGCTGCTGGGGCTTCAGGCCCTGCGGGTCCTTATGGGGTGTAACTGGGGGTGAGGTGGCTTCTACAGCCTCGCTGTACTTAGCTGTCCCGCCAGCCTCCGGAGCTCCTGCCTCCTCCTCCGTCCTGATCCAATCTCCCCTGCTGTCAGCTGTGAGCAGCGCCGCAGGCACATGTTCCGGCGCCATCTTGGGTGTGGAAGCCGCCGGGCCGCGGCTCCCGAAGTAGTGCTGTATCGTCGTCGGGTCTTCTTCGGCGGCATCCGGCAGCTTCCTGGTGACTCTCCTCTTCACCATCTCTGCTCCTGGGGCTCTTTTCTGTCTCTCAGTCTGCTTTGTGGTAAGTTTTTTTTAACCCCTTAGTGACCAGCCCATAGTGTTTTTATGTCCTGCCCAAGTGGGCTTTATTCCCTGAAGACATAAAAACATGTATCCTGAAGGGATTAAAGCCACATGGGCTATGGACGTGACAGCTCCATGCTGTCGGTGCCCACAGGTAGCCGACAGCCTGGAGCTGTCATCCTGGGCTGCGGGCAGTCCCACCCCCCGGCAATGCGATCGGTGCTATCCAATGGATAGCATCGATCGCATTAAAGTGCAAAAAAAGTTTTTAAAAAGTTAAAGATTCAGCTGCCCTCATGGATCCATGGGGGCAGCTGAGATTACTCACCCCCATCCTCCGCACTCTCCCCCGCTGATCTGGTCCTCCTGGACCCGCTGCCGCTCTTCTGTGCATGCGCGCCAGACGGATGATGTCATGCGCATGCGCAAAAGGCCGGGGGCCCCAGCAAATTTAAAATCTCCTGGCTCCCAGCTCCTGAAGGTGGCCGGGACCCAGGAGATGTCACCAGGGACCATGGTGAGCGGTGGTGATCGGATCCATGAGGGAAGGTGAAAATACTCACCTCAGGTCCTCTGCGATGCCCCGGTGTTCTGGGATCTGAAGTCCCCATCTGTGCATGCAGGCCCGACGTCAGTCATCGAGGTGCGTGCACAGAGGGGCTCAGGCCCCAGGAAATTCAAAATTCCTCTGCTCCTGGCTACCATGTGTAACCAGGAGCAGAGAGATGTCACTGGGGATGTGATCACTATTATCCAATGGATAACAGTGATCATTTAAAGTAAAAAAGAGTGTAAAAAAGTTTTTTTTTTTAAAAAGTTTAAACAAGTTAAAAAAAAGTTTAAAAAGCGTATGTTTCATCTCCCCTCACGGATCATATCCGTGACGGAGGATGAAAGTACGTACCTTAGGCCCCCCGGATTTATCCACGGACCTTAACCCAGCTTCTGCGCATCCGCCCGTCGCCAAAATGGCGGACGCATGCGCAAAAGCCGTGGATTGCCAGGATAATTTAAATTCTCCCTGCTCCTGGCTACAAAACTGAGCCAAGAGCCTGGAGATTTCACGGGGGGCCACGGTGAACGGTTCCTGGTCACGTCTTTGCTGTTATCCAATGGATAATGGCGATCACGTAAAAGTTTTTTAAAAATTGAGATTTCATCTTCCCTCACCAATGCAATTGCCCCTGTCTTCGGAGATACCACACAGTTCACATTATTACTTTTATCTAAGATTTGGGGAACACCGAAAAGGGCGCGGAGGGAAGGGGGGAGGATACTTTTAGGGAGTCAATTTTTATTCTGTACAGGTGACCAATGGGGCTTGGAATTTATTTAGCTGTGCCCTGCAATCCAACAGGTGTTCCCTCCATTATAGGCCTTGCAATGTGTCCTGTAAGTAGATTAAGGCCACAATGGATATGTTTCTGAACACGGGACAAAAGGGGGGGATCCATTTTGGGGTGAACGTCTTCATTCCTATGTACACTGTACAAAAAAAACTGTTTTTAAATCGAGAAAATTGTGAAAAAAATGAAAATCGTATTTTTTCCTTCTGCTTTGCTTAGATTCATTCAAATACTGTGGGGTCAAAATATGCAGTACACCCCTAGATGAATTCGTTAAGGGGTCTAGTTTTCAAAATGGGGTCATTTGAGGGGGTTCCTTATTGTTTTGGCCGCTCAATAGCTCTATAAGTGGGCAATGGGGCCTGGAATTTAATCGGTTGTACCCTGAAATCCAAAGGGTGCTGCTTCCATTATAGGCCTAGCCATGTGTCCTGTAAGTAGATTAGGGCCACAATGGGTATGTTTCTGAACACGAGACAAACAGAGGTATCCATTTTTGGGTAAAAGTCTTAATTTATATATGTGCTGTACAAAAAAAGCTGTTTTAAAATTGACACAATTGCCCAAAAAATGAAAATTGTTATTTTTTCCTACTGCTTTGCTTAGATTTATTCAAAAATTGTAGGGTAAAAACACACAGTACAGCTGTAGATGAATTTGTTAAGGGGTCTAGTTTTCAAAATGGGGTCATTTGTGGGGGTTCTCTATAGTTTTGGTTGCTCAAGAACTCTACAAGTGTGGTATGGGGGATAAAAGGCCTTCAAGCATAATTTATGTTCTAAAAGCCACCGACTACTCATTTCATTTTGGGCCCTGTTGTGCATCCAGGCATAAGATTAGGGCCACAATGGGTATATTTCTGAAAACAGGACAAACAGAAGTATCCATTTTGGGGTGCAAGTCGTTATTCATATGTGTGCTGTACAAAAAAAGCTGTTTTTAAAATGACAGAATTGCCAAAAAAAAGGAAAATCACAATTTTTTCCTTTTGCTTGGCTTGAATTCATTCAAAAACTGTGGCGTCACAATGGGGAGCACAGCCCTAGATAAATTCGTTAAGGAGTTTAGTTTTGAAAATGGGGTCAGTTGTGGGGGTGCTCTATGGTTTTGGCTAGAGATAAGTGAGTATACTCGCTAAGGCACATTACTCGAGCGAGTAGTGCCTTAGCCGAGTATCTCCCCACTCGTCTCTAAAGATTCGGGGGCCAGCGGCGGTGACAGGTGAGTTGTGGCGGGGAGCAGGGGGAGCGGGGGGGGGGGGGGAGAGGGAGAGAAAGATCTCCCCTCCGTTCCTCCCAGCTCTCTTCCGCCGCTCCCCGCCCCCCGCCGGCCTCCGAATCTTTAGAGACGAGTGGGGAGATACTCGACTAAGGCACTACTCGCTCGAGTAATGTGCCTTAGCGAGTATACTCGCTCATCTCTAGTTTTAGCCGCTCAAGAACTCTACAAGTGTGCTATTGGGCCTAAAAGGACTTCAAGCAAAATTTCTGTTCTGAAAGACACTGACTACTCCTTTCATTTTGGGCCCCTTTGTGCAACCAGACATAAGATTAGGGCCACAATGGGTATATTTCTGAACACAGGACAAATAGGGGGATTAATTTTGGGGTGTAAATCCTCATTTTCATATGCACTATAGGAAAAAAATATGTCTTTAAAATGACATTTGCAAAAATATGAAATTTTACTTTTTCTCCTCTAAATTGAATTAATTCCTGAAAAAAACTGTGGGGTCAAAATACTCATGACACCCCTCAGTGACAAAATAGGGTCATTTGTAGGGGTTTTTATCATTCTGACACCTATGAGCCTTTGCAATCTTGGCTTGGTGTAGGAAAACAAAGTGTTCCTCAAAATGCTGAAAAGTAATGTTAAATTTGTATGTCATCTAAATAAAAAAAAAGCATAAAAGTTTTTCAAATGTGCATTCAGAATAAGGTAAACAAATGGAAACATATATCTTAGTAAAAGTTTGTATAGTATGTTTGTACATATTTGATATATTACAATTGAAAATGTGAAAAAACGATAATTTTTTCAAAATTTTCCCAATTTTGGCAATTTTAATTTATATACACAAATTATATCGGACTATTTTCAGCACCTAAATGAAGTACAATATGTGGCGAAAAAAAATAATGTCAGAATGACTTGGATATGCAAAATCTTTACGGAGCTGTTCTATGTTAAAGTGACACATGTCAGATTTCCAAAATTTGGCCTGATCATTAAGGCGCAAACAGGCTTGGTCACTAACGGATTAATTACTGTCTCACACGAACTCGTCGTTTTGTCGAATGTGCCTTTAGGATTATTACCAGAAAGTGGCATGGCTTCCTGAGCACTATTCAGATGAAATCCAAGAATGTTTGCGCAGTAATTAAAGCTACCAGTAAATCTTTCTGTTGTAATATGTAGATAGTCTGTTAATTTGGGGATGTCAGCTTTCTGGTAAGATGGTTGGCATAAACATCAAAAATACTCTGAAACACCAAGTTTTTGCTTAAAACTCATAGCACCAGTTTTTTATTATCCTCATGTCAAACACTTCACATTCACAATTCAAGTAAAAGTAAATCATGGCCATCTGACCACTAGCTAAATAGAGTGGTACAGTCACTCTCTAAACCAGGTGTAGGCCTAATGCCTACATCCCAAAACACATCATAGTAAGGGCTTTTGTACACGAGCGTATATTGGCCGGTGTTTTCAAGGCCGTCTGAAATACGCCCCCGTCTAAACAATTCCACCTTCCCTCCCCCTCATCGTCTCTCTGCCTCTCTCCTCCACTCCGTCGTTTGCAATGGGAGGGGGCAGGACGGGGGTGTTCAAAAATTGCGGGAACAAAGACGTGATTTTGCAGTGATTTTCTCACTACAAAATCATTTTCACCCATGTGAAACTAGACTAATGCAGACAATGCATATTTACCGCTTTATGTAACCACCTCCCACGTAGCCTGTCTCTTCTTCAGAATTGGAGTCATTTTAGGCACGGCTCAGGCAGCTCTTATTAAGCCCTCTTACCTAGCTGCTAATTAACTCATTAACTGAGAGCACAGGAAAACACTTTTTTTTTTTTTAAGCTTTACTAGTTTTGTGCTCTGTGTGTATAAGGCCTTGTTCACATAAGCACACAGTGCAGCTATTAGAACCAATGGTTCTCCTGCTCCTGCCCTGGCTGACCCGCACCCCACAGGCAAACAGATCTAATCATTAACCCTTTTGGGACCCACGAATTGCTTGTATGTTTTAAACACCAGCTGAACTAACGAAGGGGTTATCCCGAAAAGCGTTTTCATGAGCTGATCACGTACTTTATTAAATAAAAGGAGAAGTTTTCCAAACCTTTGGTCACTTCCTATTTGCTTTAACCTGGAGTGTTGCGCCTTCTCCACTGCCAGTTTTTTAGTTCTATTCTCTTTCTCAGAGCAATAAACTTGGTTGAGGCAAATGTTGCAATAAATAAAGTAGTATTCTATGGGATTGATAAGATGACGTTTGCATGACAAAGTCTATTTAAGGAATCTTGGAGGTGATTGACCATGTGTGGTCCTGGTAGATCTTCTGAGAATGATGGGTAACGCAGGTAACCTTTTCCTGAGAGTTGGTGACAACACCGGTGAAGCTGGTGTAGAGTTGGATGGGGTAGATGAAGTAGAGGCAGCTGATAAAGAACTGGAAACTAGGGGACTTTGCGACGCTTCTGTAGAATTAGGTGGGGTGGTGCTTGGTATACTAAGTGAGAGAAAGGGTTAAGATACCAAAGCAACTGATTTTTTCAAGTGAAAGGGAGAAGGATATTCTGTGATTGATTTTGGAGTAGTTTTAGGGTTTTCTTCTTCTTGATCTCGTGGGCTTTCTTCTTCCTTAGAGTCTGCAGGTAAAGTGGTGGAGCAAGGCAAATTTTGAGATGATTGTGATAAACAACTTGAACTTTCCCTTCAGGATGGGCGATGCGGTAAAGTCCTTTTTTTTTGGAGATATGATAGTGATGACTGTATAGGGGGTAGTTTCCCATTGGGGGTCTTGCTTGCCATTATGGAGCTCCTTTCTTAGCCAGACTTGATCTCCAATTTGTAGATCTGATGCATGGGCTTGTTTGTCAAAGTCATGGGCTTGTTTTTCTCTGACTCCTTCCAAGTGAGTGTCAACAATTTCCTGTGCTTCTTTGAGTCTCCTCTGATGATCTTGAATCTAATATGTTTTAGGCAGAGGGTTGTAGTCATCAGTCACTTGAATCCCCAATTTAAGGTCAGCAAGTAATTTTCCTTGGCGGCCAAACATCAAGTAATATGGTTTGTATCCGGTGGAACAATGGGGAGTGCTGTTGTAAGTATAGATACGTTCTGGAAGCAAAGTGGGCCAATACGCTGTTTGTTTGGATGGAATGGTTCTAAGTAACTCTAAGATAGTCTGATTTAGCTTTTTTACACAGTCCATTGCCTTAGGCAATTTAACAGAGGCAGTGAAGTCCAACTAGTTTGGAAAGAACTGACTATGTGGACCCTTGACCGAAAAATATAATAAAATATAACTTTTATTAAAGAAATAACTAAAAGGAAGAACAAACACACATAAATCTAGATCCAGGAAAACCCGTGGAACCGATAAAAATGTATTGATACCACTGTCCATAAACAGTAATGGACCGATCAGTCTGAGTATCGTTATGACTCAGCCATTTAGTGTATTCGGTCTCTTTGCAGAATCTGACAGGATTATCAGAATCTATTGCATACACGTCAACCTAATCAGAGGATGAAAAAGTGACATAAGTCCGACAATTGGATGTTACAGGACGTGACCTAGACTCCAGTGATCAGGTTCAGTGATGCATACGTCGTTCACATCAAGAAAATAGTCTATGCCGGACCACTAACAATTATAAGCGTAACCCAATGCGTTTCTCCCACAACGTGGGTTCATCAGGGGTTTCAATGCGCAAAAGATGGTAGTTTACTGGTTTAATGACACCCAGTCAGAAATCGGATAGTGGTACAAAAATAAAAAATTGATGAAGCCTCAAAATGTCCAGTACTGTCAAATAAATGACACACTGGATATAGAGGGATCAGTCAGAGTAGAACTGTCATTTCCACTGGTGACAATTATATTACTAAATAGATTATTGTCGCCATATAAGATAAATGAACTGACAGGACTACGAAAACCCTACTACTACAATGGTAGAAATAAGAGTAGGGTACAGGTAAGAAAAATTTCTACCCTTTAGGCGAGAAAAAATTATACTTTCTCAGGGATAATAGTCCCGAGTACTGACTTGCTGTCAGTCCACCACTAGGGCTGACATGCCGCCGTTTTGTTTATTTGTTTGATTTCAGTTTTTGCTTATTAAGGCTCTGACTTAGTGACCACCTTATTGAGGGACTAATATAGGTCTTAGAATTCTCTTACCACTCTATTGAGGGACTATTATAGGTCTTAGGAATTTTCCTTGTAGGTCTAGAGCTAAAATTTATCAGATGGCTATCCAAAAGGCGGCTAGTCTGGGCTGCTGTGAATATGCCATTTGAGTATCCAGGGACCCGATTGCAAAAAATTTTGCCCTCGGGATACTCTTTGACTTAACGGCTAAAATTCTTCTATCTTTCTGTACTCGGGACTATTATCCCTGAGAAAGTATAATTTTTTCTCGCCTAAAGGGTAGAAATTTTTCTTACCTGTACCCTACTCTTATTTCTACCATTGTAGTAGTAGGATTTTCGTAGTCCTGTCAGTTCATTTATCTTATATGGCGACAATAATCTATTTAGTAATATAATTGTCACCAGTGGAAATGACAGTTCTACTCTGACTGATCCCTCTATATCCAGTGTGTCATTTATTTGACAGTACTGGACATTTTGAGGCTTCATCAATTTTTTATTTTTGTACCACTATCCGATTTCTGACTGGGTGTCATTAAACCAGTAAACTACCATCTTTTGCGCATTGAAACCCCTGATGAACCCACGTTGTGGGAGAAACGCGTTGGGTTACGCTTATAATTGTTAGTGGTCCGGCATAGACTATTTTCTTGATGTGAACGACGTATACATCACTGAACCTGATCACTGGAGTCTAGGTCACGTCCTGTAACATCCAATTGTCGGACTTATGTCACTTTTTCATCCTCTGATTAGGTTGACGTGTATGCAATAGATTCTGATAATCCTGTCAGATTCTGCAAAGAGACCGAATACACTAAATAGCTGAGTCATAACGATACTCAGACTGATCGGTCCATTACTGTTTATGGACAGTGGTATCGATACATTTTTATCGGTTTCACGGGTTTTCCTGGATCTAGATTTATGTGTGTTTGTTCTTCCTTTTAGTTATTTCTTTAATAAAAGTTATATTTTATTATATTTTTCGGTCAAGGGTCCATTGCCTTAGGGGTGATAAGCCGTGGTGTGGAGTTTCTTGCAATCATAAGTGTCACACAATTCCTGGAAAAGTTGAGATTCAAAAGCGGGGCCTCTTTCAGATAGGTTTTGACCAGAACAGCCATAGCTGAGAATAGCCGTAGTTCTGGCAGTGAGATGTCGGACGGGGACGGCAAATGTAAATTTGGTGCAGTGGTCAATCAGAGTGAGTACATAGCTATATCCAGATTTACTGGGTTCTATCTTTAAGTGGTCAATGGGGAGGATTTACAATGGCTTGGTGGTGATGATGGGGTGTAGTTCAGCTTTTTGGTCATTTTGGGCTCTTCTCATTTCACATACTGTGCATTCTTGACACCATTTCTCGATGTCATTCCTCATGCCAATCCAATACAACCGCTGACGAACTATAGCTTCTGTCTTATGAACTCCAAAATGTCCAGACTGATCGTGATAAGAGAGTAGAACTTGGCTGGCATCTCTGCCGGGAATCACTATTTGATGAATGCAGTTTCCGGACGCGGGGTCGATAGAACTTCTATAGATATTTTTCTTAAGGAATAGTCTCTTTCTTTGGTTTGAAAAACGTTGTAGTCCATGGATTTACGCAGGATACCTTTTGGAATAGCTCCTGTAAGTGCTCTTGAAGTTCACCAACAGTCCTACAGTCTTATTGGAGCAAGAGCCATTTTTTTAGAGTGTCTGCATTTTCTGAAGGACAGTTTGGATCAGCAAAGGCAGTTTGACAATTTTGTTGGGTTGAGGTAAAATCTGGCATTTCAATTTCCTCCTAAATGTTAACTAAGCGGGACAGCAATCTTTGTTCTAATGCTACGGGCTTTGCTGAGTTCAGGTGGGCGACTGGATTATTATCCGTGAAAGCAGTGAAAGTTGCAGTGGCCAGGTAGTCCTTCAATTTTTCAGTAACAGCTCGGACTAAAGCAAGAACTTCCAGTTTGAAGGAGCTGTAGTTCTGGTCATTCCTCTCAGCACCTTTTAGGGAGTGACTAGCATATGCGACTACTCTTTCTTTACCCTCTTGCACTTGCTAAGTACTGTGCCTAGGCCTTTGAACCTAGCGTCTGTATACAAGTTAAAGGGGAGTGCATAATCAGGATAGGCAAGGATAGGGGGGGTAGTCAATCTTTCTTTGAGTACTTGAAAAGCCTGCTCGTGTTCTTTCTCCCAAATGATAGCGGCTAGGCTTTTGAAGGTCTCATTTGAGTGCCTGCGTAAAATTTTTTGTAAGTGGGATGCAATTTGCACAAACTTAGGGACAAAGCGCCTATAGTACCCTTCGAAGCCTAGAAAGCTGCGAATGACTCTCAGAGTCTTTGGAGTAGGCCTGTTTTTCACTGCATCTACTTTGTCGGGATCCGGATTTAATCCCTTGGCGCTGACAATATGCTCAAGGTAGCCACCCGTGTCTGTAACAGGTGGCATTTAGATGGCTTGATTTTTAGCTCATGATCGATAAGGATCTGAAACACCTCCCTGAGATGCTGGACATGTTCTGGATAGTTTATCAAATATATTATTACATCATCTAGATAAAGGGAGGACAGATTAAAAATTTTTGTGTCCTAAACACCTTTTCATTAGCCGTTGGGAAGTAACTGGGGCGTTGCAGAGGCCAAAGGGCGTGCATTTAAAATGAAATAGCCCCATGGGTGTAGTGAAAGCAGTCTTTTCTCTATGTGCCTCGCTCATTGGTACCTGCCAATATCTGCTGGTCAGATCCAGGGTAGAAAAATATGCGGCAGAACCTAGAGCAGTGAGGGGCTCTTCAATGCAAGGCAGTCGGTAGGCTTCTTTATGAGTTACATTATTGAGCTTCTGGTAATCAACACAGAAGCGGATGCCCTTGTCCTTTTTCTTTACTAGAACTATGGGAGCGGCCCAGGGGCTATGACTCTCCCTCATGATGTGATTGTCATTCATCTCCTGAATCATATTTTTTACTTATTGATAGTAGGAAGGTGGAGTAGGGCCATACCTCATCTTAATTGGTGCGTGACCGTTGGTAGGGATGGAGTGACAGATATCTTTCACCTGTCCAATGTCGAGGCTATGCTGACTGAAAGCATTTTTTCTTCTCCCTGGCTACGTCTCTTACTCTCTGTATTTGTTCAGAGGATGTCTGGGCATCTCCAATATGTAGTTCAGACAGCCAAGAAGGAGTCTTGACGGGATCTGTCTGTATGGACTGAGTCTCTTATAAGGCCTGGTCAGTCTCACCCTCTAGGACGTCGTCAGGGGCAAGCAGAGACACCTGTGCAACGGCAGTATATTTCTTCAATTGGACTGGGACATTCCCAGTGTTAATAAGACATATAAGCACCCTTTCATCTGTGACAGTAGTCAGGCTCCGGGCAGCTATCAGGAATGAGTAACCGTCTATGGGTATGGGCTCTACTATACCCTCATATGCATGACCATGTAGGCCTGGACGTGTCTGGCACCAAAAGACAAACTCAGATTCCGGGAGAATTAGAACTGGTCTGATGTCTTTCACGCGGGCTCTTCCCACATGACCCTGCAGATTAGCAAACTGCTGCTGAGCTGCTAAAGATTTAATAGTGGTCTTTAACACAGCTCGCTGGGCCTGGGATGCTGCAGACAGATTACTTTGCAGCCCCTCTAGTATTTCTGCATAGCAGTTTTTGAGAATGTTTATTCCTAGCGTGATAATTGGTGCATTTTTGTTGGGTACATCCACTACCAGAATCCCTTGTTGGTTTAATTCTGCTCTCCCAGCTATAACGGTCGGCTCCCAGTACCCCAGTATAGGTACGGGTAAGCCGTTGCTCGCTATCACGCTTATTGATTGCTTAGGCGGGCAACTGAGTACTTCTGGGGACCAGTATTTTTCAAAATCACATTTTCTGATTGTAGTAACTAGTGCAGGCAGGGGCATACTGTCCACAAACAACATCATTTCTGGACGGGGGCCTACGTACTAAGAAATTCCTCTTTGGGTGTGTGGACCTATTGTCTGTCCTCCCAGTGAACGGTCCTTCTTCCCAGGGGTCGCCCGTTTAAACAGAAGCATGTGTTAATCTAATGTCTGTGTTGTTGGCAATGTTCACAAAATGGCCACGAGGGGCGTGGACAACCGGTGGTAACCGGTGCTCGGGTAGTAACGGCTGAGGTATTGAACGTGGGCTGTCCAGCTTACTAACTTTCTGGCACAGTGCGGCAACACTGTGCATTAGTTTGGTCATTTGTTTCTGCATTCCAGCGGTGGGCAGACATATCATTGCTGGATTGCTCAGCCTGTATGTAAACATGCTTCTCACAGTAAGCGCTTGGATTTTCGTTTGGTGCCTACTGGCCTTCCAGGACCTGCAGCCCACGCTGCTGTGCAGCCAATCAGCATCAGGGGCATCACCCCTCTGTCAATCTTGACTCCACCAGGACTTCCTAGTGGCGTCACGATACACTAATACCGACTCACTGTTTGTAGAAGGGCGACCTCGGAAAGGCTCTCTCTCCTTCTGCAGTGGGATGATAAGGGAACAAGTTTTCATTACACTCAACCTTGACAGGAAAACATGTTGAATTGCTGGTTTACTTCTGCACGTGTACCTCCTCCCTTCCAACACGGCTGACTGCAGCTTCTCCTTTCTGACGTCTGGCTGAGTCTGTCTAACTGACTCACTGACTCCTCCTTTTATCTCCTCAGTTCCAGCTCCCGCACTTTCTGGACTCCTCCCACTTCTGCGCATGTGACTGACGCAATGCCGGAAGCCCCGGCGAATTTGAAATCTCCTGGCTCCTAAAGGTAGCACAAAGACAGGAGATGTCAGCGGAGACCGGTCCCTGGGCCCGTGATTGCTGTTATCACGGAAAAGTGAAAAATAAGGTTTAAAAAAGTTAAAGTTTCACCTCATGGACCTGATCCATGAATATACTCAGCCCTGTCCTCCGTGATGTCACGTGGCGATCTGCACCTGCCGTGGGCTTTTGCGCATGCGCCGATGGCCGTAGAGCCCAGCAGATTTTAAATTCCCCTGCACACGGCTGTCAAAGATAGCTGAGTACAGGGAGATGTCACAGGGAACCACTGTAGTTGAAGTTTCATTTCCTCTAACAAATCGTATGCATTAGGGGACTTGAAATGACATACCTAAGGTCCCCAGATTTTTCCCCCAATCAGATCTTTATCCACGAACCTTACCCTGGCTTCAGTGTATGTGCCTGTCAGCATAATGGTGGATGCATGCGCAAAAGTTAAGGATTGCCCGGGAAACTTAAAATCTCCTTGCTCATGGCTACCAAAGGTAGCCGAGAGCCTGGAGATGTCACGGGGGGCTGCAATATGCGGTTACTGGTCACATGATCGCCATTATCCAATGAAAAGTTTAAAAAATTGTTGAAGTTTCATCTCCCCTCACCGATGCGATCGGTGAGAGGAGATGAAACTTCTTACCGGAGGCCTCCGCATTTGAACCCCAACGCGATCATCCTCCACGGACCTTACCCGGCTCCTGCCCATACGCCCACTGGCAAAATGCCAGACACCTGCGCAGGAGTCGGGGAGACCAGGAAATTTTTAATCTACTTGCTCCCAGTTACCAATGGTCGCCAAGAGCCTGGAGCAGTGACTGGTGGCCTCGTTGAGTGGTCCCTGGTCACGTGATAAAAAGGTAGCAATCTACCTTAGGCCGGTCTCACACCGGATAGAAATTGTGGATTCCGCAGTAATACGCGGTTCAATCAAATGCATTGGACTACAGAATTCTGCTCACATTAGCGGGTCAGAATTACGTAATCCACTCACAGAAAGCAGAATGCAGCAGGTTCTATTTTACCACGAATATCCGTGACATAGAGCCCATTGTACTCTATGGTCATGGATATACCCACAGCCCATATGCAACTACATTGTGTATGGGCTGTGGGTACCCACGTCATCGCTAAGTGATGGTGCGGGAAATACAAACAAAAAAAGGTGTACTGCGCATGACCGCCTGTGTGAGACACAGTTATGCGCAGTACATTTCACGGCTGAATCCAGCTGGGATCCACTGCGGGCCTCTGCAAGTGGATTCCACTGTGTGAGTCTGGTGTTATTTAGATCACTACCTGTGATACATAATTTACAAGAAGTCCCCGGGAACGTTCGCCTTCCTGCAGTTCCAGGAGCAGCTTGTTGAATGCCTTCTGTGTGAGACCGCCGCACCTCATCAAGGTTACGGAGACTCATAGAGCGCCACTTTTTACACCCCATCCCTGCTGTTGAGGTCAAGAAATACCCTCTTAAAAAAGCATGGGAGGAGGGGGGATACCCGGTTTTATTGCCCCATATGCCCATCCCAACCAGCCTCTGTAATTACCCCTGTCTTCAGACATAACACACAGTTTACATTATAACTTTTATCTAAGATTTGGGGAATGCCAAAAAGAGCGCGCGGGGAGGGGGGGGGAATTATTTTTATGGAGTCAAATTTTTTTCTGCACAAGTGTACAATAGGGCCTGAAATTTATTCAGTTGTGCCCTGAAATCCAAAGGGTGTTCCCTCCATTACAGGCCTAGCCATGTGACCTGTAAGTAGATTGGGGCTACAATGGGTATGTTTCTGAACACAGGACAAACAGGGGTATCCATTTTGGGTTGCAAATTGTCATTCATGTGTGTGCTGGACAGAAAAAGCTGTTTTTAAATTGACACAATTGCCAAGAAACTGAAAATCATAATTATTTCCTTCTGCTTTGCTTAGATTCATTCAAAAACTGTAGGATCAAAATATGCAGTACACCCCTAGATAAATTCATTTAGGGGTCTAATTTTCAAAATGGGGTCATTTATGGGGGTTCTCCATCATTTTGGCCGCTTAAGGGCTCTACAAGTGAGCAATGGGGCCTAAATCACCTTCAAGCAAAATTTCTGTTCTGAAACCCACCGGCTGCTCCTTTCATTTTGGGCCCTGTTGTACATACAGACATAAGATTAGGGCCACAATGAGTATGTATCTGAACACGGGACAAACAGGGGTATCCATTTGGGGGTTCAGATCTTCATTCATGTGTGTGCTGCACAATTTTTTTTTTTTTTTAAATGGGGTCATTTGTGGGGGGATCTATCATTATAACACCTATGAGCCTTTTTTAAATCTTGGTTTGGTGTAGAAAAACAAAGTGTTCCTCAAAATGTTGAATCAATGTTAAATTTGTATGTTTCCTAATTGGTTAAGAAAAACTAAAGTTTTTCCAATGTGCTTCCAGAATAAAGTAAACAGATGGAGATATATATTTTATCAAAAATCTGTATAGTATGTTTGCACATATTTGAGATATTACAGTTGAAAATGTGAAAACATTACGATTTTTTTTTTTTATTTTCCCAATTTTGGAGCTTTTAATAAATATACACAAATTCTATCAGATTATTTTTACCACGATTTTCGTGCAATGCGAGAGTGAGTGAATACGCATAATTATGAAACCAATGATTTTCAATGGTTTATTCACATTTGCGATATTTTCAGTCATGCGATGTTGCGATTAAAAAAATCACAGCATGTCCTATCTTTCTGCATTTTGCGATTTTGTAAACATTTTTTGTATTTATTTTTTTTATTGCTCATGTTTCCCTATGGAGCCTCCTTTTTTCCGCTGCCCAATGGCATATACACCGAGCCTGTGCATCACTTGGTAGCATATATCGGCTGGCCGTGAAACCGCCCGCCGATATACGCTCGTGTGAATAAGCCCTCCATGTCAGTCTGTGTACAGATGGGAACAAGCAGGCAGCAGAGTGCAATATGTGATTCTACTATCAGTTCCCTTGTGCCTGGGAAGGGGTAACATGGACTTTTGTTCATGTTACTACCACCCCCATCAGAGTACACATTTGCTCTCTGATTGCTAAACATTAGGGGGGTTAGAGGGTTTCCCTCCAGAAAAGGTGTGATAAGATGAGTATTTGTTCATCTAATCGCTGCTCTCTGCCATGTAATCCCACAGATATCATAGTCATTGCTGACCACAACATTTACATTTTAATTGAAAAGAAAAACATTTCTCCACCCCCTTCACAATGCTTTAACCCCTTAGTGATTTTCACCTCCATTTTTTGAAATCCGTAACTTTATTTTTCAGTCACCGTGGCCATATGAGGGATTGTTTTTTGCATGGCAAGTTGTACTTTTTATTGATATTATTTGGTTACATATTATGTATAAATGTTTCTTATTTTTGAAGGGCAGGAAAAAAAATTCTACTTTTTTTCTTACAGCATTAATCATGCAGCATAAACAACATGATTTTTTTTCCCGTGGGTTGGTATGATAACAATGCATCACTACATTCAAAACTTTATTTGCATTACAAACTGTAGTTTTTAGGCCAGCTGTACACGACCAAGTCGGATTCCGGATGTGTGATTCCACAGCGGTATCCAACCCTGTGGTCAGTGTTTCTGGTGGTGCAATGTGCCACACAGCTCTGCTACATGCATGTTACACACACACAGCACTGCTGTGAACATTGTTCATCCCATACAACAGGGATCAGAAGCAGCAGAGCAGTGGAGATGAAGGACCTGTGATGTCGTCACCATCATGCTCCGCCCCTGATCACATGATGGTGACGTCATCAAAGCTCCTTCATCGCCTGTGAGGGAGTTGCATGCTCTGCTTCTTATCACATGATGGTGAGGTCATCAAAGGTCCTGCATCCTTGTGCAAATTAAAGGCGAACTACAAACCCTCAGTTGCTATGGAATACTAACGAACACCTAGCCGGACAGCTGCCGTGTACGTAGAGGACCTGTGATGATGTCACCATTATGTGATTAGAAGCGGAGCATATAACTCCCTCACTGGGTATGAAGGACCTTTGATGACGTCATCATCATGTGATCGGGGCGGACCATGTAAGTCACTCACAAACTCACTCATGCACAAACGGACAGTTCACCGTTAGTAGCTTGATTGATTACATGAGAAAGCAGGCACCACTATAGCTAGCGCTTTACTGAAAATTGCCAGACTGAAGTTGCAAGTCCAAGTGCAGCCCAGTAACTAAAGGAGTTTTGTGGGACAGAGGAGAGAGAAAAAAGAAAAAAAAAAGGTTAAGGGCTTAGGATGAAAAATTGAATCCTCCCCTATTCTGGTGGCTCCCTGTCCAGTGCTGCAGCTCTGGTGCCCACCCCATGAAATCCATGAAAAAAGCAGCAGGTAGTTACATGCCGTATACATAACCGGTTACACAGAGGTGATTCTTTGTTTGCCGCTGAAGCCTATGACTGGTTGAGCGGTTACATGCACAATGAATGGCATGTGAGCACCTGCTGTTGCTTTTTCGGGGCTCCATGCTGTAGACCCCAGGGCTACAGCGCTGGAAAGGGAGCTGCCAGGAAAGGTAATTAATTTTTCTTTATTTTAAGCCCTTATAAAACTTTTTATATCCCGGAAAAGCATTTTGCAATTTACAGTTATAGTGCTCATGCAATAGTACCCTTAGGCTACATGCACATCGGCGAGCGCAATATGAGGCCGAGAAACTCAGCCAGATATCACACGTGTCAACATGCGCTTTACACGAGGATGTGATGTTCATTCAAAAACACCTTGCATCACTTCTGTGAAATTGCAATGCTCTGGTGCTTGTTTCACGAGTGGAGGATTGGGGTTTCCTATTGATTTCAATGGGAAACATCCCATCACATGCACAGCCTGCAATGTGTTTCACTGTCCCATTGAAAACAATGAGCAATGCAATCGAGGGAGCACAGAAAAAAAACATTAAAAATAGGACATGCAATTTTTTTACCTCGCAGCATCGCTGTATGGGAAAACCAACTCCATTCAAAATGATGGAGTTCATATTTAAGCAAGTTGTGCATCTGGAAAAGTGCGAAATTTATACTTATGTGACTGTAGCCCAAGGCTGGGCTTACATGGGACGGAAATGCTGTGGAATTTTCCAAGCGGAACCTCCACATGGAAATTCCACATATATTTTTAAGGCCTCATATCCACAGGGAAAATCAGGCCCGCTACGGATTCTACATGTAGAATCTGCAGCGGGTCCCTCCTGCCCTGCGGACATGAGCGCTGAAAATAGAAAGTTAAAAGAATTAACTCACCCACAGCGGGCCGGGAAGGTCTTCTCTTCCTCATGGCCGGATCTTCTTTCTTCGGCCGGCGGATGAACTCGGCACGTCGGCCGAAGCAAGAAAGATCCAGCCGTGAAAAAGAGAAGACGTGCCCGGCCTGCTGCGGGTGAGTTATTCTTATTTTAGGTCTCCCGCGGATCCGGACGGCTTCCATAGGCTTCAATAGAAGCCTGCGGGAGACCCGCACTACAATGGAGCATGTCGCGTTTTTTTACATGCTCCATTTTTTAAATTCACTTTTATTGACCATCCGCGAGTATTTATCTACCCGCGGGTGGTCAATGCATCCCTATGGGGTGCGGATCCGCAGGTGGGAGAAGAGTTAAAATCCGCTGCGGATTTTAATTCTTCTTTTGCCCGTGGACATGAGGCCTAAAACTGAGACTGAGCAGCAAAGTGGACGGGATTTGCAAAAATCTCATTCACGCGCTGCTGACAGTCTGCAGTGGACAAACCCCGTGGAAACTGACATGCGGCGAAGAATTGAAATCCGTGACATGTCACTTTTGGCGCTGCTTCCGCTGAAGGCTCTCTTCTCTCGATGGGGAGAGTTCTGCAGCATAATAAAGGCCAAAAAGTCGCTTCAAAACCTGTGCCAAATGGTGCGTGTTTTGAAGCAACATTTCTGCTGCTTCTTACGGGATTTCCATGCGATCCCACTGCAGACATTCTGTGAGCTTTGTCACGTGTGACCCCAACCTTAGGGCTTGTTCAGACGAGCGCGGTTTTAGCACAGTATAGGCGCATGAGACCGTACCTATACTGCACTAAAGATCGCGTGAACGAGTGAATCCCAGCTATTTGAATTGGCCTGTTCACATGATCCGAGGTGCGTGTTATCCAGCTGCCATAGGAGTCTGTGGAAACGCACACCAAAGATCGGTCAGGTCCCATCTTTTCTCGCACCACGGAGCTTGGATGCGACCTTGCACTCACATGTCCTCTCTTTGTTGGGTGCAAGGATTTAGCGCATCTCAAATTCATTCATCTGAACGGTTCTATAGGAAACCATTGGTTTTAACAGAAGCGCATTCTGTGTGCACCTCTAATGCGCTAAAACAGCGCTTATGTGAACGAGGCCTTATAGGGAGAATAAGCAGAAGAGAAAAAAAAAAAAAAAAACCACAACTCAATCCACAAGATAATTGGAAGGATTTTATTAACAATTTAATAATTTACTAAAAAGGTTAAAAATATATATAAGGAAAAGCAGAATGCAACAGTGAAAGGAGAACATTCACTTTGTTATTTTGACCAAGTGTATGTGTCAATTTACACAAAATGTTAAGAAAAAAACAAACACATTTTAGGAAGATTAAATCTGACAAAATGACCTTGTAATGCAATGGGCCACCCAATGTTTGTCTAGTTATTGCATTACATTGGGCTGTTGAGAGAGACAGAACTTTCATCTGTAGAATTATGAGGTCTATTAAGAAAAAGGGGGAAAAAAGTAAAATAAATCCCAAGATTGGGAGGATGAAAAAAACCCACATGAATGTTCACAGGTATATAAACAATGTTAGAGCTTCCATGTTTTATCAAGTTTGTTGAGTTGTAGCCATTCTGAGCTATGGGATTCACCCAAGCCAACTGCATGGCTGACTAGTTTCAGTGGAGGTCTCCCCAGCCTTAGAGGTCACGCACACACAGATTTGAATGGGTATATTCACACGAGCCTTTTTAATCGGATAAATAGTCTGAGTAAAAAAAAAAAAAAAAAGTTGCAGCATGTTCCATTTTTGCCCGATTCTCGGACATTAGGCGCGTGCTGTCCGATCTATGACCACAGACTGAAAGTTGCATGCTAGGAACTCTGGCACAACTTTTTAATCAGTCCATGTGCATACAGCCTTAGGCCCCCTGCACAAGGGCAGAATTTCCGCCTGTGGACGCTGCCATAGGATTGTATTAGAAAATGCAATGCTATGCAGACTGCCGAGATTTGTCCGCGAAAAATACAAATCGTGGCATGCTCTATTTCTGTGCAGGGCTCGCAAACAGGGATTTCAGCAGGTGAACAGAGGCTGGTTTCAGTCTTTTTTGCCAAGAGTTCTTGGTGCTGTGTCACAGTGGTATTCTGGGAAAACAACTCTGCATCCTGAGGTTTGCTTTAGATCACTAGTAAGATAACGTTTTACAATCACCACATTTTCCTCACTTCTGTTGCATTTTTTTTTGGGGGGGGGGGGGGGTGACGTGGCGTTTTCTCTTTATGCACAAATCACAGTATGCTCTGGGGACGGGGTTTTACCCCCACAGGCATCCTTCGGTAAGATTTTTAAAAAAAACTAATAAACTGCATATGTGAATTTTTTTTTTTATATAAACACCAACAGATAAAAAAAAAAGCAACCATGGCCACTTGTGATTTTTGTGGCTCTCCTTCTCCCTACCTAAAAAAAAAGGCAGTCTGCGAGTGCAGTCACTGATATTTTAGCATTCCACTCCATGATTGAATGGCAGCTCCAGAACGGTCCCCAACAATTGTGACTTTATCTCTGCCCAAGTTTTAAGATCCAACTTAATACAATTATCAGGTCACGTAGAACACTAGGCCACTCTCACACAGGAGTTTGTAAAAACGCTGAGTTTTTAAACGCATTTGACAGGGTTGTTAATGCACCCCATCATAGCAATGGATGATGTGGTGCATTAAAAAACACACTCAACGCACAAAAATTTAGAGCGTATTAGAAATGCTTCCCTAAAACGCTCGTCTGAGAAGCTCCATTGAAATCAATAGAGACTCAGTACAGCGGTTTTAGCGGGTGTTTCAAACGCTCACAAAACACTGGGGGGGGGGGGGAAAAAAACCCAACATGCCTGTGTGAGAAAGGCCTAACTGAACCACCATCTCAGCCCTTACTAGTACAGTACACCAAGAGGTTGGTGTTAGGCCTATTTTTTTAATCAAACTGAACCGTCTTACTCCCTACGGATGGCGACAGACCTCAGCAGCTGTGGCCATTTTTTGGCTGCCTCACAATACCGTCATTGCCTTCACATGGCTTTCCTGATTTGTCCAGTCAACTGGATATATAACTTCTTCTGCTTCATCATTAAATAACTACTTTAACGCTAGATATCACAAGACAACTTCCCTCAGCAATTGATATAAAAATGTTCGCTTCCTCGTTTAGATAGTCCTTTTTTCCTGTCTCCACACCCAAAACTGAGTCAAGCACCATTTGTTAGGCAGCGCTGCCAGCACAGACAGATGTACTGTAGTCCCCCCAATTGTAGCAGTAGATCACAGCAGGTCACGGTGGGAACCTGAGAAGGGCTGTCCACACCCTTACTTTCTAAACGTCACACAGCTCCATGCAAGTAGATCCATCACTATTAACAATAAGCAAGCATAAAGTGGACCTTCACTTATAAACATTTTCCCAGAAATACAAGCAAATATATAAAAAATGTTTACTGGAGGAGACCCTCGCCATAGACTTCTATGGGAGCAAAATGCCTCTAAACTTAGCAGACACCCCCCCCCCCCCTTAACTGTTGACTCATTTAGAATTCACTGATAAAATCCATATACAGAGAGGATATGGCTTTTCAGCTTCACCGAGAGGTCAGATTGTTTTCTTCAGAAATCTATGGAAGAGGTAGGAGACAGAGACTGCTACACTGTCGCCTTAACCCTGTACCCATAGAGAAGGGGAGAGCTTGCACCTCTATCACATACAGAAGCAGCAGCATGGATAATTATATAGCAGTGCAGCTATGCATTCAGAACTGGACAAGATACAACACTTATTGCAACATCTTTGTGATGTCTCTGCAGCTACTCCATCCTCCTCTTCACCATAGACTTCAATGGGCAGCAGCTCTAACTCAATAGCTCAGTGAAACTAAAACGCTATATCCTCTGGAAAGGGATTATCTGCAAATGAGTGAGTGAACCACTAAAATGGAGATGTACTTTCATAAACTTTTGAAATATCATAGAGAGATGTCAGTTTTGATCAGTGGGGAGCCAGGTAGAGATACCCAATCTTTAGAAACGAAACACTAACATGATCACGTTCCAGTTCAGTTTACACTTTTAGCTGAAGCCAGGCTCAAACTTTTTTATAGGTAGCCTGTCTTCCCCTAGCAGGCAGACAGCAGCCCTCGATCAAGAGCCTTTACCACTCCAGTCTAGCGATCGTGAGGCTCTCAGCACCCGGACCTCACCAATCGAACCTTTTTGACATCTCCCCATGTCCTGTCCAAAGTTCTTTTTGAAAGTACAGTTACACTTTGAGAGTGGGGGAGAAGAGCCTGATAAGTGGAGAAAGATATTTTCTCCAATATGATCCATCAGATGTTCTACTGACTTCTGTAGAGTGGTTTAGAATTGGTAGTACACTTGAAATACCACTAGTCACTTTATTAGATATTCTGTCCCATCTGCGGGCAGGCCGTTGGGCAGGGAGTAGGAAGAGCTGAGCAGATCGATGTACAGTTCTGAAGGAAAAGATTCGGCATATATCAATCTTCTTGGCTCCGCCTACTCCAACATCTGCAGATAGGACAGCATTAGAGATGAGCGAGCATACTCGATAAGAAAAACTACTCGAGCGAGTAGTGCCTTATTCTAGTACCTGCCCACTCGTCTCTAAAGATTCGGCTGCCAGCGGGGGAGAGCGGGGAGATCTCTCTCTCTCCCTCTCTTCCCCCTGCTCACCGCCGCAACTCGCCTCTCACCCGCACCCGAATCTTTAAAGACGAGCAGGCAGGTACTCGAATAAGGCACTACTCGCTTGAGTAGTTTGCCTTATCAAGTATGCTCACTCAACTCTAGCCAGCATGTATAACAGCAGTTGCTCTGGTCTTTGGGGGTATATTACAATACCTCTGCTATGGGCTAGATTAGCTAGTGTTGAGTTTCATTGTTACAGCACCATTCACAAACAAGTAGAGTGGGATGGACATCCAGAGCGTCGTAGAACCCAAGTCAACGGCTGTGTGAACCAACATCCAGCCCCATTTTTTTTCCTACCTGGACCGCCTTAGTTATATGCCTTTGCCAACAGAAACCAGTTGCTATACATGTATTTCAAATCAGCCCCACAAAAGTTCAAAGGGGCACTAACTTTTCAGAGACGTTCTGCTCATCCAATAGCCTGTGTGTCTCAATCTTGTAATATACTTTGAGTCTTACCACTGCAAGTCAGGATTGGAGTGCATCCCCTGTACAATCCTCTGCCTGTAAAGTACCTCTACACAGGGAGATTGTAGTCCTGTGTCCATACAGCCACAAACAGGGTCCTGAGGGAGACGTTGCTTCGTTTTTAGCTCACCCAAAAACTAAGTATGAACGAGTGCCTGTTTGCAGTGAATGCATGCAAGAGGCTGGAAGAGATCTCGGGTGACTGCCTCCATGCTCTGAATGGTTACTGCACAAGAGTGACAGTTGCTGGGGCAGCTTTTGGCCCATTTACACGCAACAGTTGTCATTTGAACAAACAACATTTTTGTATATGAATGCTGAGTGTTTACACATAAAGATAATGGTTTGAAATCCTCTCTATTGCCCTCATTAGCTATGTAACCACTGTATACGTTGTTTGCTTAGGCGGGTGGGTGTTTATGCGAGGAATCTCTGGCCAGGTTTGTAATTATGTGAAGAAAGTCATTGACTTCTGCTGCACGAGTAAACAAGTATGGCAATCATCTTGCCTCAAATAATCTGAAAAACTAAAAGGATGCCACTTAAGCCATTTTTATGCAGTGAAACTCAGCAATACACAGGTGAACACGTAGTGCACAGTGGCTTCGCGTTTACACGTAACAATTATCACTCAAACCGTGGCATGTAAATAGGCCTTTATACACCAGTTACCTGCCCTGTGTAAGGGCACCTGCACGTGGCTGGTTTTGAATTGCAGAATCCAGAGAGGGCCGCCGCCTCCAGATTTTGCAGTAAACACCTGCCCTAGCATGCTATTGAAGAGCGCTTTTTCCTGCCCACAAGTAGAAATTAAATGGGGGGGGGGGGGGGGGGGAGGGAGTCACAGCATGTGCTATTTCTAGTGGATTCCGTACGGACGGCTTTCATTGTAGTCAATAGAAACCACCTGACCTGTGGCCCTTCCGCACTCACTACAGAAAGGTCACGGGATACGCATGAGCACCTACCAAAGTTGCAGCAATAACTGTACTGCGCATGCGGACCAGCTAACACAGAGGGGTGGAGGTATCACCGGACAGGCACAGGGTTGGATCCTGTTGCAGGATCCGACCCGGTTGTGTGCAGGCGGCCTAAAAGGTACCTTTAGGCTTTAAGCTTCTCAAGTAACAGATGTTAGGATGTCTTGCTGTGGAGTCTGTAGCTACAGAAGCTCAATGCCCAACAACAAACAGTGGATTGCAGAAGGGATGCTGACACGTCAGGCTTGATTTACAGCGGTAAAAAACATTTAATGGAAGTATATTACCCAACTGATGAGCACAGGTTATTACTTAAGTCATATTGGTCGCTATAGATCGTTTTAGTCAAGAGTTTTATGCATATGGTGCCCTCTGTAGTACCAGACTGTAGGCAGGGGTCTGGTGGGGAAGGCGGGAGAGGGGCAGATCATGTTCAACACTGTAAAAAAAAGGGTAAAATTCAGCTTATATAACAAAGTAGAAGTGAACAGACAACATAGCACCATTAATGGACAGTAATACATATCTTGTGCCACCAACATCTGGAAGTTGACACGTGGAATTGTCGAAAGGCACATACATCTGTTAGAGGTGGCACCAACTGTAATGTTACCATCAGGAGGACCTGTTCTGTGAGCACCGGTCACATGACTCATGAAGGCAAATAAATATCCTTCCTCAGAAGTACAAAATGTAACAATGTCACTAAAAGTCACATGACCACGAACGCTACAGCTATGCCATGCCGGCTCTACGGAAAACAAGGACTTGACATCGGACTGAAAAAGTCTTGTCTTTATTAAACACCTAAAGAAAAAATAAAATAAAGAGATCTACTTCTAGTTTGTTCACCAGGCTTGGCACATACAAGCAATCACACGGATCTAGAACAAGACCAGACACTTGTAATCAATGTCCTTGCAATTCCCTTGACACAATTAATAAATTTAAGAAAAAAATAAAATAGTTTGCATAAACGGGCATCCAGCCTGCCACAGTCCTTCACCATCCAGAAAATACTTGGCAAATGGCACAAAAAGGATAATAAGAAGTCTTGAATAAAGTGAAACCATCATGAATGTCTTTGGATCGGTACTGAGGTAGTTGCCGGTGACAGGTGGATCACTAACGGCTCTCCAAGTCTTTGCATAACCTGTTGCCATCCTAGGCAGAGCTGGCAATTGCAAGGGGCGATCAGACAAAACTAAGCCACAGCAGTGCCACCGTCCAGGGAAGAATGCGGGTTGTGCCCCCATATTGCAACTACTCCACAAGTCGTGGTGGATCCCCGGGACCGTCCTCCCTAGAAGATCCCACTCTTCTAGTAGTAAAGTGCAGAGAGCCAGGGGGTCCCGGAGCTTGTAAACAGGGTCAGCGGCAGCCCACCAGGGGCTTCAGGGCGCCAGCAGAGGGAAGCGGCGGATCCGCACCACCGGCTGCAGGTTGACCTGCAGGATCTCCTGCGCCCGCCGGCATGCAGCGGCGAGCTTCGCCTGGCAGGACACGTCCCGGACCCGTATGGTGGGGAAGGTGGTGAGCTTCGGGGCTGCCGCTCTCCAGATGTCCTCCAGCGACCTGCCCAGCAGCCCCGGGATGTCGGAGGGGGTCGGGCTGCTGCAGCCGCTGCTGCTCCCGCTGCTACTACTGGCTCCGGACTCCTCGCTGGCCGCCGTCTTGCCCCGCCGGCGCTTCTTGCAGCTCAGCCTCATGCCCCTTCGCTTCCTCTTCGCCGCCGGCTTCTTGGGCTGGGCGGGCAGCGGCTGCTCCCCGGCTCTCCTGCGGGAGAGCTGCCCCGGCTCGGGCACCACGGAGCGGCATGACGAGTAGCCGTACACGTCCTTGCTGCGGAGGATGACCGGGGAGAAGTCCCGCTTCAGGCTGCACAGGAAGTTCCACAGCTCCGTGTCTGAGCTCATGAACTGCTTGGACTCCGGCACAAAGATCTCCAGAGCGTCCTCCAGCGGCTTCATGCCCGCGAACACCAGCTGCGACCGGGAGTACACAACTTTCTCGTCCTCCATCACTCCCGCCGCCTTTGTCTCTTCCCCGGCTCGGGCAGCTGAAGAGTTAAATCTATGGCCAGGCGAGGAAAAAAAAAAAAAACTTAACTGCTGCCAAGAGCTTTATGAAGCGCCCCCCTCCTGGCCGCTGGCTTTAACGCAGGGCGCTCCAATACGGAACGGGAAACAAAATGGCTTCTTTGAACGGCCTCTACCGTTGGCTATATAGCTGCTTCTTTGAAATACGACATACCCCAGCTCCGCCCACATCGTGGGGATCCGGTGCAGCGATTGGCTAGCCGCAGCATAGTCGTGCCCGGATTGGAGAGCGGCAAAGATATGGGAGGGGCTTTGGCGGGCGTGGAGGGGGTGCCAAAAGTGGAGTAATAGATGGGGCTCGCGAGTCGTCTCGTTGCGTCGGCCATGTTACCTCCCCGCTGGAGAGCCGGCTACTTTGTTTGACTGTTTCTTAGCTAGTTTGTGGCGCCGCGCCCGCAGCCCTCTGCTCGCTGTATGAGCGGCAGCAGCGGATGAAGTTGCCCAGACGTGGGAGAGATCACGTGACTGTTGTACCCGGTGCAGAGCGTGGTGGGGTTCTGGGGCTGCGGACGGCAGCAGTGAGGGGGAACCATGGGGGGGAACTTCACCCAACACTGCAAGCTACCCACCAACATAGCTGTAATGAGGGGCTTCTGTGTCTCCATGCCACCAGTACCTGCACGTGGGGGCCACACTGGGGGGTCGCTACCTCATTGTATAGTTGTGTTGGTAGTGTGTGGTGGCAGCGCCCCGATACCCCTAAGGTTGGTTCACACCACATGTGCCCAGTGTTTCCATCCCTGGGCTCCATGCGAATCACCAAAAGCAGCATTCAGACAGGAGGGAACTGTAGACCGTCATTAGTCAGACGGAAACAAAGGCCACAGGTTTCGGTCTCCATAGGCCCCCGGCTTCGGTCTCCGTGTGGTGACCCGGCTTCGGTCTCCGTGTGGTGACCCGGCTTCGGTCTCCGTGTGGTGACCCGGCTTCGGTCGCCGTGTGGTGACCCGGCTTCGGTGGCCGTGTGGTGACCCGGCTTCGGTCGCCGTGTGGTGACCCGGCTTCGGTGGCCGTGTGGTGACCCGGCTTCGGTGGCCGTGTGGTGACCCGGCTTCGGTGGCCGTGTGGTGACCCGCCTTCGGTCCCCGTGTGCCCCCGCCTTCGGTCCCCGTGTGCCCCCGCCTTCGGTCCCCGTGTGCCCCCGCCTTCGGTGCCCCCGGCTTCGGTCCCCGTGTGCCCCCGGCTTCGGTCGCCGTGTGGCCCCGGCTTCCGTCTCCGCGTGGCGACCCGGCTTCCGTCTCAGCGTGGCGACCCGGCTTCCGTCTCAGCGTGGCGACCCGGCTTCCGTCTCAGCGTGGCGACCCGGCTTCCGTCTCAGCGTGGCGACCCGGCTTCCGTCTCAGCGTGGCGACCCGGCTTCGGTCTCAGCGTGGCGACCCGGCTTCGGTCCCCGTGTGCCCCCGCCTTCGGTCCCCGTGTGCCCCCGCCTTCGGTCCCCGTGTGCCCCCGCCTTCGGTGCCCCCGGCTTCGGTCCCCGTGTGCCCCCGGCTTCGGTCCCCGTGTGCCCCCGGCTTCGGTCCCCGTGTGCCCCCGGCTTCGGTCCCCGTGTGCCCCCGGCTTCGGTCCCCGTGTGCCCCCGGCTTCGGTCGCCGTGTGGCGGCCCGGCTTCGGTCTCAGCGTGGCGGCCCGGCTTCGGTCTCAGCGTGGCGGCCCGGCTTCAGTCTCAGCGTGGCGGCCCGGCTTCGGTCTCAGCGTGGCGGCCCGGCTTCGGTCTCAGCGTGGCGGCCCGGCTTCGGTCTCAGCGTGGCGGCCCGGCTTCGGTCTCAGCGTGGCGGCCCGGCTTCGGTCTCCGTGTGCCCCGGCTTTGGTTACTCTTGTTGGGCAGAATAGTGCAGCCAGCCATCATATTGTGGCCAGCAAAAATGGTGGAGAGTAAACCACGGAAAACAGAGACCCAAGTGTCCCTGACTAATGGAAGTCTATGGTTCTGGCTGAACGCAAGTCAAAGGTGACCCGGGGAACAGCTGATCTGCAGGCTGAAATAGCCTTGTTCTCTTGGCAGAGCCACATTTTGTCTCTGCGTGACGTAACTATGTCATCCGCTGTGTTTGGGTAAGACCCGGGAGCCGAGCCTTCTCCATAACCAATGGCAGTCAGCTGCTTCATGCAGTGGATAGACGGGCACACCGACCCAATTAGTGCTAGCTCCGATCGCAGTTGTTTAACTGTTTAGATGCCACAGTCAGCACTGCGCAGCAAACCATGGTCTGCAGTCTAAGCAGCTTGGTTGAGTGGTGGGTCCCTCTAGCACCCTACTGGCCCCTGCATTACAATCATGGGGTGCCAATTATGCTGTAATTGCACTGACCCACAGAATAACATGAATCTATGATTTCTATCACACATTGCATCCTGTACAAACAACCCCCCCAAAACAATGGCACAATGTTGTTTTTTAACTATTTTACTTCACCTAAACATTTTTAAAACTTTTTAAATACATTTCACGGTGCATTAAATAGCAGCACTGAAAGATGCAACTTGTCACATAAAACAAGCCCTCATAAGGCTCTGTCAGTGAGAAAAAAACCTCATGGATCTTGAAAAGTGGGGGTGAACAAACTAGCAGAACATTTTGCATCTGGACATTATGTTTACCTTTTTTATAACACTGTGGGTGGGGTTTCTTTTTTATATTTAATATCACTATGTAAAAAATATTCCGTTATCTTTTACATTTTTTCACCATGGCCATTGATCACTAACAATAGACCGAAACTTGTTGAGTTGTGTAAGCTGGGGGTGTAGTATGGTGAGGAGTCATCCTATTATCATAACAAACAGTATTACAATGAAAGGTAACGCCTTTATTGTAAAGCCTGAGTCAGATAACACCACTAACAAAAGGTGACTGAAACAGCTCTGCTTCTCCTCCCACTTGAAGTTACATGTGAATGGTCACAATATCTTAACAGTGCTGTGAAATATGTTGGCACTATAATGGGGTCCCTGTGGTTCCTGCACCTGTCCAGCATTTTTACTGGATGAAAACTCCCTGAATGCATAACTTTTTCGTCTACCATCACTTGCTGGAGCCTCCAACAGAGATGGGAATAAAGCCTTAAGCCCCATTTACACGCAACGATATCACTCACAATTTGCACAAATGATGTCTTTCGAGCGATAATTGTGGCGTGTAAATGCTACCATCATTTACTTTTGGCTGATGATTTTTAGCTGAGCTTAAAATCCATTGTTCGCCGGAGAACTGATAGCAGGGACTGCACGCTGTGATTCCCCATGGGAGCACTGATAACATTGTATTCAGCTGCAGTCCCGCGGGAGAACAAAGGCGCTGTATGCAGAGAACAAACCACCCGCTGTTCTCTGCATATAGCGAAGGGAGGCTCATTTACATGCAAATTAAGGTAATAAGCTGCTAAACTGTTATTCTCCCTATCTTTTGAATGAATTTTGAGTGATCATCTTTATGTGTAAATGGAACTTTACAGTTTTTCAGACAAACACATGAGAGGATACAAAGAAAATAGATGATATTACTGTTTTTGATGCAGTTTTTTTTTAGCCAAAGCCAGAAGTAGATTCAGCAGGAAGAAGTAGAAGTGCTGCTTCTATATTTCCAATTTCTTTTAAATCTATTTCTGGCTTTGGCTCAAGAAGCGCATGAAAACCTGCCACAAAAAAACTGCATAAAAAACAAATGTGTAAAGTCTCTCTGAGGTTTCGTTCACACACAGTATTCTGGTGACCGTTTTTGGACCCCAACAACAAATATAAAAAAAAGCCAATAATTTTTTAAACTGTTACATGCATTTCTTAAGAGTCATTTTCGGGCGTATTTTTAATTCACACATTCTTTACATGTTTCTCTCTTGACATTATTTCTTTCTATAGAGAAGTCTAGGGGAAAATGTCAAAAAATGCCAAGCCTACAGCCTCCTATGGTTACAAAAAAGGCCCTGGCCCAAAATACAGGTAACAAACAAGAAAACTGTAGGGTGCTTGCTTTCACATGTGGAGTTTTGATGAAGCCAATAAGGCTGAGGCTTAATGGGAGCTCCTAGATCTGCCACAGATTTCAGCCTAATAAAAAATATATACTTTCCCAATTTTTCAAATAAAAAAGAAAAATAAAGCATAAAAAGGAAACATAATTCATATTCTTCTATACATAAAAGTATGAATTTTTAAAATATTTTATTATAATGTGTTCTAAACATTTTAAAAAATACACAATCTCAGAATTGGGGTTTATTAGCACCCCATTACCCCAAAAGATTGAATAATAAAGTCATATGTAGGCAAAAATGGTACTAATGAAAACTACAGCTCACTTCACAAAAAGCAAGTCCATATACAGATGAATTGATGGGGAAATAAAAAAGTTATGGATCTCAGAATATGGAGACATAACGCTATTTTATTTTCTTTTTTAAAAAGAGTTTTTTCATTTCTTAGAAATAGTAAAACACAAAAGAGACTAAATAAATTTGGTATTGCTGTAATTGCTCTGACCCACAGAATAATGTGCTCTACAAACAAACACCCCCAAATAATGGCACAATTGTATTTTTAAAAACATATTACTGAAAGGTGGGGGTGGAAAAACAAACATAACATTTCACATCTAGATTTTTATAACAATGGGTGGGGTTTCTTTTATATTTTCCATATCCTGTTATCGTTTACATATTTTCAATGTTTTAATTATGGCCATTGATCACTAACAATAGACTGAACCCTCTTGAGTTGTGTAAGCTGGGGGTGTAGTATGGTGAGGAGTCATCTTATTATCATAACAAACAGCATTACAATGGAAGGTAACACCTCTATTGTAAAGCCTGAGGCAGAAAACACCACTAACAAAAGGTGATGCAAACAACTCCACTTCTCCTCCCACTTAATGTTGCATGTGAATGGTAACAATATGTTAACAGTGCTGCAGAATATGTTGGCGCTATATAACCACTGGAAAATAAGGAAAAATAATTGCCCCCATAATTATGTAAAATAAAAACGGAATCTCCTAGATCCTAGAATGGATCCGTCTCATAACGGTACCAAATTGTGTTGAGAGACCCCATTGACTATAATGGGGTCCGTTTGGTTCCTGCACCTCATTGGCCTTTTTTACCAGATGAAAAAGTTCTTCTACAAGAATGTAAGATCTGGACTGAACTGGGCAGAGTCATGGGATCTCAGATATATTGACCTTTCCAAAGTGTTTGATACTGTGCTGCATAAAAAGTTGGTATATAAAATGAGAATGCTTGGTCTGGGTGAGAATGTGTGTAAGTGGCTCAGTGATAGAAAGCAGAGGGTAGTTATTAATGGTACATACTCTGAGTCACCATTACTAGTGGGATACCACAGTGGTCGGTATTGGGTCCTATTCTTTTTTTTTTTTTAAGGAACTCTTTATTTAGCCAAGACATTTAACAAATAGGCAAAGATAGCTGGCACCACAGGTGCCCATCACAGTGATATAAAACCTTGCATAAATAGAAAAACAGGAAAACCATCATTGCCTATATATATATGCATACATTCCTCCTGATACATAGTACTTGGCTGGAAGAGTATATTTTAACTTTAACAGAAAGCAAAGAGAAAAGATAAACAACAAAAACAACACCCCCTACCCTAACGCCCCAGTGCGACTCCCTAAAGAACTGATGCAGCTTAAGAGACAGGTCTAGCGAGTGCCCCTCAACCCATTTCCTCTTTAATACTTAACTCACCCAGCCACCCCAGATCTTCTCAAATTTCTCCGGGCATCCCCTGGCGAAAAAATTACATTGAAAAGGACTTGGGGGTTTTAGTTAACTGTAAACTTAACTGGAGCAACCAGTGTCAGGCAGCTGCTGCCAAGGCAAATAGGATCATGGGGTACATCAAAAGAAGTATATGGGCACATGATGAGAACATTGTTCTTCCTCTTTACAAGTCAGACCAAGCATGGAATACTGGCTACAGTTTGGGGGACTGGTACTCAAGAAGGACATATCAGAGCTTGAGCAGGTACAAAGGTGGGCTACTAAATTAATACTCGTAAAAGGAATGGGCAGACTACAATATTCAGAGTGGTTATCAAAATTGGGGTTATATAGTTTGGAAAACGGTTGGCTAAGGAGTGACTTAATAATTATTTATAAATTTAACGGGGAACAGCACAGAGATCTCTCCCATCATCTATTTGTACACAAAAACTGCGACTGCAACAAGGGGGCATCCTCTACATCTAGAGGAAAGAAGGATAGAAATGGATTTTTTACTGTAAGAGCAGTGAGACTATGGTACTCTCTGCCTGAGGTCATAGTGATGACACATTCGATAAAAGAGTTTAAGAGGGCCCTGGACACTTTTTATTGAGTGTAATAATATCACGTTATAGTACTGATTATTCCACTTGCCAGACTTGGAGTTGGAAAGGCATTTTTTCCCTTACATGGGGAAAACTGGCTTCTACCTTATTGTTTTTTTTGCCTTCCTCTGGATCAACATAGGCTGAACTGGATGGACATACGTCTTTTTTCGGCCCAATATACTATGTTACTGCATAGGAAATATTCTACTTCTCATTTTCGAACCCGCTCCTACTGTACTTGTGGCTTCAAACACTGCATCATAACAGCACATGCACCCTAAGGGTATAATCACATGGTGAAATCTGAAGAGTGTATTCTGCATGGATTCCACTTCTAAAATCCGTGATGGAAATCTGCAGCTAAGGTAGAAGTGGAAACAATCCACACTGTATAGACTACAATGTAAAATCACATTGAAAATAATAGGATGCGGATGTGACACAGAATTGGCGTAGATTCTACGTCAAATTTGCAGAAAAATTCCTCTCTGTGAACATTAGGCTTCCGTTGCACCCACTTTTTTGTTGCAGTTTTTGGATCTTGAAATACATAGTTTTTTTTACAAAAAATTTGTATTATCGACATTTTAGACATCTTTTTTTGGGGGTGGGGGGTGTTTTTGTTTTTCTTATGGAGAAGCCAATGGGAAAACACTATATCTAGAACGTACTGTGTTTTTAAAGAAACCTCGACCCAAAACCACACCAGAAGTCAGGAAACCGTCTGTGATTCCTAAGATTCCATCCCACGCAATTTTTGCAGTGTTTATAAAGACTTTAAAAACACCATGCATTTCAAGCATTTCTTATGGTGTATTTTAAGTGTTTTTGGTGCAGTTTATTTTATTTTGCACATTTAGAACACAATTTTTTCTGGTGCTTTTCGAGTTGAATAAAGAAGCCTATGCTAACAATGCCAGAAAAAAAGCCATACCCAAAGAATGCTGCTTTTCGGGGAAAAAACTGCAATAAACAAAACTCATTGAATGTAGTGCATTTTATATTTCATTATGGACTTTAAACATCCAGCCATAGCATTTTTTTACTTAAAAAAACATTAAAGAGTATAACAAAATGCTTTCTACCTATCTAGTCTATAGGGGTGAAGAAAACCTGTCATGAAGACAACCCCTGTTAAAGCATATGGATATCATAAAGCAGAAGTTTTTATATTTCATCATAACTATATTGATAGAAATTATGTATATACAATAAACTAGGAATATTTTGTTCATTTGAGATATAGAGCTATTTTAACTCAAGAAAATCATTAACCCCTTAGTGACCAGCCCATTGCCTTTTTACGTCCTAGCTTGCTGGACCTTAATCCCTGAGGACGTTGAGACATGTTTCCTGCAGGGATTAAGGCCCTGCAACATGAGGATGTGACAGCTCCATGCTGCCGGCTCCTGGAGGTAGTCGGCAACCTGGAGCTGTCATCCCGGGCCGCGGGACCCCCACCCCGGTCACATGATCACCGGCATTTACCGAATGCTGGCGATAATATAAAAGTCAACAAAAAGGTAAAAAAAAGTTAAAGATTCAGCTGCCCTGATGGATCGGATCCATCAGAGCAGCTGAAAGTACTCACCCACCTCCTCCGCGATGTCTCACGTTGTCCTGGCCTCCCGGGTCCCGACGGCGCCTTCTGCGCATGCGCACCAGACATCATACGTCAGGTGCGTGCCAGAAGGGTGCGCGGCCCGGGAAATTTAAAAACTGTCTGGCTCCCAGCTCCCATATGTAGCTGAGAGCAGAGAGATGTCACCAGGAGCCGCTGTATGCAGTTCCCGGTCACATAATTGCTGCTATCCAATGCATAACAGCGATCATGTAAAGTAAAAAACTGTTTTAAAAAAGTTTAAGTCTCATGTCCCCTCACATATCTGTGAGGGGAGGTAAAATTACGTACCTAAGGCCCCGGATTTATCTGTGGACCTCACCATGGCTTCTGCGCATGCGCTCGCTGCCAAGATGGCGGACGCATGTGCAAAAACCGCAGATTGCCAGGCTAATTTAAAATTTACCTGCTCCTGGCTACTAAGCATAGCCAAGAGCCTGGAGATTTCACAGAAGGCCACAGTTTGCGGTCCCTGGTCACGTGATCACAATTTCCCAATAGAAAGCGACGATCACTTAAAAGTAAAAAAAGTTAAAGTTTCACCTGCAATGACCGATCCGATCCATGAGGGGAGGTGAAATTGCTTCATTCAAAAACTGTGGGGTCACAGAACATTAATAATATAGAAAGAAGGGAATGTGAAACATGGATAAAGTCCAGCGGTAAACCCACCGCTAGCAAAGTATACAAAATGATAACTTGCATGATTGCATTTACAAGAATTAGTTGTAGACAGTATAATACAAAAAAGAGGCGCTAGTGAAAATGTATACAATGTCCATTCGCAAAGGCTGTAAACAAGAGAAAACGTGCAATAGCCAAGTGGTACAGCCAGTATTAGCCCTTAAATTATTATTTCAGGGCTAATACTGGCTGTACAGCTTGGCTATTTTACTTTTTATTATTCAGGAGTGGGCATACATGTCAACATTCAACCATAAACACCAAAACACAAAAGACAGACTGACAAAGGTAGTGAAGCAACAAGACAACAAGAAAAAGTTAGGAAGGTGGAAAGGGGGAAGGGAAAGTACTGGGGGAAGGGAGCTAAGAGGAGGCAGAGGAAAGAAATGAGAAAAGGAAAAAAAAGGGAGGAGGGGAGAACAGGAAGGGTGTAAGTTAGAGTGAGAGTGATAGAAAAACTCTGAGATAAACAGGAACTGGAATTCTGTGGATCTTTGAAAAGTAATTGAAGGTTGCCACGCCAAAAAGAATTTACATAGGTCACCAGAATCTTTGGCCACCAATTCCTCCATTCTCACCAAGCTATTCCCCTCCTGGAGCCATTCTACAAACAAAGGAGCTTGGGGGGACTTCCAGTGTCAGCGGGGTATGAAGAAATGACAGAGAAGAATCTTTTTGCTAGAAGCCATAGAAACAGGTAATATACAGAATAATGCAGTTTTGAATTTACTGCCGTAGAATGCCCACTAAGGTTTGCATAAGTGGAGAAAACCATATTCCAAAAAGGTAGAAGACAGTTCCATTACAGGTGCAGCATACTTCCTTCCCCGAATCCACATCTCCATTACTCTGAGGACAGCAAAGTGAACAACTGATGAAGCATGGACAGGCACCGGTACCATTTGGTCATTATTTTATAGTTCTGTTCCTGAGCTCCACAAGTTATTGGCATTCAATGGGTCAAGATAAAGGACTTGGTCCAATCAGCTTGTGGAATGGGGAGCAAGATCCCTTTCCCACGAACCAGCAAAAGGAAGATCTCCCAGAAAAACCAAATCCAAAAGCAAACTATATAATTTTTAATAAAAGACTATGGGAAAAGAGAAGTGGGATGTAGGGATGCTGGCTCTTTTAAGTGCCCAAAAGCTAGTCAGGCAGGTGGACATAGATCCACCTTACCACACAAAGGTTTGGCTTTCCGCTGAGCAGGCAGCACGTAGGGAACACCAGTTTTCTCACTCATGTCATTGGGGGACACAGCAAAGACCATGGGATATAGCTACTGCCACTAGGAGGCGACACTAAACACAAAAGTGTTAGCTCCGCTCACTGGCTATATCCCTTCCTGCCGCCACCAGGCTAATCAGTTTTTAGTTTAGTTTCCAGAGGAGGGGGTCTTTATGAAGGTCCTAGCAGTGGTGATGGCAATTCTCCATTCCAAAGGGATTGTCATCATCTCATATCTGGACGTCATCATGGTAAAGGCCCCAATCCGGCAGGACAACCTGCAGAGCCTGCGCATTACAATGAAAAAGACACTTGAAAATAGTGTGCTGTGCTGTCAGCTTGCTCACTTCATATATCTCACGATTCACTGCTTGTTCTGTGCAGCCGATACGCGTCTGGTCCAGAGATGTGTATACCTGGCAATTTTAAAAATGTCTAAATAAAGGAAGATTATATATTTTATTCTGCAAGCAAGCGTGGATGACACTTTTTCCTGCATGGAATTCTCTGCTGCGCATTACAATGGATACATTGACCAGGTTCAACCACCGGAAGTCTTTGCTCGTACCCTCACAACGCATGGAATACTTGGGGATATGTTTCGACACTCTGCAGGGCCGAGTGGTCCTCTCTGCAGCAAAGCGCCGACTTCTCTAGGGACAGGTGTGCTCTCTGTTGTCCCGACACCCGGTGTCGATTTGGTACGGTATGAGAGTTCTGGGTCTGATGGTCTCTTCTTTTGAGGCGATTCCTTTTGCCCAGTTCCACGCCCGACCCCTGCAATGGACCATACTGTCAAGATGGGATAGGTCGGTGCACTCCCTCGATCGGAAGATAAAGGTTTCGCCGAGGACGCAGCACTCCCTCCAATGGTGGCTAGACTCTCCACATATTCAGCAGGGCAAGTCGTTCCTGCCCCTACGGTGGCAAGTTCTTACCACGGATGCCAGTTTGACAGGCTGAGGTGTACACTACGGGGCCTAGTGGTGCAGGGGACCTGGTCCAGGCAGGAATCAGGTCTCTCAATCAAAATATTTGAGCTTCGGGCAATTCACCGGGCTCTGCAGTACTTTGCGCCTCAGCTGACGGGAAATCCGGTATGGATCCAGTCAGACAACGCGACCGCCGTTGCATATATAAATCATCAGGGCGGAACCCGCAGCAGAAGGATCATGGTGGAGGTGGAGAGGATCCTGTCATGGCCCGAGGGTCATCTCCCTGCGCTATCGGCAGTCTTCTTTCCGGAAGTAGAAAATTGGATAGCCGACTTCCTTAGCAGGGAGTCAGTAGATCTAGGGAAATGTGAGTTGAATCCTGAGGTTTTTCAGGCAGTATGTCGGAGATGGGGCTAGCCGGACATCGATCTGATGGCATCTCGCTTCAATCAGAAGGACCAGTCTTTGTGGCCAGATCGAAGGATTCCAGGGCTCAAGCAGCAGACGCGATGATAGCTCCCTGGACGGGGTTTCATTTTCCCTATGTGTTTCCTCCAGTGCCTCTCATTCCCTGGCTACTCAAGATAATTAGGAAGGAAGAGCTTCCAGTGATTCTCATAGCTCCGGATTGGCCTTGGCAGGCATGATACGTGGAGCTTATTGATCTACTGGCAGACACTCCCTGGTGCCTTCCTCGGCGTGAAGATCTTCTCTCAAGGATCCCTCTACCACCTGAGTTTGTCCACGCTATGTTTGACGGCATGGCTGTTGAGGCCATGGTTTTACAAGCACAGGGTTTTTCGGGCCCGGTCATCCAAACAATGATTAAGGTGAGGAAGCCGTCGTCATCAAAGTGTACCATCACGTGTGGAGAGGGTTCATCCTTTGGTGCAAGTGGAGAGGTTTTCACCCTATACGTTTTTCCTTGGCCCGCCTTCTGTCCTTCCTCCAGGATGGGCTGAAGATGGGGCTCAGCCTTAGTTCCATCAAGGGACAAATTTCTGCCTTGCCTGTTCTTTTTCAGTATCTCTTGGCATCGAGGTCAGCTGTGCGCACCTTCCTGCAGGGAGTCGCTCACACCGCACCTCCATTTTGCTCCCCGGTACACCTTGGGATTTGAATCTGGTCTTGGATGCTCTACAGGCTCATCCGTTTGAACCAATAGCAGAGGTACCATGGCGGTTATTGTCCTGGAAGGTAGCCTTCCTAGTGGCGGTTACTTTCCTCCAAACGGTCTCTGAGATCGCGGCACGGTTGGCAAAGCAACCTTTTACGGTGTTTCACCAGGATAAGGTTGTATTGCGTCCAGTTCCTTTATTCCTCCCCAAGGTGGTGTCGGCTTTCCATATCAATAAGGACATTGTGCTGCCAACGTTCTGTCCGGTGACGGTCCACCCAAGAGGACAGGCTCTGCACACTTTAGACCTAGTGCAAGCACTGAAGATCTATTTGGAACAGACTTTCATTCTGATGCTCTGATTCTCTATTCACTACACCAGAAGGTCCGAGACGTGGTCTCGAGGCCTCCAAAGTTGTCATCTCACGTTGGATCTGCTCGGTAGTGGTTGAGGCCTACTGGGCTAAGGGAAAGACACCACCGTTTCGGGTGGCTTGGCTGCAACGGATCGGCCGCAGCATGTGGATGAGATTTTTGCAAATCTTGTCCACTTTGCTGGCTAATCCCAGGATAAAAAGCCGCAGGGGGAATTTCTGCGGCAATTACGCCCCATCTGAACCCAGCCTTACTGCCTCAGATCGGCAGGCATACAAACATTAACTCCTTCACTGCCCTATATCATCAGGGATACAGACAGTAACTCCTTCACTTCACTAGACCACTAAGGATGTTGGATCAACATTTCGACATGCTCAATATTGGGAAAGAGCCAGGACACCTCCATACACATTAGATGGTTGGCCAGTCTCAGTAAATTTGTCAGGTTCGAGACGGGTAAGCAGTAGGGCAAACATCACTACTAGCGACTATTTTGATGATTCTCAAACCATAGAGGGATCCCCTAAATAGAGAAAATTACTGTCCAATCTTTCTTATTAATGTGGACATGAAACTATTGACTAAAATTTTGGCTCAGTGCTTTAATACCACTCTTTCCCACTTAATAAGAGGGGATGAGGTAAGGTTCATACCAGGTCACCAGACACCTGACAGTATACGACAAGTCGCATACCCTATACACTCATGTCACTCTTGAAACATCCCAGCCATGTTACTTTCATTAGATATATAGAAGGCCTTTGATACCATAAACTAGCAAAAGCTATTCTCAGTTCTCAACAAATGGAAATTCCCAAAATAATTTTTAACATGGTTACAAATACTATACTCTTCTCCAAAGGCATTTATCAGATACAAAAGCTTTTGTTCAGACACTATCTCAATCCTGAGAGGCACAAGGCAGGGATATACCCTATCTCCCCTCCTGTTTATATTGGCTCTAGAGCTGTTAGCAATGAAAATTCGAAACAATCCAAACATCACAGGGATCAAGATTGCCTCAGTACAACATAAAATCAGTCTGTTTGTTGATGATATCCTATTGTTACTATCCTCCCCTCACATTCGCATCCCTAATTTAGTGGCGGATATGTCCAGGTTTGGGTCCTTATCTGTCTTACAAATTAACAATTCCAAAGCCAGAGCCTTTAACCTATCATTACCTCCGCATGTAGTCTCGCAACTCCAATCAAACTTCCCATTCCAATGGGTTTCGAAATCATTAGACTATTTAGGAGTGCGACTTACTAATAATTACTCCACATTATACGCACAAAACTATCTCCATCTTCTTAGGAGACTTCGACTGCTCCTAGAAACCTGGAAAGTTCGGAAGTTTATAATGATTTAGCCACTCCTCCTTAGTTGGGTGCCAACTAAGATACGTATCTAAATGGGAGACAGACGTAAGCAATGCTCTTACTGATGACGAGTGGGCTCAGATTTGGGAGTGAACCAACAAAAGCGTTCGTAATACTCTAAAGCTAGAAACATCTTACAAGGTATTATTTAGGTATCTAGTTCGCACCCGAATAGCCCATGCAATTCCAGGGTATCTGCCTGTAAAGTTTCTGGAGAGATGAATCACATTTAGTGGTCATGCCCGAGTCAAATGTTTATGGATCAGAGTTTACCAATTGATTTTTTCAGTGATTGGCTACAATATTTGAAAGAATCCTTGGGAAGCTCTACTAAAGGCCTCATGTCCACAGGGAAAATCAGATCCGCTGCGGATTTGTAACGCGGATTTAGGCTGCGGGTGCACTGTAATTGTCTTTTATTTTTCATGCGGGAGATCAATTGAGCTATGTGCTCTATGAGCTCCCGCATGCGTGATCCGCACTAAAATGGAGCATGTCCATTTTTTTTCATGCTCCAGAAATTTTTTAATTACCATCCGCGGGTATTTATCTACCCGCGGGTGGTCAATGCATTCCTATGGGGCGTGGATCCGCGTGCCGGAAAAATGCTGCGGATTTTAATTCTTATTTTCCCTGTGGACATGAGGCCTTAACCTTTGGGGCTTTGAAAACTTCTCTTTAGTTGTTCATCATTGTTCATGATCCTTTTTAGTGGAGAAATGGGAAAAAACAAGTAGCTGCACATTTCGTTTGGGGTCTGTAAAGTGGTTCAGGTAGCCGGCTTAAGGTTGACTCAGCCTTCCATTTTTCCGAGGTCGGTAAAATGAATATCCAGCTTGCTGGGGGGTAAAGATGACTGGGGAAGGCAATGGCAAACCACCCCGCAAAAACAGTCTGCCAAGAAAACTTCACAATGTGACGTCACCCTAGGAGTCGGTCATGACTCGGTGCTTGCACCAGGGGACTTTACCTGTAAAGTGGTAGTTTGCAAATATCAAGAGGGAAGGTGTAGAGAAAGGTATGTATACAGGGATTTTGGCCTGGAGTCAGTTTACAGGGTGCGTCTGTCTAAAGGGCTGTGGTTTGTGTGAAGGGTGGGGCTGGCTTGTACTTGTTGATGGCGTTTAATGTATAATCAATATTCATTTCACAGTGTGTAAAAGGGGGTCATATGTAGTATTTGTGCTGAAATTGCAATAGTTTCGGGGCCTGTCCTAAATAAATGAGCAGGGCATAGAGAAAAAAAATTGTGTAGCATGTGAATCTGGACATTGGATCTCCATGCTGCCTCACTGTCTCCCATGTCGGACCTTGGTGGGTACCACAGGCTGTAGCTAGGACGAGGAGAAGTACCCTGTTACAAATAGTCGCTCTGGTGTTATTGGTGCTTATTGGTGAAGATGATAAATGGACCACAAACTTGAAATTACCCAGTGTGTCTATTGGTGAAATTAAATAGGCACTCTTTCATCTGCACAATTCTGCAGCATGTCATGTTGGTGTAACTGCTAGGGGTTGCTCTATTTCTGCTCACTCAAATGTATTAGTTTTAAGCTTTAAGACATAATTTACAGTGCCTACAAAATGTACACAAAGAGACATGATAAGATCACCTACAAATACAAGCAAAAAGTTACAAATTAAAAGGGAGAAATAACACAATTCTCTGAGTCCTTTCTGCTTAATTGGGGGGTAGAATAAAGGATACACACCTCAAACCCCGGATCTTTCCCTTTAGGCCGCCTGCACACGAGCGTTCCGGATTCCGCTAGCGGATTTTCACGCGCGTATGGTACCTAAATGTGCTTGCGGATAGGTGCGGATGCGTGAAAATCACGTGCGGATATACGCGGATGTGTTGCGGAAAAAAACGCGCAGAAAAACCAGCAGACACCCCTTATTGTAAACCCAACCCCTAGAGAACTGCCCATTCCTTGGAAAATAGCTTAAGGCCGGCTTCACACGAGCGTGACGGGCTCCGCCGCGGAATATTCCGCGAGGAAGCCCGTCACGGCGCCCCCCCAGAGACCCCATACTTACCAGCGGAAGATAGCGTGAAGACGCTTCCCCGCCCACCGCCGCCACGTCATGTGACACGCCCACCGCGTCACATGACGCAACCGGCCGTGTCACGTGATGCGCCGACCGCGTCATATGATGCGGCGGTAGGCGGGAAAGCGTTTTCACGCTATCTTCTGCTGTGTTACAGCGGGAGATAGCGTGAACGGACGGCTTCCATTGACTGCAATGGAAGCCGTCAGCGCGTACACCCGCGGCAAATAGAGCATGCTGCGGGTGAGGATGGGAGATTTCACGGTGCGAAATTCCGCGGTGGAATTCCGCATCGTGAGCATTGTGCTATTAGGTTCAATAGAGCCTAATAGCAGCGGGCAACGCAGCGGATTTTCGCCGCGAATTACGCGGCGTAAATCCCTTCGTGGGAAGGAGGCCTTAAAACCAACACCCAGACTCCGTTTTGTCCCTCTTGCTTGTGCGAGCACCGTTAAATTATTGATGTCTTTGTGGGCATGGTTGATCCATGTAACTTTTTTCAGGCGCTTATCCAGCGTGACTTTATTTCAGTCACTGCAAAAAAATTCACAAGAGGAATTCATTACTACAGATTTTGCATTCTTACATCCTGCATTGGCAAGAAATACTACCTATCTCCCTCTACAAATTTGCCTGTGAAGCTCTGCTGTGTGTTGGGACGCCTCCTACCATGCCTACTTCCTGTAGTCATAGCAACCAGTGACTCCATCTGCAGCTGCACTGCGGATGTACTGCGTGAAAAAACGCACCCATTCACTTGTATTGGAGGCTTCACGCGCAGAATCCGACCCAAATTAGAACAGGTCGCAGATTTTTTCACGCGCGTGAAAAAACGCGATACAAATCCGTCCGTCTGGGGACAACTGCGGATCCTCATAGGAGTATATTGGCTGCGGTCTGGGGCAGATAGGCCGTCTGCAGACGAACGGGTCGGATCCGGCAGCGAGAATTCTCGCCGCGCGATCCGACCCGAGCGCCTGCAGGGACGAGCGCGTACTCACCCGCGCCTGGCGGCCCCGGCTCTTTCATGTGCCGGCTGCCGCGCAGCCGGCGCATGCGCAGACCGGAGCCGGCGGCCAGGTGAGTGCGTGCCCCGCAGAAAATTAGGACATGCCGCGGTTTGTTTGCCGCGCGAGATTTCGCGCGGCCAAACCGCGGCCGTCTGCATAGGAGTGCGTATTTTAATGCACTCCTATGCAAACCTTCAGCGGCGGAAATCCCGCGGGAAATCCCGCGGCGGGATTTCCGCTCGTGTGCAGGCGGCCATAATGTGCCTAAAATAACGCGCTGGAAATTCTGTTCGTGTGCAGGCACCCTTAAACATGAGAATCAATATTTATTGTCCAAAATATTTTTTCATTATTTTCAGTTCTCAGCTCAGGTTTCTAACTTCAAGATGGCACCTGAGTTTGTGTAAACAGATGTCCATCTGCCCGTTCTTCAAAGCTGCAAAAATCAGGTTTAGGTGTGAAAAGCCACACTGTCTCCTTCAAGTGATAACCCTTAGGCTCTGGCAGTCATGGTCTAGCACACCCCCATCCTGCAATAAAATCCCTAACTAGTTTAAAGGGTTTATTCTTTTTACAAGCCATTTGGTTGCCAAATATATATACAGTCATATTATTTGTCTCTTCACATACCCTGTTCAGATTGGTGACTGCAGACTACTCATATAGCAAAAGACAGATGTGCATAGAGAGGACTATTAACATAAATAGATGTTACTACTCTTTCCATTTTTTGTTTTTTTCCTCACTATATAACTAGGGGGCAATATGGCAAAATTAAACAATGTATCACCCCCTTCCTGGGACATGTTCGAGCTAACCCAGACATTCTGGGGATACGGTCGAGGAGAACCATGCACAAAGTAGCCGCATATGCCAATGACCTTCTATTTATGCTCACAACACCACGCATCTCACTCCCCAACTTAGTAGCAGAATTGCAACGATATGCACAACTCTCTAACTTTAAAATTGACTGTCAAAAGTCTGCAGCACTTAATATATCACTAGCCAAACCCCTTGTGCCAGATTTGAAGGAGTCCTTCTCCTTCCGATGGGCTAATGATCACATAAAATACCTGGGCATTAAATTGACTGCAAACACGAAGGATCTTTACACAGCTAATTATCCAGGCCTGCTTAATGAAATAAGATTAGACCTAGACAGCCTGGACAAAGGGTCTATTTTCTTGGCTGGGGACATGCGCATTATTTAAAATGAACATTCTACATAGACTCCAGTATTTCTTTCAAGTCATCCCAATCACTATGCCATCTCAATTCTTCAGACACTAAAACTCCTTAATAGGCAAATTCATCTGGGCAAACAAACCGACTTGCATAGCCCGCTCCACACTGATAAGACCAAAATCAGAAGGTGGGTTGGGCCTCCCTGAGGTTAAGACATACCACCAAGCATCTCACCTACTCAGAGTAGTGGATTGGCATAGACACAGGGACACCAAACAATGGATAGTCATAGAAGGAGAAGCCTATCAATGCCCTTAACAGCATTACCATGGATAGAGAGTACCCTTCCCCTAGAAGCCAGACACCACCCAACAATTGGGCCTACTATGGAGACAATTCTTAAAGTACACAAGAGGCCAGATAGCTCCCCCACCTCCTCTCCATTTTTCCCAATTCTTGGGAACCCCGCCTTCCCACCTGGGCTGGAGATAGAGGTCTTCAGTAGATGGATAGCAAAGAAAAAATTTAGAGCAGGTCATTTCATGATAGGATAGGTCATGGATGTCAGTGGAGGAACTGAGTGTGCTCACAGATCTGACCCCTCTACCAACATGGCATATAAGGCGGCCGCATCACTTTCTTTCGTCCCTACCCCACCCCACCCCCCCTCCCCCAAAGTTTCATTCGCCCCAAAAAAACCTTTGAACAATTGTGCATGGTTGAGGGCCCAGCCAGACATAATCTCTTACACATTTACAAACAGCTTACTTCCCAACCAGAGGCACTAGAACCATCATACCTAATTAAATGGGGAAGAGACCTGTTGGTGTCATTTACAACAGAACTGAGACACACACAAATCGTCTACTTCTAGCAAAACCCAGGAGACAGGGTTCAAGATACGCACACGCTGGTATAGGGTGCCCTCTCGCCTGCATGCCATGTTCCCTTCGGTCTCCCCGATATGTTGGAGATGCGGAGAGGAGCAGGGTACAATGCTGCATATATTTTCAATGCGCAAGATTGACTAGATTTTGGACTGAGGTGTGGAGAATTACTTCAAAATTCACAAATTTCACCCTACCCAAGTTACCTGTGCTGTTCCTGTTGCACCACAGCGACATACCACTGGCAACATACAAATGCTCGGTGGTGCGACATCTGGTGAATGCAGGCTATGGGTTCAGACTGCTCTCCCATCAGTCCTAATGTAGTTTGTGGTAATAGAGGAGACAATAGAGATGGAAGACCTGACCGCATCAATGAAAGGTAAATATGATAAGTTCATGAAAACATGGTTTCACTGGATTGAATTTCGAGACTCGATGGAATACCCTAAGATCTACAACTCCTAATTACACAAGATCCCAGAAGGGAGTCGCAGTTAGATTAGAACCATTCCTGCAAAGACAGGATCTGGGTCAGTGATCTTAAGGATAGGAAGGAAGACCATGTGTAAGTTCATCTTCTCCCCCCCCTTTTTTTTTCTTCATTCCCTCTTCTTCTCTCTCTTCCTCTTTCTTTCCTTTTTCTACTTCTCTGTCTCTCCCCACCTCCCTTCCTTCCCAGAACTCCCAAGGTTCCCTTCTCTCCCTCCCCTCCAATTAGCAGTTTTCAGAATAGGGACAGTTCTACAGATAGGATAAGTTCTGGTTTGCAGTAAGATTAAAGGGGTTTTCTTTTGTTTTTTTTGTTTCCTAATAAATTATAGATGGAAAATAATGAAGCTGCAGGTAGATCCTTTCATCATTTAAAGGAATGGGATGGCGGGTTCCAACTGGGAGCTTACACCACCCACACATTAACCCCTTCCCACTATAGGACATACAGTTACGTCCTGCGGGATTGGGGTATGTATGAAGAGAGATCACGTGGCTATCTCTTTTCATACATTGTGGGTGCAGGCTGTTTATTACAGCCAACACCCGGTGGCAACAGCTGCAATCGGCCACTCCTGCAGCCTCCCTACCCCCTGCTGGCCGATGGATGATGAGCTGAATGCTGATCGTTCAGTGTAAATAGCAGCCATTCAGTATTGAATAGCCACTATGTTAAGTCAAGGGAGAGGGGCGGGGAGAGCGAGGAGTGAAATCTCCTCCAGCCTCTCTGCTGTGAGCCAGCGATGCTAGCTCCCATGCAGGTGCACAGTATGTGCAGAGAGGAGTGTCGGGCATTGTTTGCCCTACATTCATCCCGTCTAAATGGGCCTTAAAGGGGTTGTCTCGCGAAAGTAAGTGGGGTTAAGTACTTCTGTATGGCCATATTAATGCACTTTGTAATATACATCGTGCATTAAATATGAGCCATACAGAAGTTATTCACTTACCTGCTCCGTTGCTGGCGTCCCCGTCTCCATGGCTCCGTCTAATTTCGGTGTCTTCTTGCTTTTTTAGACACGCTTGCGCAGATGGGTCTTCTCCCTTCGGCTCGGCAGCAGCGGCGTTTTGGCTCCGCCCCTTGTACGCGTCATCACGTAGCTCCGCCCCCGTCACATGTGCCGATTCCAGCCAATCATTGGTCATCTTAGCATTCCCTAAAAGTTATAATTCACTGTCGATTTTGTGTACTTTGAGTCAATGGGAATTGTGCGCACTGTTATTAAGTAGAATTAAATAACTTAAACAGACACTAGGCTACATCCAATCCCGGTAAATACGATCATATCTCCAATACATTTGTGACAATGTAAAGGGGTTCCAGGACTTCAAAAATATACCAGGCTTAGAGTTGTGTAAAAGAAATACTTGCCTAGTCGAGGAGCTCTCTGGGCAGGCGGACAATCATGTACTATTCAATGTGCATATGACCACTCAGCCAATTACAGGCTTCAGCGGCCATGGAAGAATTGTGATTGGCTGAGGGGTCACATGCACAATAAACGGTATGTGACTGCCAGCTTGTGACTTCTGGGTTTCAAGCAGTGAGCATCGGGGCTACAGTGGTGGACTGGGGGCTGCTGGAGTAGGGGAGTATGGATTTTTTTTTTTTATATATATACAACTTTAACCCTATGAAATTCTTTTTAAGTCCCAGAAAACTCCTTCAATATTACAGCATAAGGCCAGGCTCACACAACCGTGATCACATGCATGCCACACGTGCAACTCTTGAATGCGAGTACACAGTAATATGCATACAAAAAAAATGCAGGTGTAAGTGGCCCAATAGAATCATAGAATAGTAGAGTTGAAAGGGACCTCCAGGGTCATCGGGTCCAACCCCCTGCTCAGTGCAGGATTCACTAAATCATCCCAGACAGATATTTCTCCAGCCTTTGTTTGAACACTTCCATTGAAGGAAAATTTACCACCTCCCATGGGAAATCAATAGCCTATTGGCATCACATGTTGCACGTGGAAAAATTTCCCATGTGATGTGGAATGATGATGTACCCATGTGAGTCCAGCATTATGCTAATGTTCATATCGGTGCCACAAGTTCCATTTAGAGCTTGCAGTGCAAATTTGGCATGAAATCCTGGTGGTAAGAGTACAGTATGCTGCACTATTTTGTTTGGGAAAATACCGTCTGACATACTGGAAGCCAAATGGACCGATGATGGTGAATGAGGTCAGTCTGGCACTATTTGGATCCAGCATGTCAACTGCATTGCTTCCAGTTTTTCCCTTGCTTGATTTTTAGGATGGAGCCAAACAACGGAACTGGAAAGTGCAGATGTGAACATGGCCTATACTGCAGTAACATGATATAAAGCAAGAGCTCATACATTCTCTCACTTGGCAGTGTAATGGTCTCTTACACGAGCCGATATCGTTTGAACGAGCGAAGAATCTAACAACTTGTTTGGTTTCAAAAGATGACTGTTTACATGTAACGATAATTGTTTACATTTCTCGCTATTTCACTCGTTCTCTTGGTTGTTTGGTAGGATTTAAACCTAAAGATAACTGGTTGTTTGTTTGCTCAGCTGTGTGAGCATTAATGTGAAGAAAGCCTTTGGTATTGTATGTCATTGATTGTTGGCAGACCATTGTTTCTTCAGGTGGGCAAGGATATATGCAAGGGAAAAAAATCAGTGTCCAGCAGAGTGGTTCTCATTGACGATTCCATGAAGAGCTTTTATATCTGCTGTTTCTCTTTTTACCATCGGTTTATGTCCTCTGGTGTGATCATTTTGCAACCAGGTTGGTTTACATGAGCAATCTATGCCAGTTACATCCTTATTTTAGGGAATTTTAGGCAAGCTGTTACACTGGGTACTATAATGCATCTCTGAATTATTTTTATTTCTTTGATAGGACACCTTTTTCAGGTGTTGTGCATCTGAACATCTATTTTCACCGAATCCCACTGTGTAATGTTTATTGGCACCAAGCACCTGAAGAACTAGGGTCTTCCTAGGGAACCGTGTTCAGCCACTTTTTCTTTGATCACTAGCCATCCTAGTGTACTTCTGATACTAGATAAATTTGTATTTTAGATCCTAAATATTCAGAGAGTATAAGAAATCTTTCAGAACGAGATCTTTAGTTATCAGAAAGAAATAGGAACTGTTAGAACCTACTCTAAATCATGATTGAGTATTGAGTGTACTATTAATAATAGGCGAGTCTGGATTATAGATTCAGATTTATCAGAAGTAACCATGAACTGTCAGAATTAATCCTAAATTTTGGCTGGGAATTATCATCCTAGTTTACTATCCTTTGATCTAGAGTTGAATAATAATTCTTAGTTGTCACCCTTTGGGTGACCATTTTAGTTTGGGAGTGTTATTTGGGGCTTTTTTGATAAACATCCAAGGATACAGATTTATTATAATACTGGTCAGAGTGGATGTTTTGGCTCCACTCGCTCATACTAAAAAAGATTGTTCCTTTTACACTTTAAATTCTCCTTCTTCATATGATTGGAAGGATGGAAATATTATCCTCTTGTTGAGCAGTGTAAAATATACCATTGGCTTCTACCTATGTGTGGTTTGTGTACTCCTTGCTGTGTTGGTCTTCTTTGTCCTGTAGCTCCAATTTTACCTTATTAATAAAGTTATCGTTTTAGGCCTCCTTCCCACGGACGGATTTCCACCGCATAATTCGCGGCGGAAATCTGCTGCCTTGCCCGCAGCTATTAGGTTCTATTAAACCTAATAGCTCAGTGCTCACGGTGCGGAATTCCACCACAGAATTCCGCACCGTGAATTCACCCGTCCTCACCCGCGGCATGCTCTATTTGCCGCGGGTGTACGCGCGGACGGCTTCCATTGCAGTCAATGGAAGCCGTCCGTTCACGCTATCTTCCGCTGTAGCTGTGTCATGTGACGTAGCCGGCGTGTCACATGACGCGTCATGCGGGAGCGAGGACGCCGGATCCGCAGGTAAGTTTGGGGGTCTCTGGGGGGCGCCGTGACGGGCTCCACCGCGGAATTTCGCGGCGGAGCCCGTCACAGCCGTGTGCAGCCGGCCTTAGGGAGCTTTTCTGTGAAGGGAGAGGGAAAAAAAACATGCTCTTTGTTTATGGAAGTATGTGTTTGGCTGTTGAAAGAATATAAAAAAGTTTTAACGTTTCCACATAGTGTTACAGATAGCGGAAGTGGACCCACTGTGCTAACCAACCAGCCTGGCTTTTGCACCAGACCGAGTGTGGCTGGCAACTGACCCCAGAGATCAGATTAAATGCTGCAAGGCAATCTCAAACGGGGAATCTTGCCCTTAGCAAATCAGGAGGATGGGAAGACCCCTGTCTAAAAGCAGGGTAGGCATCCTAATAAGATCGGCCCCGTGCTTGAATCTCAGGGCTAACTATCCCTGACAGGACACAGGGTCAAAGTACTGAATATAAGGCACACAGAACAGGACTGACTTACCACAGAGACCGGAACGATGCACAGACTGGAAGGAAATGGACAAAACACACACAGGCAAAAGCACGAGGCAAAGAGGGAGGATTCCCAGCTCCCTTAAACAGGAAGGTGATTGCCATTTAAGCTGCATTGTGCGGAAGTCATGACTGACCGGTGATCTCTGCATTTGACAGGAAAGTAGGTTGATGTAAAAGTTGTGCCATGAAGCCCAGCTGCATGGGCAGAACACAGGCTAGCCAGCCAACTTTGGACAGTGTAAGTAAATGCCCAGCAATACCTCAAAGAGTATACTAATATTATGATTTCCATCAGTGATTAATGTGCTAAATTAATGTGTGTTTTTTTATATTTTCTACAAAGTACAAGGATTAAGACAGAAGAAATCAACACCCAAGAGGAGACCAGCACATCAATCCCTCAAGTCCATCTCCAAAATACCATCCAACCATGCAAGAGAGCTAAGGGAGCAGAAAAGAAATGAGCTCTTAGAAACAGCCAAGAAACTTCTAGAATATCAACCAGATGACTTTGATTCTATTGCACAGAGCATTGTCTTCAAATCGAGACGCATGACCGAATATCCAAGGATACACTATGAGTTGAATAGTGAAGGGCTACTTGGCCAACTGGATGAAGACAGTTATCTTGGAAATAGAAAGCAGACTGCACAGCCTTCACACCAATCTGGCTACACAATGGACCACATGTATGGGTATGGCTTCCAGCCCCCAATGACAGTCTCTCTGAATCTACATCCACCTCCATTTACAACATTGAGGCGCCCTCCTAATCTGCATCCACCACTTGCAGCTCCATCTGCAATACCTACGTATCTAGACCAGGACACTGGATACATCTACCGGAGGTTCTAATGAGGAAGTAACTTTTGCGCTATGGATAAGACAGGTTCAGGTTGCCTTTAATACCACAAGACATTAACATTTTTTTACAGCAATGGACCTTCCTTCAGTTGAGTATCTTGGAGGGTTGGTCATTTTGCCTTCATCACTTCTGACACCTGGCTGACATCTGCATACACAAATGTCAGCTGTGTGGCAGATGTGGTGTTGAAAGATTACTGAAGTAGGGTGTTTTTGCACGTGTATTATGGCTCAGTTCAGGGTTTTTTGTTTTTAGTTCAAAATCTGTTTTTATTAGAGAATTTGCAATACACACAATATAACAGAGTCAGCTCCAAGAAAAAATAAAGTAAAATAAAATATCAACAAAACTTTGAAAACTGCGAAGATAAGAGTCTGTTTGATACACTTTTCACCAGCTCGTGGCTGTTCAATAAAAGTCTCTCGGTTTAATACAATACTACCCTCTAAAAGGGTTGCTCTAGAAATCTTACAGACCAAACTCAATTTAATATCGTATGAAAAAGCAAAAAAGAGGAAAAAACACCCACGAGGACAGACCCCGAGGAATGATGCTCATTAGGGACTAAAAATAGGATAGGAAAGATGTAGGCTTTTTGTTTTTAAAGTGTGGAAACTGAAATGAAACAAGAAAAAAGTGTTCTTTTTTAGCTTTATTGATCTCCATGGGTTGTGCAAACCCCCACCCACCCCCCTCCATTCCCTCGGGGTGCTTTCACACTGGCGATGAAATCGCACGATTTCCCAGCGCTGCGAGGCTGTGAGAAATTGTAAAATTATGCAACGAATGGCCTTCAATGGCTCCATTCACATGTGCGATGCTTTAACACTTGCGATGCAGCGTGAAAACAAAATCGCAGCATGTCCATTCTTTTTGCGTTCTCGCCCATTGTTTCCAATGAGGCCGGTGGAAGCAGTGCTGGCCTTATTGAGATCAATGGGAGATGGTCGCAATCCTCTGCCACTGCTGTGACAGCCATTCATTGAATGACAGCTGAGCGCTGCCTCTGATTGGTCACAGCGGGGTTTCAGGAGGCGGGGATTTTTCAATCCCCAGACAGAAGAGAAGCTGAAGAAGTGTGCTGGGGACCTACTAGAATATGCACTTGATATGACAGGCTTCTAAGGTGATGTATTATTATTTTTTATTCTATTTCCTACAGTTATGGATTATTTTCGGGGTAGGGTTTATATTTCAAGCCCCCACCCCACCCTGAAAATCCTCGCCGTGGGGAGTCCCAGCAGTAGCAGAGGTTCGGGATCATCTTCCCTTGATTTCGATGGGTTGACGCCGCTGGCCCTGGCCCCATTGAAATAAATGGGAAAAGATCACTATCTCCTGCCGTGGCTGTGACAGCTGCAGCAGGGGATTCCTTCAGTGATCGTGTTTCCTTAACTTCAATGGGGCTGGCGTTGCTGCTGGCCCCATTGAAATCAATGAGAGAAAATCACTATCTCCTGCCGTGGCTGTGACAGCCAGAGCAGGGGATTTCTTCAACCCTGCTGGGATGGGAGGCTGTTTCCCTGTGAAAACGCCTCGCATCCAGGGCTTCAGGAGGATTGCGAGAGCGATATCGGAGCGTCATTCAGTGTTATCCCTATGGGGCTTGAATTTCGACTTGGTAAAATCCGCACGTCTTTACTTCAAAATTGCAAGATTAAATTTCATAGGGGAAAAGCTTACTGCTGCAGAATTGAGGAACTGTTATTGTGGATTTCTAACATACAAGAAATGTAATTCTGCATTTAAGTCTGCATAAAAAAAATACCAAGAAATTTTACAAGATGTTCAGCAGGACGCATTGCATTCTGTCCCGTATGAAAGGTCGCTAAGATAGCGTTACTGCAGAAAAGCAGGGCAGAATAGGTGTGACCACCTTAAATGGTGGGCCACACACAGAAAGGCCCTTCAATAGAAACAGCAGGTAGCCCTATTCAAACACCAGTCCTGCAATATCTGGGAATAGAAATGTTTTTAATACGTGTAATTACAAAAAATGTTTAGAAGTTGGGTTGTATATAATGTGAAGTAATATTTTCATGGGACAACCCCTCTTAAGAAGCCGCAATAGTGATCCATCAAAAATTATAGAAGCAATATGCGCTGAATATATAAGATGGCAATAACCCTTTAGTTAATAAAAACTATAGAACCCTTTAACCATATGTTAAAGAGCACTTGCCATAATAATATTGGATATCCCCTTACTGTCACATTGAAACTGAAATCAAGAAGTGAAAGTATTTTAGCATTTTGCGCCATTATCAAGAGTTTTCATATGTAAAACCTTACAGGAAAAATTTCTGCAAAAAGTGAAAGATCTCTATTAAAATGAGTCTACCAATACCAGACTTAAACTTTTTTTTTAACAATAAGCAGGTCACATCACTCAAGTGGGTACTTAATGCAACAGGACGTAAACTTACGTCATGTGCATGGCACGGGATCAAAAGCTGAGCCCTTGCCATCCTGCAGTGGGAGTCGGCTGTTACCTATAGCTGGCCTCCCGCTGCAACAGTTGGGATACTTAAAAACAGTGATCCCTGCTGTTAACTCCGTACATGCCACGATCTATGTAGATCATGTTATGTAAGGTGCTCACAGAGGGAGCACACTCCCTCTGTGATGTCATTGGCAAAAATCGTAAAAAGTAACACTAAAAGGCAAAATTCTTATTTTGTTCATTTTGCTTTCCCCCAAAAAAGCAATAAAAAGCTATATTCACCCCAAAATGGTACAAATAAAAACTACAACTCGTCATGCAAAAAGCAAGCCTTCACAGAGTTCTGACCATGGAAAAATAAAACAGTTATGGAACTTTGAATGCAGCTATGAAAAAATAACAAAAATTTCTCAAAAAAGGGTTTTTTATTGTGCAAAAGTGGAAAAACATAAAAAAATTAATATTTTTAGTATTGTCGTAATTGAACCGACCCGCAGAAAAAACTGTATCATTGTCATTTATACCGCATGATTAAGACTTCATTCACACGAGCGCCTAAACGGCAACCCTTTCACGACTGCCCCAATATACGCGACCATCTGAGGCATTGGTTTACTATGCATTCGTTTACATGAGTGAATATACGGTGCGTAAAAACGTCGACCCATGAAAAATGGAACATACGTGACCGAAAAACTCGACAACTCATATACAGTGGGCAAAAAGATAGTTCTGGAACTATCTATCGCCCGATATACGGCGGTGGCTCCCATAGACTCTTATGGAAGCTGGACACAGAAAGGGAGGGGGAGGCATTTTAGCAGGGTCCAACTCTGCAAAAAACTTACAGGTGTCTCTATATAGGCAGAGCAAGGGCTTTCCAGGGTGCAACATATTTTTTCGCTAAAAACGACACTCACGACTGTGCAAATGGGCGAGAAAACGCTGGCCATGATTGCGGAAAAACGTCCATCGTCCGCGGGGTAGGAGGGACCCGCTACGGATTCTCCATGGACAATCCATAACAGGCCTGATTTTCCCCGTGGACATGCTCCATGCTCATGCTCCATTTTTTAAAAAATCACTTTTATTGACCATCCGCGGGTATTTAACTACCCGCGGGTGGTCAATACATCCCTATGGGATGCGGATCCGCGGGCAGGAGAAGAGTTAAAATCCGCTGCGGATTTTAATTCTTTTGCCCATGGACATGAGGTCTTAGTGTTTTCTCGTCCTTTCACATGGCCGCATCTCATGAAAAGGACGCTACATTGGCAGTCGGCAGAATGGTTCTATTTAGCTTAAATAGCTAAACAGAGCCAGCTGTCTTCTTCAACGAGCGCCGGAGCAGGTAAACTCCCTCCCCATCCTTTTTTTTATTAGCTCCCGTAGGAATAGCTCGTCTGAATGAGGCCTCAGCTGCCACATTGGGAGAACCTTGCACTTTTAGGCCTCCTTCACACAGACGACACCACATCGCCGTGAGAAAATCTCAGCGGTATTGCATCGCTAGTCCGTTCGATATTGCTGCATCTTCTCGCGGCAATATCATGATTTTGTGGCGCTACAAAGTTGCGCGACTTTGTAGCACCACATGCGAGGATTTTCAGGGGGGCTTGAAATATAAACCCTACCTTGAAAATAAGCCCTAACTGCAGAACATTTTTTTTAAAAGTATACTTCACCTAGAAGAGCTATCCGGGGCTCCACTGCAGCTTCTTCCTGGTCCCCAGCATTGGTCTTCTTCAACTCTTCTGCCCAGGGATTTAAAAATCCCCGCCTCCTAGATGCACTGGCTGGGATTGTCTGACTCTTAGCTTGACGACAACACTGCTGAAACCGCAGTAAACGTCGTGTTGAAGAAAGGGAGGCCTCACATAGCGCATGTCCGTCTGTGTGTGATACACGGTCATGCGCAGTGCCATACGCAGCCATACACGGTCTCTGTGGGCAGAACATATGGTTGAAAAATTATTAAAATGCTGCAGGGAGAAATCTGCATGTCTAAAGTCTGGATTATAATGCAGAATTGAAAATGGCTTAATTCTGCAGGAATTCCACTTCAAAACCCACATTTAGAGCTGAAGAGCTTTTTTGCAGATTTACGCGGAGTCAAATTCCGCTGCAGAATAATCCTGTTCCGTGTGAAAGATCCCAGAGATCTGAAGGGGGGGCTTTTGCTTCTATATTGTTGCAGCCATGGTTTTAATGGCATTGGATTTACATGTAGGAAGTGCTGATGTAGCTTGTTTTCTGTTGCACTTGCATCTCTGGAGGAGTGGCTGCCTCCATGTCTCTCCTACACCCTATTTCTTCATCTGTCCCAGCTGCTTTAATTAGAGTGCATTTGCGGTTTGGACACTGGGAGAAGCAAATCTCTTCAAGGTGTTTTCAGACGAGTGTATAAAAATATGCCCGTAATATACATCAATATTACATCCGTATGTCATCAATTTTTAATCTGGATTTTACTCCATATTTTAATTATTTTCTATTGGACGAATACTAATCTGTATTTGCCCAATAGAAAAGAATACAAATTCTCAGGCAAATCCACAAAAAATAGAGCTTGTTATGTTTTTGAAAAACGGCTGTAAAAATACAGCCATATGATTAGCCCTATAGATTCATATTAGCTCCGTGTTACAGTCCCTTCAACACGGATGGTATATAGAGTAAAAATACACTGATCTAAAAACAGCCTCAGGCTGCATTCACAAGAACGTATATATACTTCGTCCGCATCTGCAGGGGGGGGGTGGAAGAGCCAGGAGCAGGAACTGAGCTCCCGCCCTCTCTCTGCCCCCTCTCCACCCCTCTGCACTATTTGCAATGGGGAGGGGCGGGGGCGGGGCTCATTCTCGACACTTAGCCCCACCCCCACCCCGCCTCTCCCCATTGCAAATAGTGCAGAGGGGCGGAGAGGAGGCAGAGAGGGGGCGGGAGCTCAGTTCCTGCTTTTGGCTCTTCCATCCTCCCCCCCTGCAGATGAGGACGACGTATTTCGGCTCGGCGTGAAAACTGAGCCGATATACGTTCGTGGGAATGCAGCCTTAGGGCGCCTTCAGACGCGTCCCTCTCTGCAGGGGGAGGAGACTGGAAGAGCCAGGAGCAGTGCACTTAGCTCCGCCTCCTCTTCGCCCCTCACCACTACTTGCAAAGGGAGGGGCGAGGCCTATTGCAAATAGTGGAGAGGGGCGGAGAGGGGGCGGGAGCTCAGAGCACTGCTCCCGGCTCTTCCAGCCTCCTCCCCCTGCAGAGAGGGACGCCGTATATCGGCACTCAGCTGATATACGGTTGTCTGAAGGCGCCCTTAGGGTTTATATACACAAGCATATACGCTTCTGGTATTTTTGTTGCTCGGCTCCGAGGATGGAGGTGAACATCAGCAATCAGCTGGAGGTCTGAGCACAAGTCTCAATGAGGCCTACTTAATGGAAACAATAAAGCAAAGACAGTCATTGAAGAGAACAATGCTGTGAAATCTGTAGTCCCGTAGTGTAACTTGCTAAGGCCGGATTCATATGACTGTAAGGCAACTCTCACACATCCGTCTTTTACAGCGATTACCGCGGCATTTTGAACACCACGGTAATCGCGGTATAATGCTCCCATTGATTTCAATCGAGCCTCGCAGACATATGTTCAGTCGCGGCGCTGGATGGCGCTTTCCAGCGCTGCGATTTTTGAGAGCTGTCTGCTCTGTTTCTGTGTTTAGCACACCTCATCACCCATCACAATGATGGGGTGCGCTAAACCACGCTGTCGGCTGAAAATAAAAGAAAAATAGCGGCAAAGCATCGAAATCGCAGTGTTTTGCCAAGCGCCTGTGTGAGAGCGGCCTAAGTGTATTTGCACGTTTTTGTGTTGCATTTTTGTGAAAAATGGGTGTTGCGTATTTGCACACACATCGGTGTATTTTACTGTATTTTTTGTGTGTGCAAATTGTGCACAATTGTGTGCGTCAAAAAAAAACATGCGCCAATGCTCAGCCATTCAAATGGCCATTAGTTTCATGAGTGCAAAACATTCTCTTTCCTTCCTTTCACACATTGTTCTGTACGAGTTTGCTGATGGCAGTATTTTGGTGTGCTCCTCCCCCTTTTTTTCTGTATCCAACCCAAATTTCATATATAAAGAATTTTTATCTAAAGAAAATAGAACATTCTGTCATTTTTATGCAACAGAATTGCGCATGCAAAATATGAGAATAAACTATAAAATCAACAGGTTTTATTTTCTGTGTATTGTGCGTGCAAATTTTCTGTTGCGCAAATACGTTTGCGTGAATCCGGCCTAAGAGATGTAGTTCTTTGCCATTTTTGTATTCTGACGCGTTCTGATGTCTCCTTGGACTTTCACTACATAAACTACGTTATTGTACCCCTTTTTTTTTGCCGAGAAGCACTTGTTCTACTCCTTCTGTAGTTATGGGCTGATGAAGACGCTGGGAATATTTGGTGCTTTCCATTCCCCATATGATAACTAAATGTGTAGCGTCCACTAGGTGGCGCCATTGTCCCAGCCTAACTCTAGAATCATATTCACAGCGGCGGAAGAAGTGAGCAGAAAGCACGACGGGCAGAGGCGGCTGAGCGGAGGATCTGGTGAGTAGATGGGGCGGGGGTTGTCTGCAGTCTCCCCCGTCAGCCCCCTCTTGTGTGGGGGCAGTGCTGTCACTCAGCGGCGGACGAGGCCTGCTGTCCCCGGCGGCCAAGGCGGAGTGACAACACAGCAAGTGTTTCCCGGCGGTGACGTCAGCGGTGCACTGATGCTGTTACGTCACGTGTGCAGCTGTGTGAGCAGGTCACTGACCCCCTGCCCTCTGGGTTAGGGGTGAACATGGCAGGTTAGTAGGGTCAGCAGGCTCTGTACTTAGAAGTTTCCTACATTCTTGGAACTCTGCATGCCAAAGAATAAAAGCAGTTGAGTACAATAATAAGGGGTAAACTAAAGGATGGGGGGGCCCTGGTGCGAACGTTTAGCACCACACCGTGACTAAGGCCTCATTCACACGGCACGTGCAATTCTGTTTAGTAAAAAACACAGTTTTCACTGCGTGTGTGAGCGGATTTGGCGCAGATCTACGTTTCTTTATGTTCATATTTACTACGTTTTCACGTGCTCAAAAAAAATGCACGATTGATGTCGCTTTTTTTCTTACTTCCTCTGGCAACGTGCGTAGAAAATGCAGTGAATCCGCATGCAGCTGTGCATGCGCTTTATTTTCATGCAATCCACGGGACTTTTAGTGGGAATTTCAGTTCCTGATAAGGACCTAAAAAGGACATGCTGAAATTTATTTTTTTTTTTTTTTAAAGTGCAGAAAAAAATACATGTCCGAATACACCAATACAGATGGTCCCCTACTTGCGAACAGGTTCCGTTCCAGGAACCTGTTCGCAAGTACATTTGTCTGCAAGTCTGAACAAATGTTTGTATGGAGCGGGATCGCGGGTGGATCCCGCTCCATACAATGTCGGGTGCCGGCTTATATTACAGCGGACACCCGGCGGCTGCAGTTACGACAAGCTACACCGCTCGTCGGACTGTCAACACTTTAAATACCGCTGACAGCGGTATTTAAAGTGTTAACAGTTCCGAGGAGCGGCGCAGGGCTCGTCGGAACTGCTGCCGCCGGGTGCCGGCTGTAAGAAACAGCCTGCACCCGACATTCAGGGGGCCCGTACAGCGTCCCATGATGAGATCGCAGGACGCTGTGCGGTTGCTAGGCAGCCGGGGACCTCTTGAAAGGCCTCAGGGCTGCCTATGCAGAGTGCCTATCAAGTGCACGGCTTGCTAGGCGCTCTGCATAGACAGCCCTAGGGCCTTTCAGGAGGCCCCCGGCTGCCTAGCAACCGCGATCTGACCGGACAGGCTTCTATCAGGCTTGTTAGAAGCCTGCCCGGTCCCTGCACTGTAGGATGTAATGCCATAGCATAGCATCATACTGTGCAGGACAGATTGTTCGCATCTTGTGAAGTTCACAAATCACAGTGGTATGAGATATCTATATAGTCAAAACTAAGGCCGTCACAGATACAGAATTTAAAATGAGAATTTTATTAGAAATTATTTAAAAAGTCAAGGCCTACTAACGAAAAACAATTACATAAAACATATAGTAACAGGACAGACAGATACGCAACAGGGGGATCCTGGGAAGGGTAAGGGAGTGAGAGATAGGTCAACAACTCCCCAAATCTTCCCCAAAGTCGACAAGAGTCGACCACCAGCAGGCGCTCCTGGAGATTACTCCTAGCACTCCTCTTTGCCTTGCTCTATTTTCTCTCCCTCGCTCTACAGACTATTATAGCTGACTCTGTCCTATTAATGCAAGCCGTCTAGTTAGCTTAAAATTGCATTTTGCCATTGTGGCAGTTACTAGTAGCTTATAGGCTGAATTGGGGTACTGTTCCCCGCATGTGCATCGTTTTCACATGACGCACACGGTGCACAGCTACTATACTCTATACCAGAGTTACACTTATAGGCTGATCTCAGTGTCTAGCTGCGAGCCAAAAAGATCCAGTTGTAATTATCTCTGGATCCTGAATGATTAGAGCACGCTGGGGACCCAAACTATCGGTAGGGTTCAAGCACTATATATAAATGAGGCAACTTGGAGGATTTCTTTAATTGAATAGTGACAGGCGTATTTTAACCATCAATCTGGTGATCATCTCTGATAGAAAATTCTTTTTTGCTTACTCAAGGGCTTATTGCTGTCCGGCTCCTGATGAACTATCGGCTATTCCGATAGAGAAACGCGTCGAGCAAAAGTCATATCAGCTGAAGAGCATAAGTTGTATGAACAATAGCAATATAGAGCATAAGCTATATCAACCGAAAAGTTTCTATTATACTGGTTTGAAGAGTTATCAAAACAGAAACTGTGCAAAGAGTGCAAACAATGCACTAAATGATAAAGTGTAAATAATGCACCAAATGACACCGGTTCAAATATTAAAATCACAAGAGTCCCAAACAAAACAGGCTGTTTGATTCGTACCACATATATATCCTTATTGAATAACTGTCTCCTTTTTGAGCATATACAAACCACACAACAGCCTAAGTGCTATACACTTACCTGGATAGAGGCTACGGTTCCATCTACTAAATATAAGTGACTCTTGTCGACTTTGGGGAAGATTTGGGGAGTTGTTGACATATCTCTCACTCCCTTACCCTTCCCAGGATCCCCCTGTTGCGTATCTGTCTGTCCTGTTACTATATGTTTTATGTAATTGTTTTTCGTTAGTAGGCCTTGACTTTTTAAATAATTTCTAATAAAATTCTCATTTTAAATTCTATATCTGTGACTAACTTGTGAAGTTCGTAACTCGAACGTTCGCAAGTCGGGGACTATCTATATAATCAATTGGTTTTGTATGCTGTCCATATTATGTCCGTAGAGAATATGGATGTAAGGGCTTGAACAGATGGGTGTGATTATCACGACTGTAAAATGGGACAAGACATAACGAATGATTTCAATGGTTTCTTTCTCACTGGCAGGATTGTCGGGCATTAATAGTACACGTGAGAAATGATAGGTTCTACCTTATCTTTCTCGCATGTAGAAAAACTACCATCTGCCCACTTTTTTTTCTAACTCGTTCTTAATAGCTTGAATTGTAAGGGGAAAAAAACAGTTCATGCGTCAATACGCTTCGTAGCGTTTCACAGAGGCGTAACTTGAAGCTTCTGGGCCCCAATGCAGAATCTGTAACAGGGCCCCCAACTATAATGCTTTATTCATAGTACTGGGCTTCTTATATGGAGAAAAGAGGCCTTATGGGCCCCCTAAGGCTTTTAGGCCTGGGGACAACCGCATCCCCTATAGTTACACCAGCGGCGGTGAGTGTATTGGCGTATGCGCCCATCTGTTTAAACCCTCATACTGACAGACATGATTTCTGTGTGAATGAGCTCTAAGATCATCATACTGTCTAGATAATTCTCCCATACAGTGACTAAATAATACTACCGTACCGTGACTGATTGGACCGTACCATGACTAATAAATATCGCTGTACCCTGACTGATAGTATCACCCTACTGTGATTAAAGGCCGGCTGGTGTTGGCGACGTCCTAGGTGAGGGACAAGCTGTTGGCCCATTATAATAATTAGGCAAGCCCTTCTTTTTATCACCACCCATTAAGTGATAGAAAAGGGAGTCTTGCTATATGATAATGAGCCGACAGCCAGTCCTTCACCTATGACAACTCAGATCCTTTCATTTTACCTTGGCATCATAGGAAATGAAATGCGCTGTAGTTGGTTGCTATGGGCAACAAAGACATAAGTTCTTTAAGGCAGCTTTCATAAATCTGCCCCCTGGTGTTCTCCCTGCAATAGCGAATAGTTATTGTGGAAGGCTATGTGTGAAGCGCAACAATTAAGGAAATACAAGAAGACTTCGTCAACAAGTACCCTGCTACAAAACCACCTGCTAAATGTTGTATTCAAACCCTGGTTCAGAAATGGCGCCAAACCGGGTATGTCACAAACATGAAGAAACCGAGTTCTCCATCAGTACAGATATCCAAAGCGATCCACAGCGGTGTGAAGAAAAAATAGCCCTCGGTGTCCCAGTAGTTGGAGTATCACAAAAGATATGTCAGCGAGGGCTGAATTCTCTGAACCTGAAGCCATACCAGAAAGTGTGTGCCAGAACTAAAAGAGATCAACAACACTAAAGACGTACGCGGTTGTTAACTGTGATTGCTAGAGGGCTTGGAGCCATTGCTTGTATTTTTTAATGGGCAAAACATGGTTTTATTTATCAGATTACTTGGATTCACAGAATATGAGGTACTGGTCTAATAGAAATCCCCACCAGACTCACAAAACACCACTGCAGGACCAGGAAATTGATGCGCGGTGCCAGAAACACAAGTAGTGGGCCTAATTTTCTTGAATCAGCTGTGAATATGGTAGGTTATTTGGACATGTTTGAACTTTTTTAAGACCAACTGAAACTAGAAGAATGGATGTACGGCTTTTTCCAACAAGATGGGGCAGCATGCCACACTTACTGGCACAGTGTCATGAGCTGTTTACGGAGAAGCGAACTGTGAACAAGGGGTTATGGTCACTACATTCCCTGGATTTGTCCATATGCGATTTCTATCTCTGGGGAAATTTAAAGCAGAAAGTGTACACCAATAATCTGCATACTCTGGATGAACTCACGGAAAGCATCACAAACACTATCCTCAGGATCAACACTGAAGAGCTGCAGGCAGTATCAGCCAACATGTTGCGAGGTGCCCACAGGTGCATAGAAGTGAACATGGACCACTTCCAGCATCTGCTATAACATGGGTAAAGCAATAAAAGTTTTGGAAAAAGCAATCCACTTCTTGTTCTCCCTGCTGCAGTATTGTCGGAGGCAGGCTACCTTTCCATGGCCCACCCTCTACATTATATGCAAGAAGCAATTACCAGAAACTTACTTTAGAATAAATTCCAGTGGATGAACTTACAAGAATTAAACGTGCTTGTTCGAGTAATGCCATATATGAACGGAATGTAACTGAAACTAAGAGAAGGTTCATATCACGTGGTTACCCTAAATGTTCACTACGGCGGGCAACTAATGTTGTGTTACATAAAAGCAGAAACGCCTTATATCATCCGCCTATGATACGAATTACCAGTGTTATAAGGAAATGCCAATCATTACTTTTTCAACACAATATGGTAACTTCATTATCAAGCTGAGATAATGGCTCATTGCTTGGGAGGAGGCGTCCATGATGAGGTTGCAGGTCCTGATCATATTCATTCTCATGGAGCTGCTTCACTGTCTCTATAGATGCAGCAGTGGAGCAGAGGGGAAGCTGGCCATAGTTGGTCCTGCACATGGGGCAGAATACAGCCCTGTCTGTGCCTGGTGTGGAGTCACACTACATTGCAGGGAATGGGCCACCAAGGTGTTGTTACGCAGAGCAGGAGGAGTTCAGAGCAGCATTAGTATGGCAAAAGGGCTGGGCTTCTAGCTTAGGGGCCCGGTCATAACTGCGACCACTGAGACCCCTATAGCTACACCATTGACTATAATGAATTATGCCAAATTTATCAAATAGCGGATCCTACATAATGCATGTGGAGCTACTCTTGGCATAGTAGACACATCTTTTTTTTTTTAGCACCATCTCACCTCACTAAGAAATGGTGGTTGTCTATAAAAGTTTGGCACGGCCATAGTGAGTTTAGTAGCCACACCCTTAATTTATCAAATACATGGTACATGTTGAAGAGTTAAAAATGGCACATCATTGTCAAAATGCTCAAAGGGTGTTCATATGTGACCATTGCTGATATGACCAATTGTAAACTGACCACATTTGGTGGAATCCGTGGAGCAAACGTAAGAATCCTGTCTAATATAATTAGACAATGTAAAGTTCGACTGGACAGACAGAAAATGCCAAATTTATCACAGTGGCACGTGCTAATAGAATCTTGCCTTCTTTACACCACACATTTGGTAGTATACTATGAACCAAAATCAGTTTGTGTACCTCTTTGCAATTAATTTTTTTTCATATGCTTGGGGTTATAACTTTTTTCCTTTGCTTGAACCAAAAAGGAATTTTAAATGCATATGTCAAATATATGCAAGTGTAAAGCATTAAGTTTCCATACGTCACCCTTTGAAATCTATGTAAGAAAATTGTGGAAATCATGCATATTCTATCCACCAAAAAAGTAGAGAAACGGGTAGAAAGACAAACTTACCGTACTCAAGCATGTACTCTTTTGAATGACATTTGGCCCAACGAAGTATGTGGGTCGGTCAAGGAATACTTCTATTGATATACAAATATATACGTTGGGTGGATAGCGGAAATGGGATGTGAACAGCCCAACATGCTCAGCTTGTGCCCTTCATTGTTGAAATCTGTGCCCGCATCAGGACTGGACACATAGCTAGTATTATAAGATCTTCTATTATGCTTTGGTACTATGGATAGTGGCAAACCAATCCAGACTTATTGGGAGCTCAGGCTAGATGTATAACAAAAATATTTCACAGAAAGGGTTGTCCAGGAAAACATTATGAAGGCACCTCAAAGTTCTGGAAGAATATGAAAAAGCCATAGTCACCTCACTCCTAATGCCTTGTATGATGGAGGCTAAATTCACATTAGTGTTTGGCCTCTGTTTCCGTTTTTTTCCCCATTGATTGCAATGGGTTTTTAAAAAAACTGAATGCTTTCCGTTTGTGTCAGTTCTATTTTGTTTTAGTTTTTTTACTGGAATAACTAATTTAGCAGACATTTATGGGCAGTTTCAGACGAGCGTATGGAAACACGTCCGTAATATGGATCTGTACAATGGATGTATTCCAGATGACATAGTAGAAGTGTATGTCATCAGTATATTCACCAGTATTTGCCCAATCGAAAAAAACAGCAATATGGAAGCAGATACACAAGAACTGTCTTAAAAAAAAAAATCAACAAACAGCGATAGATAACTTACCGAAGGTTGTGATACAAACGTCATACCAATAACAAGCAAATTTTCGATTTAGAACACCAATATTCATGTATAATATCGAGTGCAGAGAGGGGTAGAGTGACTTCGGTGCCCGGAAGGTTAGTTAGTCGGCTTAAGTATATGAATATTTCATAGCAGCACGGGACGATAACGGGAGTGACATGATATAACAGACTTCCACCTAGTCTCTATAGTCTAAAGGCAATGTACTAGTCCTAGTTGGCTTTACACAATGATGGAGAATTGTATGACTATACAAGCAAGTGATACTGATTGTCACATGCCTTTCTTCAATATGCTGTGAAATGTCTATGTTATTGTCATTTGTACTTTGTACTATTTATAAAACCTAATAAAAAAGAGTTATAAAAACCAAAAAAATAAATAAAATTAAAAAAGTTTGAAAAATACAGCAATGTAAATAGATGCATCGATTTACATTAACTCTGTATTAGGGCTCCTTCCCACGGACGGATTTCCGCTGCGTTGCCCGCAGCTATTAGGTTCTATTGAACCTAATAGCACAATGCTTACGGTGCGGAATTCCACCGTTGAATTCCGCACCGTAAAACCACCCGTCCTCACCCACGGCATGCTCTATTTGCCGCCGGTGTACGCGCGCACGGCTTCCATTGCAGTCAATGAAAGCCGTCCGTCACGCTATCTTCCGCTGTGCTACAGCGGAAGATAGCGTGAAACTGCTTTCCCGCCTACCGCCAGCCATGTCATATGACGCGGCTGGTGCGTCATGTGACACTGTGGGCGTGTCATATGACGCGGCCGGCCCGTCACGCGCTCTATTGCGCATGCGCGCCGAAGCGTCATGCGGGACGTAGGACGCCGGATCCGCAGGTAAGTATTGGGGTCTCTGGGGGGCGCCGTGACGGGCTCCGCCGCGGAATTCCGCGGCGGAGCCCGTCACGGCCGTGTGAAGCCGGCCTTACTGTCTGCAGAACATGGACCAAATATGGAGCTAAAATAGATTAATTTGAAAGTGGTCTATTTCAGTTTTATTTACTCTTCTCTACTCCAAAAACGAACAGACAGGGTTAACGGAGGCAAAACATTAGTGTGATGGTATCACTTGACTAGTGGCGCTACGCTCGGTGCAGGCTGCTGGGTACCGGGTGAAAGGAGTGCAATCACAGCTAAAGACTGCAGAGGTGAGCGCTGTATCCCCTGAAATCAGCTGCCACATCAAAAGTTGTGGATTTTGACTCTGTTTTGGAGGCGGAATTGCTGTGGAATACCTGTTGCGGACATTCCGCAGCATTTCCACCCTGTGTAAACACACACTTATATTCTCTATAGACTTGTGACACATCCAGCTGCACCAAAAAAACACCATGAAAAAATGACACTCATACATGTTGTTTCCCATAAAAACCCTGTATGTGGAACCAACTGTATGGTTACTTTTACAGTCTTTGACAATAAGTGTCTCATGCAGAATAATGCATAGGGATTCATGTGGTTTTTAAAGCAGCCTATCATTTACATATACACTACACACAGACAGGCATGCATGGACAGACAGCACTAAGGCCACTTTCAGACGACTGAGAAAATCATACGAGATTTGTGTGTTGAAAACAATGGGAAACACATGTCGATCCTACTTGAGGATCGCTACTTTCGTGAAATGAGGTGGGTTTTGACACAACAATGCCTCGCACCCACGGTGAAATGGCACATTTCTCAGTTCAATATATTTCATTTATGTTGTATGCTTCCCAAGTGTCTAGAAACATTTAAAGAGGAAGAAGAAATACTGTATTTTCCGTGACTGGGTAGGTTATTTTGGAGCACTTTCACAGCACTCTTATTTTAATTTTTCTTTTCACAAGCATAATTTTAGCGCAGCATAGGCACGTGAAAGATCGCGTCTAATAGAACCAATGGTTTCCTATAAAATCGTTCACGTGAAGGAATTTAAGACGCACAAAAAGCTTGCACCTTATAAAGATAGAACATGCATCTGCAAAGCTCACATCTAAGGTCTGTGCTGCGAGAAAAGATAGGACCTGGCCTATCTGTGGTTCGTGCTGTGCAGGAGTCTCCATAGACTCCTATGGAAGCTGGATAACACGCAGCTCCCGATCGTGTGATTGGGCAATTTCACTGCTAATTAAAGGGGTTGTCCCGCGCCGAAACGGGTTTTTTTTTTTTCAACCCCCCCCGTTCGGCGCGAGACAACCCCGATGCAGGGACATTAAAAAAAACAGCACAGCGCTTACCTGAATCCCCGCGCTCCGGTGACTTCTATACTTACCGGCTGAAGATGGCCGCCGGGATCCTCTTCCTCCGTGGACCGCAGCTCTTCTGTGCGGTCCATTGCCGATTCCAGCCTCCTGATTGGCTGGAATCGGCACGTGACGGGGCGGAGCTACACGGAGCCGGCATTCTGCACGAGCGGCCCCATTGAAGACAGCAGAAGACCCGGACTGCGCAAGCGCGGCTAATTTGGCCATCGGAGGCCGAAAATTAGTCGGCACCATGGGAACGAGGACGCCAGCAACGGAGCAGGTAAGTATAAAACTTTTGATAACTTCTGTATGGCTCATAATTAATGCACAATGTACATTACAAAGTGCATTAATATGGCCATACAGAAGTGTATAGACCCACTTGCTGCCGCGGGACAACCCCTTTAAGCTCAAAACTTAATATTTAAAAAAATCGTCCATTCGCGCGATTTTTAATTTGGTATAGCCGCAATCTTTTGAAGCGCCTAAAACCATGCTCTTGTGAACGAGGCCTTAGTGTAAAGTAGCACTAATGTAACAGCAACTGAATGAGCAGCTGGTTAGGGGCTTACACTGGCGTTCTCACCGTGTCGGGTGGTGATTGTCACCAGGTGCCGTGCTGCTCCTTCCTGCACACTTCTAGCTTATCTCAGCACATCACTTGCAGGCAGTCATTAAAGCTTAAATGCAAAGATTGTGATGCTGTTTTCTATTTATTGTTGCTGTAGCTAAGGGAAGTGCTCAGTAGATTTTCTAAATATGTAATCACATCAATGTGGTTTAAGCTTCCTTCCTGTTGCCAGCAGTACTTCCTCTGTAGCTTGGAGGAAAGGCCAGAAACACAGCAGAAGTGCCACTGAAGCCGGCAGTCTCTTGCCAGACAGCAGTGCTGACAACTTGGATGTAGTCTCAATACCCTGAACAAATGAGTCTTCAGCGGTATTACTCGTCTCAGCTAAGCAGGTAACCATTTGTGGGTTTCATTTTTTGAGGGGATTTGGCTAAATTGTAATGTTTTATTTGTAAAAAATCAGTAAAGACAATTTACAAGTAGTGACAGTTCTTATAGCTCCTGGCTTGGTCAGGACAAGTGCAATGATGGTTCCTAAATATTCACTGCACCATCTAACTGCAAGAAAGGAAGCGGCAGGAGAAGACGGGGTGGGGTGTCGATTTGTTCATCTGTTGAGTCCTTTTAGCACAAGGATGTTGACCAGATTTTCTTTCTAGCTGATTATAAAAGTAAGCAAGTGAGATGTCATATACAAAAACACCATCAGTTGTAAGGCAAATTCCAGTACAAAGAAGCTGAATGTATTGATATGAGTAAGCAGTTGCCTAAATTAAGATGGAAAGATTGATGAGTGCAAGATTCATAAATATATATATTCAGATGGATAGAGAAGGGAAGAAAACAAAGGTACTCGACATTGGGTACATACAATTGGATTGTGCAGCTCACTGGTTAGTATGTATAAATCAATGTGTAGCCTACGTTTAATGTATTGTGCTCTTGTTAATATTAATTAGACTTTATATGATATAGTACAAGCAAATATAAAATGTAGATTTAAAGATTTGTATTTTCATTTGTAACTGTTTACATTTTTAGCAGAGAACATGATTTCTCCCTTTTTTTTTAAGCCTGTAAGGGACACTTCTACAATTAAAGGGGTTGTCCCGTGATAGCAAGTGGGGTTATACACTTCTGTATGGCCATATTAATGCACTTTGTAATATACATCGTGCATTAAATATTGGCCATACAGAAGTTATACACTTACCCCCTCTGGTGCTGGCGTCCCCGTCTCCATGGTGCTGTCCAAAGCTGCCTTCTTCCTGGATTAGACGCACTTGCGCTGAAGGGGCCACTCCGGCGTGCTCGCGCCGCACAGGCCCTGTGCGGCGCGAGCACTCCTGAGCCGGACAGAAAGCGCAAGCGTGTCTAATCCAGGGAGAAGACAGCTTTGGACAGCACCATGGAGACGGGGACGCCAGCACCAGAGGGGGTAAGTGTATAACTTCTGTATGGCCAATATTTAATGCACAATGTACATTACAAAGTGCATTAATATGGCCATACAGAAGTGTATAACCCCACTTGCTGTCGCGGGACAACCCCTTTAATAAGTACCCATCACAGACTGGACTAACTAAAATAACTTTTACTAATAAATTATATTTTAGTATCTATGAAAAACACAAATACAGTAACTAGGACGAACACCTAAACTTTCCAATAATGTGGTTATATCTCAAAAAATAACAATGATCAATGCAATCAGTATGCTTAGAAACCTTTACTCTCTTTATAGGTCGAGTGACTATCCTAGATGGATTGCAGAGAGACCTTATTAATCTTGGTCTCTCAGCATAGATAAACTGTCTCTGCAAAGTTAGCACCCTATCAGAGATTTTAATAATAAGTACATTAGTTGAGAGCCATATAGACAATTCAAGTGAGCCGAGAGACTGATATAAACGTGGTTCTCAGCTCCTTGCGAGTATCAAAAATGGGGAAAGGAGTGTTATTTATACTATGTTCAGAAGGAATGTCAAATGTCAAGCAGTCCATTATACAATTAATAAGTACCAGCATTTATTATAATACATTCTAACATTCTATGTTGGGGGAATGTAACCTTGTTGGAGAACACTGTCAGTATTACAACAAGTAAAAGTAGACCTCTGTTTGTGCAGGATTTTTGTTTTGTTTGTGAGAGTAATGCACCTGTTACATATGTTACATGCATTGATATATATATAAAATTATTTTTTTGGAGAGAGAGAATGGCAAGAAAAGGGGTTAGGCAGTGCTAGTTTTCCCCAAGAGCCCTGCCATATGTGTATTAGACTGCAGAAAGTATAGATCTCATCCAAGGAAAGCTGGATGAGATATATGGATGTCCCCAGCAAAGCAGAGTTTGCCAAGACTATAGTAAGTCATGTTTCAGGCTTGGATTTTATGGGATGATGGGCAGTTTGGTTAAGGAACATGTCTCCCTCCCCCCCCCCCCCCCCTTCCCCCCTCCTCCTGTCCTGTATGGAGTTTTCCTGTAGCCCACAATCAGTACAGGTGAAGACCAGATCATTTCTGAGGTTTAAAGATGTGACACTGCAAACCTTCACGTTTTTAAGTGGTTGGTAGAATGTCATTCCATGTAGTTAGGCCGTCTCATGTTTAGTTAGCATTTAGACAAGCAGGAGTTACTTTGGCATTTTTCTACCTGAATGTAAAGACTATGTGTTTATTTTGTGCAAAAAGTAAACACAGGCCAAGTTCTGAACTTCCCTGTCATTATCTCTGACTGCATTTTGCCTATCCCTAGGGAGATAATCTTACATACGCTCTACATATCATACATAAACTGAATGACCACTGTGCTAGAGATACCGGCCTTTTCACAATTGGAGCTTTCCTGTATGGCTATTAGACACATGACCTCGAATGGCAGCATAAAATCAAGTGAGCAAGTTTAATGTGGGTCAGTTTTAGTGTGAACCCATATTTGAATTGGAAAATTGAGCAATCTGAGTGGCCATTGGTACTGGACTAACAGGGCCAGTCTTTAAAAAACTACAAACTTTGTGGTATTCTTATGCTATGGTGTTGAGAATATAAGCAAATTTTTTCAAAAGTTCAAAATCGCTTCACAGTTTGAAATGTACCTTACCCAGGCCATCCATGTGAGGAGTGCAAAGGACAACGCAAATTACAGCACTTCCATAAAAGCAGAATCTTCTTTAGTATGTCATCATTGGTTAAAAGTCCCAATACAGCGCAATGTTTGCGTGTTTCGAGCTACACAATAGGTCTTAGTCACATGCTGTGATCAAGAGCTAGTGAGTAGCTCGAAACATGTAAGCATTGCACTATGTTTGAGGATTTGTAACCTGTGATGATATAATAAAGAAGATTCTGCTTTTAATGAAGCGCTGGACTTTCCTCTTTGTTGTGAGTATACAGTGACTTGGAATTAGAGGAAAAACAATGAGCAGAAGGCCATCCTGTGGGCGTAAACAACTTATCAGTGAAAGGAGTTAGATGAGGATGTCAAGAATTGTTATGATGAACAGGCAATGCACAAATGTAGCCATATACAGCGCTGGTGCTCCAACTAACTTGTCCGAATACACAACTCGTTCCTTTGCATGTCTTGGAGAAACAGAAAAGCGGGACTCCAGTGAGCAAGAGAGCATAAATTGGATCACTGAGCAGTGAAAACACTGCATGGTCAGATGAATCCAGATCTCTGATGCACATGCTGATGGGAAGCTTACAGTCTGGCACAGGCAGCATGAATCAGCTATTCAGAGCATATCATTCCCTCCATCTGATATGCAGTAACTAGAAGAAGCTACCCTGTCCGCGTGGGCCAGTATTCCTGCAGAACCATGTAATCACCTAGTGGAGTCTATGCCATAGCAAACCGATGCAGTTCAGAAGGCTAAAAGAGGTTCAACACGCTTCTAGATGTTTGACTCTAATAAAGTTGCCATTTGGTATGTGCATACAGTATATGTGTGTATGAATGTTGTAGTATTATCCCTATTTATTTGCATTGCTAGATCAAACTAACTTTCCCAGTGGTCTAACAGTTGACACTTTTTTCATCCTTCAAGCTGTAAAACTCTGGATATCAAGGACTGAAAAATCATATGGGTTTCGTCATCTCCTGAATAGTAGTTGCTCTTCATGAAAATGAAGTCTTTGTTTTGCGTACCAGCCTGTGCCTGCTGACAGGGAGTCTTGAACTGACCATGTACTTACTGCTTGTCTGTAAAAGAGCCATGACCAGCATGAGTGATATGGGTGAAGTGAATATTATCCGTTGTTACTCCTAAGCGTGTCTTTACAGAGGACGATCTGTCAGGCAACGTTGTCCAACAAGTCGTCCCAGCGATAATCATTCCTGGCCTTTTACACAATAACACGCATTGCTGACTGGATCGAGTCGGAGTGGGCTGAGGATCGTTCTGTCCCGTCCGCCTTCGTTCACAATAAGCAGGCAGTTGTGCAAAAGTGAATGGCTCCCTGTTTACACCGAATGATACATTATTCAGTTTTCTATATGCAGAAACTGAATGAGAAGTGAATGACTTCTCGTTCGGCATTCAGTTGGTGTATGGATCTGTCGGATGCATACGTAGTGCTATTTTTTCTTTTTAATCTCCCGCTTTCCCGCGGATCCGCGACACAGCCACAATAAAAGCTGTGGGTTTGCCGCGGATGGGACGGCTTCCACGGACTTCAATGGAAGTCATCCCTGTGGGATCTGCAGGAAAATAGATCCGCACGCCGGGAAAAAAAATCACATCCACATGCTTTTAGTCGCCTTATGGATGTTAATGCATCTTCTAGAACTGCGGATCTCCCACACAGGAGACACGCACAGATTTTATAATTAAGATCCGCCGTGGACATTGGGCCTTAGGCAATTATGGTGATTGCCAGGACAAAAGATTTTAAGCAGGTTTAAAAAAACTTTTAAAATTTACACAGGCTATTACTTGACAAGCATTTGTATTTGTTGAATCGAAAAAACAAAATGCAACCTGGCCATAAATTATTTGCTTAAACATGATCACTAATACCCTTTAAAGAGGTGATCTTGTCAATAGAAACCCTGTGTACATTCCCTGTAAAGACATATTTACGTCGCAGAAGTAGTCCTTTGCTTGGAGCCCTCCCTCTATTAGCCAGAACAGAAAGTCACTCTGTTAGAGTGGTTCATAGTCTAGTCAATTCAAGCAGTTCATGTACTATATTTATGGCCATTCGTCTGAATGTCTGCCATATAATACTAAATTTTCCCTGCAGCCACAGAACAGGAAATCTGTCTATTCATAGCTGACTTTGTTGGGGGTGCAGGAACTGGACTTGCAGTGATGAACTGATCACCACCAAGGCTGCAATTGCAAAAGAGATGCTTGTCACACATTCATGTATCACTTGGATTAACAAGCTATGGAGGCTGAAGGAGATGAATAGTTATGTATCATAAAAGAACAAATCCTGGAAGAACCGCACACCACACATCCGCTGTGCAAGAGACTGGCTGCCCCATAAATATTTTATCTTTTTACCTACGACCATCCATGCAGTGTTACTTGATCACATTACATACTTGTATAATCAGTTTGTGAAAATTCATTGAAGATTTGCTTTTGAAGCATTATGTCCATGTTCAAATTTAATTCCTGACCTCAATTTTCACTGCAGCGTTACAGATTTCCAATTTCTTCAGTAAATCGTTAAAATAGGTAAGTAGCAATGATAGGACACAGCATGCTCACCTATCCCACTCTTTTCACTAGTCACTATCGCTTGGATAATGGCTGAATGGCATCTGTCTGTGGATAATACCTTTTAACTATACTATTATGAATGAGCATTGCACCATCGTAGAAAGACCAACCTCCATTCTGGATCAAATGTGATTTGTTCTCAATAAGAAAAACAAAGTAATCTTGTAGATATGATGCCTTTTAATGGCCAACAAAAATACATGATGTTACAGGGAGCTTACGAGACTATTTGGGTCACCTGCACAAGGGGCGGATTCTTGCTGTGGAATCTGCGGCGCGGGGGTCCGCATCGCAGGTCTGCAGCAAAGATCGTCCAGCATTCTATGGGAAATCGATTCTTCCTGCACATGTGCAGAAATCAATTGCGATTTTCGTTCGCAGAGGAAAAATCGCAGCATGCACAATTTTGTCATGGATTCTGTGCAGACGGCTTTCATTGTAGTCAATGGAAGCCGTCCAACCTGCGGCCCGTCCGCAGTTAACATTGTAGACAGGTTGCGGATTCTGTGTCATCACTTAGTAATGGCGCAGGGAAAAAAAGATTTGGGAAAAAAAATTCTGTGTTGTGCATGTCCGACCAAGAGCCACTAGGTCCATCCACAGTACAGATGAGGAACAGAAATGACAGGTATGCGCAGATGCCGCTACTGTCAGGATTGGATTCTGCTACAGGTTCCCGCATGCGGAATATGGCTCTGCCGTGTGCGGGCGGCCTTAGGCCTTTTGGTACCAAACTTTTTTTCTTTCTACCATACAGATTACATATGTAAATAGTATAGTTGTCTATTACAGTTTTGTATGTTGCAAATCTATAACATAAATATTCTGTTCTGTCATTCACATATCCCCTGGATTATTAAATGGGTATTCCCACAATCTGCCATTTTTACAAAAAGCCCAGTACTATAACGTGTATAAATAGATTTCCTAATGCCAAAATAAATGTCCTCCCTTTGTATGTACTTGGCGCCCGTTTCATCTGAGCATACAGCCTTCTTCATAGAGCAGAATGGGCGGTCCTGCTTCTAATATCACATGACTGCTGAGGAACTATAGTTTCCAGCCGCACAATGAGTCTCCTCTGGGCCACGAGCATCTTTCCCCAATTAAACAAATGCAAGCCTTCTTCATATCTCACCATAGCTCTGTTTCCATCTGTCTATATTGAGTTCAGATGTGTGTGTATAATATATAGAACATGCAAACAGTGGTACAGTGTGTCTTCCTCTCCCAGTCCCAGCACTTTTTCCAGGACCATTTGTTATATACACACCACTCTTGCATTGGATTGCTGCAATACCTCCCAGGAGGAGCTGACAGCTTATCTTACTGACGACTGTCCCGGATCATGTGCTCTGTAACCGTTCAAAACACAGTCTGATATAAGTTACAGAGCGTAGGAACCGAGACAGACGTCAGTAAAATAAGCTGACTGCACTAGCTGGAACATGTTACAGTACTTCAATGCAGATAGGAGGCTCTGTTCATCATGTCCTTAAGTCTACTATCACCACCCACACACACATACATACACATTCAGTATCACTTTCCCCTTCTACTAATAAATATGCATGCCTTTATCTTCTGTTACTTCTGTTGGTGGGCAGTGTATGTATCTTCAGTGTGTGTTCCTCTGAAGCTGTCAGCTGAGCAGCGGTTAGTAGAGGCAGGCAAGAGGAGGCAAAGCAAAGAGACGCTAAGGTTCTCTCTGTTTATTCTCGCCCAAGCTGAAGATGGGGAAACCACACATATGTGGTTTCCTTGCACAGAGGAGAAAGCGATTCCATTCAAGCTCAGGAGGAAGAACTGTGCATGCTTGACCATCCAGAGAAGAACTACTGGAGGATGTTTCCAGTAGCAACTGCTGGTAAATGCAGTTCTGGCACAGTCTTTTGGGAGGGAGAACTCAATAATGGTGCATTTCTAAAAACAGAACACACTGAGACACCAATGTAATCTTGGGAATACACCCTTAATGCATTGATTATCTTACATTGTTTTACTTATTGGCCACATATAACACTACCATTAAATGGACATTGACAGCACCAAACATGCTTCTATTAAACTGAACCAGCAGACTAGCCTTTGAGTTGTGAGCCTCATTATATTCATATTTTTCTTTAACAGCCATATGTATGTCTTGATACTAACTATACTATAATTCACAAAAATGTAAGCTATAGTAAAACATTATACCTTTCCTTTTATTTGAAGCTTGGGGCTGGCATGGAGCTGGAGAATTATGAGCAGCCTGTTGTTCTGAGGGATGAGAATAAACGAAGAAGGCGAAAAATGAGACCCCACTCAGCAGCGACATCAAGCATGTTTTCCATGGAGGCAATTCCTGTAGAATTCATTTTACCTACTAGCCATAAAAACAGCAAAGTACAAGACACAATTCTATTAGAAATTGCTGGTAACTGCACAGTTGAACAAATGAAGGCACAGGTCTGGATGAGTGCAATAGAGAAGAGCCACAACAGTGATTTCTACCACAGGCTTGCTCCAGATCAGTTTCTCTTGCAATACCAGAAAAAGGGCCAGTGGTATGAAATCTATGACAAACATCAAGTGATCCAAACTTTGGACTGTATAGTGTATTGGAAGGTTTTGCAAAAAACTGTGGGAAAGATATATATTATCCAGAAAGAAAAACCTTCAGAAGAAACACTGGAGTATCAAAAGCAGTTAAATTATCTAATTGGATATGATGTTACTGACGTAAGTAATGTACATGATGATGAGCTAGAGTTTACCCGCCGTAGATTGGTTACACCACGAATGATTGAGTTGGTGAAAAGAGATGCCAGGTTATATTCAATGGACCCTTGGGTCACATCTAAACCACTTCCAGAGTATTTGTGCAAAAAGATTTCCACCAATAATATATTCATAATAATACACAAAGGTATGACAAGCCATACAATTCGAGTCTCCATTGATGACACACCAGATGTAATACTGCAGAGCTTCTTTACAAAAATGGCCAAGAAAAAATCATTGTTGGACATTTCAGAGGAGCATAGTGAACTGGATTTTGTTCTTCGGGTTTGTGGGAGAGATGAGTATCTAATTGGGAATGCACCCATCAAAGATTTCCATTACATTAGGCAATGTATTAAGAATGGTGATGAGATACATTTTGTTTTGGATGTTCCGCCTGACCCCTCAGAAGATAAAGTGCAGAAAGAAGAGTGGCCTCTGGTTGATGATTGTACTGGTGTAACAGGTTTTCACGAGCAGCTTACGATTGATGGAAAAGATCATGAGAAAATTTTCACTATATCCCTTTGGGATTGTAATAGAAAATTCAGAGTGAAAGTGATTGGGATTGATATACCAAGTTTACCAAGAAATACTGAGCTTATTGTTTTCGTAGAAGCCAACATCCTTCATGGACAACAGGTGCTTTCCCAAAGGAGGACATCATGCAAGCCCTTTACAGAAGAGGTCCTGTGGAACACCTGGCTGGAATTTGATATCAAAATAAAAGATATACCAAAAGGAGCTCTTTTAAATTTGCAGATATTTTGCTGCAAAGCTCAGACCGCCACAGGGAAATCTAACATACAGTCATCAGATTCAACTAGCTCAGACTCAAAATTTAAAAACCAGCTTCTATATTATGTAAATCTGCTGTTAATAGATCATAGGTCCTTGTTAAGACAGGGCGAGTTTGTTCTTCATATGTGGAGAATACCAGGTAAAGGAGAAGATCAAGGCAGCATCAATGCAGATAAACTAACATCGGCAACAAACCCTGACAAAGATAGATCAATGGCTATTGCAATAAGTCTGGACAAATACTGTCATCCTGTTGCTCTCCCAAAACACAAGTCGGTATCAGATCCTGAACTAGACAGGGCAAGATCTGAAATGCCCAATCAACTACGAAAGCAACTTGAAGAAATTATATCTACTGACCCACTACATCCACTCACTCCAGAGGACAAAGAACTTTTGTGGCATTTTAGATTTGAGGTTATGAAGAACCCAGATGCCTATCCAAAATTATTAAGTTCTGTAAAATGGGGACAGCAAGAAATGGTGGCCAAAACATACCAGCTGCTGAATAAAAGAGAGGCGTGGGATGACTGTTCCCTAGATGTTGGACTAACTATTCAGCTTCTTGACTGCAACTTTTCTGATGAAAATGTTCGAGCTATGGCAGTCCAGAAACTGGAGAGCTTACAGGATGATGATGTATTGCATTATCTTTTACAACTAGTACAGGTAATTTTCATCTAGTTCCTCCATACAGGGTTTAATTTGCATAAGCACAATGATATATTTATGTTTCATGAACAAATACTTCTTCTATTTTCTAATCTCTCTTTGGATTTGGATGCTTTCTTTATTTGTTTTGGATTAGCTGTTGGTTAACTTGTTTTCTTCAGCTACATTTTCTTTTAATCACTTCCAGGAGTACAAAGGGCAATATGAGAACCTGTCTTGAATATGCAGAAAACACACCCAGTACTTCACATTTGGCATTGTACATTCAAAGTCAGCAATATTTTGGAAGTTATTGCTACATTTCAGTTCCCAGTTAATTTCTTATGAAAAATATGGCAAATGCTCGTGGCTCATTTATGCAGGACGACACACTAGTTATCTTGATTTCTGTCTGCTGAACATGGGTAATACACAATTCCAGCAGAATGAAATGAAAATAATCTGTTTCCTGTCAGCTTCTTAGGATCAGTTGTCTTAAAGTTTTTTCTAATGAGTAAATTTGATGGCATGTCAATTACATTTTCTATAATGCCTCATGTCCATGGGCGGATTTGATTTGCGGAATCCGCACAGGTCACTCGCATGGAAGAGTCACAATTCAAAGTGCCCATAGGGAAGCATCGGCATCCGCAACTGAATTTAAGCATATAGATTTGATTTGCGGACCGTTTGGTGCCGAAAACAAATCGCAGCATGCTCTATTTCAGGGTGGATTTAGTGCGGACGGCCTCAATAGAAGCAAACAATCCGCAGTGCATCTACAGGTACAATTGTGGATGCACTGCAGATTGGAAGGTTAAAATTAATTAGGGTGGTAAGGTTACAGATTTTTTTCTGCGCAGATGAGCCGCAGTGCATCCGCTCGGCAAAACCATTACATCCGCAATCTCCCGAAAATGGTTTCCGCATACGGAAACCAATGCTCCCGTGGACATGAGGCCTAAAACTGTGATGAGTGATCTGTGATGATGCCTGGAACCTCAACAAAACTGAAAGAGAAAAGTCAGCTTAAACAACCGCGAATGACAGGACAAACACGAATAGCACCCAATGAGCCGCATTAACTATGATGGGGTCTGTTGGATTTCCATTATGCCCTCTGTTATTTTATTGGACAAAATAGCACACAGAAAGAAACTTGTGTAACACTGTAACCTGAAATGATAAAACAAATGTGTTTAATTATTTCTCATTTGTAGGCTGTTAAGTTTGAACCATATCATGACAGTGCATTATCCAGGTTTTTATTGAGACGTGCCTTAAGGGTAAGATATTTATTTTATTAATGCTTTGTGTATCTCTGGGTTAGGAGTTGCATCAGTAAGGTATTAGTCATAAGTTTATTAAAGCCGTTTAACTATTCCAAGTATTTTCTGACTTGTCAGTAGAACATGTGATATCACTGATTGTTCAGTGTCTGGTGGCTGAGAACCCACAGCAACTCATTAAATGGATGGATTTCATTCCAGCAGCCTGGGGAGAGCAGGACATGGTTGTTGGATTTCTCTCCATTTACATGAATAGCAGTTACAGAAAGTAGCTATTTATGGTGGGTTCCACTGCGAGAATAAATGTGATCACTTACACACAGGCCATATATTAAGTTTACTTAAAGTGATGAAAGTAGATATACATGCAATAAATCAAAAGACAACCAAAATATCAAGAAAGAGATGCCCATGCGAGACATGTAAGACCAAAAGATACGGGATATACAAATAGAGTATCAGCAAGATACAGAAAAACAAAGTAATATTACACTTAGCATTCATCCCAGTGGGTATGTGGAAAGTCAATCTGGAGGGAGAGGGAGTTGTCGATGTTCATCAACCCAAAAGGTCGAGAGTAGACTTTAATACCCTTCTATGGTGGACTCCCACTTGCCTTTGCAGTGAATTTATAAACTATGGATGACACATGATATTTCTACTAGATTTTCCAATAAGTCATTTTATAGTCATACTCTCAAAGGTTATGGGGCAAAGTTTTAACCCATTTAGGACCAAGCACTGTAAATTTACGGCGCTTGGTCACGGGCCTAAAGCAAACTTTTAAAGTAAAACTACGGCTGGGATTAAAGCCTCCTGCTTCTGTAATCAATCAGAAGCAGGACGGGTTGTCAGCTGTTAGTCACACGTGATAACCCGGAGAAGGAGGGAGAAGTGGGTTTTAACAGTTTCTGCCTCCTGCTTTCTTTAGTACACATCACTCAGTGAGCGATATGTACAAAAGTGGAAGTGTTTCTTCCACTATGTGAGCCCGGGGAGTCACGAGACCGCTGGGATTCCCTGCTATAATTCCGCCACGGAATTTCCGCTCGTGTGCAGGCGCCCTATGACAGTGTAAAAAAATGCAGTTCATAGCAGTAAGCTGTGTGGGGTGCATTTTAAAACTTCTCATTCCAGATTTATTCTTCACCAATTGACCCCATACTCTTTGGTAATTGTATTTGCAAATGTGCTTCCTTGACTTGTTTTATTACTCAGTTATTCCATTACCCTATGTAAATGTATGTTTAAAACCTCATTACCCTTTGTAAACTAATATTATCCAAATAAGCAAAACCCAGTATATTTAATATATTATGTACACTGTGTGCACGCATCAAGAATATATATGTATTCAACTCAAATGGAGACAAGCTGTTCTTCTATGTTAGGTTGGCATGTAAAGTCTGGGTTAAGGAGGAGCAAAAGTCTGTTCTATCTAAGAAATACTACATATGCCCCCCCCCCCCCTTTCATCACCTAGTTCCACCCCCTGTGGTCTGGCCAAGTGCTTCTCTAAGTCTTTGTTCAGCTGGTCAATGCTACACAGTAACCATATAACATGCAGACAGATGACGCATAACGGACAAAGAAACAAACGCGGGTCAGTCATACCTTTGTCTTCACACATAAACCAAAATATGCATTTACTATAAGCACCAAAACAAGTCACAAAAATAGATTTTTCACTAGATTTCACAAAAGTGAAAGTCACCAAAAAAGAACAAATGTGCATTTTTCATAATCAAATAAAAACACTATTTATTCTAGCTATTTTTGTGGATAAAAATGGTCAGCGCTGAAATAAATTTATATCCTAGCTTTTATGCAGTGATCACATTTCAAGTTATCTTTATTAGTCCTGCAAATTAGAAAAATATTAGTTCTTGCCTATGTATAGTAAAAACACCAAAAATATGTACACAATACCAAATATAAAAAATGAACTCATGTTGCTAACACTCCCTGTTTCTGCAAAAGAAAAACAAAATCAAAATCTTTCTTTTCATTCAAACCGTCCTCTACTAGAGTCATGTGCAGTGTTCTACATGCAGCTAAATTCACAGTATACACAGTCCGAACTTAGGGCCCTTGTATACAGAACAATTATCGTTCAAACAATCGTTGGATCATACAAATTTGAACAATCATTCAGTGTAAATGCGGCCAACAATTGAACGACAAACGAGAATTCATTGGCTACTTGTTCGTTTTATGCAGGCATAAAATTCGTTCGCTCATTCGCATGTTATTGTATGTGAACAATGATCATTTAGTCATTCACTGGTACAGTAAATGTGAAGGACTGCACAATATGTGAACGCATTTGCGAATGCAATAGCGAAGAATTTATCTGCATGTATAAACAAACGAACATAGGCCTCATATCCACGGGCAAAATTGAATTGCGTAATCCTTGCGGGTCACCCGCGTGGACGATCCACAGTTCAATGTGCCCATAGACAATCATTGGGCATCCGCAGGTAATTTAATACCTGCAGATGTAATTTTATCCCGACGCGCGGATCGCACGCGCAGGATAAAAATTTGCAGCATGCGCCATTTTCTGTGGATTCCCGCACGGACGGCTGCCATTGAACTTAATGGAAGCCGTCCAAGCCACGGCACACCCATAGCGGATGTGCCATAGGAAAGCAGGAGACTGCAAAAAAAATGCACTGCACATGCGTGCGTGCGGCACGCCGCCCGGCTCGCTCGCACACTCAGCAGTGCAGAAGAAAAGTTCCAGCCGGGAAGGAGAAGATCCAGCCGAGAAGAAGACCCACACCGCAACGGACAGGTGAGAAAATGTCGTTTGCTGCGGGCACGGTTGGAATCCGCTGCGGGATTCTGCACTTGGAATCCGCGCATACCTGTGGACATGAGGTCTTAGTTTGAAGAGTAACCAACGCCCCAAAATGCTGAATGATTGGAATGTTATCTATATAAAGCACCACAGCAGATTCAAATAACTCTTTTCTGCATTTGCTTTCAACGTTGAATTGCTATGTCAAAGCTCATGAAGTATTAGCTCTGTCACATTTAAAGATACTATTCATCAACATTAACATACTTTGTGCAGTACAGTCCAGCTTCAAGTTATTTTGCAGACACAACCCTAAAAACAAACCTACGGCTGACTGTATTGCATCACTGAATAACATTTTTGCTGGAAGTGCTGCAAAAATGCTGTCCCATCCCACTGCATATTGGGACTGTGGAGCTTATCAACCTACCTCTCATATAGGTGTCCAACATATCCAGGACAGAGCTATAGATCTATGGAGCTACTGACCTAACAACCCACTGTCCAATTAATACTCTGTCCCCCCCCCCCCCCGCCCCCCAAACCCTTTAATCTCATTTCAGCACATCCGTGGGTTCGTAGATAGTGTGAAAGCAAGGAGACTGCAACCTAGTCAGCATTGCTGCAGTTCAAAGTATCACACCACGCAACCACCAAATGTAAAAATAGGAAAAATATATTTTTAACTAAAAAGTGGGCTATGTGACAATAGGTTAAGAGACCTTCATGCGGTTAGGGATGTTCAGAGATCATAAAGTGTGTGTGTGTGTGTGTGTGTGTGTGTGTGTATATGTGTATATATGTATATATATATATATATATATATATGTATATATATAAACTTACTTTGGAGGTGGGGGGTTCCATAGAATCATAAAATCATAGATCACAGAATAGAAGATAATGGTATTAGGAGGGTGCTCCAGACGGAGTCCAATACACAGTGTGCACAACGGAGTATAAAATCAATGGGACTTACCCGGTGAATAGTGAGGTCTGTCAGGACCCCACTATCACCTCCATATCCAAGTATGCTTGTAATTATATATATATATATATACTCCTGTATATATCCACTGCAACAGTATCAGTAAATGCTTCACCAATCCAGAGGGGGCTCGGTCCGGAGAGCAGCTGATATTGTGGGTCTTATTGTAAAATAGGACCCACCATGGTCATATTCATTTTTGTGCTTGACAAAGTCTTTTTAAAGACGAAACGCGTTGCACCTAGGACCTTTGTGTCCAAATAAAGAATTCTTTTGATTATTATCACTTTTTGGGATTCCTGTGATAACTATAAGTAGCGCTGATATCACTTTTTTTGCACTTATGTGCAACTATTTATGAATAGATCACAGAATGGTAGAGTTGGGAGGGACTTCCAGGGTCATCGGGTCCAACCCCCGCTTAGTGCAGGATCACTAAATCATCCCAGACAGATATTTGTCCAGCCTTTGTTTGAACACTTCTATTGAAGGGGAACTCGCCAACCTCCCGTGGTAACCTGTTCCACTCATTGATCACCCTCGCTGTCAGAAAGTTTTTTCTAATATCTAATTTGTGTCTCCTCCCTTTCAGTTTCATCCCATTGCTTCTAGTCTTTCCTTGTGCAAATGAGAATAGGACTGCTCCCTCTGCACTGTGACAGCCCTTCAGATATTTGTAGACCGCTATTAAGTCTCCTCTCAGCCTTCTTTTTTGCAAGCTAAACATTCCCAGATCTTTTAACTGTTCCTCATAGGACATGATTTGCAGACCGCTCACCATCTTGGTAACTCTTCTCTGAACTTGCTCCAGTTTGTCTATGTTTTTTTTTTTTAAAGTGGGGTGCCCAGAACTGGACACAGTATTCCAGATGAGGTCTCACTAAGGAAGAGTAGAGGGGGATAATTACCTCACGTGATTTAGACTTTATGCTTCTCTTAATACAGCCCAGAATTGTGTTTGCCTTTTTGGCTGCTGCATCACACTGACTCATGTTCAGTCTATGATCTATTAGTATACCCGTCTTTTTCACATGTGCTGCTGTTTAGCCCAATTCCTCACATTCTGGATGTGCTTTTTTCATTTTTCTTGCCTAGATGTAGGACTTTGCATTTCTCTTTGTTACATACCATTCTGTTAGTCGCCGCCCATTGTTTAATCTTTTCTAGATCTTTTTGAATACTCTCTCTTCTGTAGTGTTAGCTATCCCTCCAAGCTTTGTGTCGTCGGCAAATTTGATTAGTTTCCCATCAATTCACTCCTCCAGATCATTTTAAAAAATGTTGAACACTGGGCCTAGGAAAGAGTCTTGTGGTACCCCACTTGATAAATTCTTCTATTTGGATGTACAGCCATTTATGACCACTCTGAGTACGATCACTCAGACACTTGTGAATCCATCTAACAGTTGCCTTGTCAATCCCATATTTGGTCATTTTTTTCAATAAGTATGGTAAGAGATACTTTGTCAAATGCTTTACTAAAGTCAAGATATACTATATCCACTGCATTTTCCTGATTAACCCAATTGGTGATTCTGTCATAGAAGGAAATTAGATTAGTCTGGCATGACTTGTTTGTTACAAACCCATGCTGGCTCTGGTTAATTACTCCATTTTTATCAAAGTACTTGCATATTTGCTGTTTAATAATTTGTTCAAAGATCTTTCCTGGTATAGAAGTCAGGCTCACAGGCCTGTAGTTTCCTGGATCTTTTTCCCTTTTTTTTTTTGAAGATAGGGACAACATTTTCTCTTTTCCAATCTTGTGGGATTTCTCCTGTTCTCCAAGAATTTTCAAAGATTATGGCGAGTGGTTCAGCAATTACATCTGCTGCTTCCTTTAGTATCCTAGGATGTAATTCATCTTGACCTTGAGACTTGAATTCATTTAAGTTAGCTACGTGTTCCCTCACCATTTCTCTGCTTATAAATAGCCTGCATTCTTTTGTTCCCTCAATAGCACAGGGAAGATCAGTTGAAGTTCCATCTACTTTCTGAGAGAAAACAGATAAAAAATAGGAATTTAAAAGTTTGGCCTTCTCAACATCATTCTTAACCAATTCACCATTTTTATCTTGTAAGCATCCAATAGCATTTTTGACTTTTCTTTTGCTTTTAACATACCCTCAAAATCCTTTTTTATTGCTTTTGGCATCTGTTGCAAGCATCAATTCATTATCAGCTTTAGGTTTTCTGACACTTGACCTACAGTTTCTGCAGACCGCATTATATTCTTCTTTAGATATTCCCCCCTCCTTTTCATTTGATAAACATATTTTTCTTTGTTTTTAACATGTTTGCATGTTCTGTGTTCATCCATCCTGGTCTCTTTATATGATTCCCATTCTTCCTTCATCGGAGGCGGGCATTCGTCTCTGGTACAGAGAGATCCCTTTAAACTCTGTACCAGAGAGGAATGCCTGCCTCCCATGAATCCAGGAAAGCTTTGAAAATTCCTTCAAAGGGTTTCTTTAATTGAACACATGCAGTGGATGGCTCATATAATGAATAAAAAGCCAGATATACAACAGGAAGCAGGTACAGGCAGGCACACCAAACCAGTGGTGGATGACAAGTACAGCAAACAGCCAGATAAAGAGGTCGTCAGCCCAATGTACAGCATATACTGTCAAGATTCCAACGCGTTTTGGCGTATAATAACACCTTTATTAAGCCTACAGTAGTGAAAATATGCACAGAATTTGTAGTCCTAAGGACGACAAACTCGCCAATAGCAGGATGGTGCTGCAGTCCCCACCGGCTGGAGTGCCGGGCACCTGGGTGACGTCATGCTCTCATCTTGCATGGCTTTCTGAGCCCAAAATGGCCACGGTTTGGAATGCAAGGTGTGTTCCACTGAAAGGTAGATAACGTCCCATATGATCTCAAGAGATCAACAAACTTTAATGACACAAGACATTAATGAAATGAACACTGGTGCAGCAATATTAATAATGAATAAATGTTCATCTGTAAAAATGCTGTGTTGGTCTGCCTGAAAGGGGAGGGGAGGGAGAGTAAGAGAAGGAAAGGGAAAAAAAAGCTGGGGAGGGGCGGGGGAAAGAGGGGAAACTCTTGCCGGCGCTGATTGGCTGAGACAGTCAATGAAGGGCTGTGATTGGGCATCGAGCCAGCGCCGACAACCAATCACAGCACTCTATTGCTGGAGGCGGGGTTCTCAAACCTGGCCTACGGCAATAGACTTGTGAGTGCAGGGGAAGCCCGGATCAGCGGCAGAGACCAGCGGCCCCGACCCGGACCGCAGCGGCTAGGTGAGTATTACTTTCTTTTTTTCTCTATCTAGCCTAGCTGGCACTGATTTTCGGGATAGGGCTTCTATTGCAAGCCCTTCCCCCGAAAATCGGTGAGCGGTTAACGCTGCCAAAAACGCGGCACCAGGTGTTGCCGCGTTTTCGGCAGTGCTGAAACCGCTGCCCATTCATTTCAATGGGCAACGCAGGGCTGAAAACGCCCAAAAATAGAACATGCTTCACTGTCAAAGCGCAGCGTTGGAAGGCACTGCATTTTCAGAGCTGTGTGAGCAGCCATAATTAAAATGAATGGGAGCCTTGTACAGCGTTTAGTGCTGGGCTAAAAAGGCAGTGCTAAACGCTGTACAAAACGCCCTGTGTGAGGGAGCCCTCAATCAGCTTCATAAAATACAAAGTATATATAAACGTGCTGACTAATCAAATCTAATATATAAAATATCAGAAAAAGCACCATAAATGAATAGGGGGGTTTTGTAAAAGAGAAGGAGGGGGAGTCTATTATTCTTTCTAGATTTTTTTAATAATATTTTGTTCAAGCCATTTGGGTTTTTAAATGTCCAGTCTAAAAATCCAGAACATTTCTCTGGCTCTCAGTCATGAGAAACATCTGGAACCTAAACTTTCAAGCGGGGTTAGACAGAGGCCGGAGATATTTTTATCATGTTGCTCAGAGAAATGCCGTGATACACTATGTTTTGTATAGCTTCTTACAATATTAAACCTGTGCTTATTAGGGCGAGATCGTAGGGAATTGATGTCCGTTCTACATATCTAAGTCCGCAAGGGCATTCCATAAGGTACATGACGTACTCCAAGCCACAATCTAGCGGTTGTCTTATTTTAATAGTTTCTGATTCTGATTAAGTCAGAATCTCCATTTTGTATGTGTGGACAACACTTACACCGACTGTGACCACACTTATATACCCCGTCTTCTCTTTTTTTTTCTTTTTTATCTTTTTATTTCTTGAAGGGACACGAAGGTGCTAGAATGTTCTTAAGAGTTTTGTTTTTTCGGAAAAAACCCTCGGGTTCTCCTGAGTCTCTCCTTTTAGGTAGGGATTCCTATGTTTTCTCAAAATGTTTTTAATAAATATATTTTGAGAACTAAACTTTGTGATAAAAGAAATTTTATTGGTAAACTGTTTATTTCTATTTTTATGAACTATGTTTTCTTTTTAAATTTGAGGTCTCACTTCCACTAGTGCTTTTCTGTAGGCCGAATCTACAAGCATAGATGGAAATCCTTTTTCTAAAATTCATCTTCTCACTGTATCAGATTTTTCTTTGAACATCCCTATTTTGGAAATTAACAATGAAGAAGTCGAGTTGATCCAAGATTTCATCTTTCTTGGATCCAAAATCGATTGCGACGGGCAAACTGGACCTGAGATCAATAGATGTATTACACTTGGTAGGATTGCAATGCAAGGAATCGAAAAGATCTAGAAAATCAAGGATCTTAGCATTGCAACAAAAATCAGAGTGGTCATTACAATAGTCTTTCCCATAACTATGTATGGTTGTGAAAGTTGGACGATCAGGAAAACAGACAGAAGGAAAATTCATGCGTTTAAACAAAGTTGCTGGATGAGAATGCTATGGATACCTTGGACTGCTATGACAACGAAAAAGATAGTGTTATATCGCGTCAAACCAAAAATATCACTAGAGGGCAAAATCAGCAAAGAGTGACTTTTTTTTTTTGGCCACGTGATGCACTCTAAGTCACTGGAAACAGTATTGATGCTTGGCAAAGTCAGTGGAAAGAAGATCAGGACGACAATGAACAAGATGGCTAGTATCAAGGCCACAATGAAAATGTCAATCGCGGAACTGATAGGAGCAGTGAATGACACAAACTCAAGGAGAACATTGATCCATAGAGTGACCGAAGGCCGGATGTGACTGAATGGATAATCATCATCATTGTGGAACAATTCCTCCTTATCCTTTTAAATTGGCCAAATAGGATATTTCTTTTCCAGCAATTTTCGTGGCTTCTTGAAAAGTTTAGATAGCTGTTCGCAATTTTTTTTTCTTTAAATGAGTCCTAGTTTGAATTTTACCATCCACTGTAGATAGTTTCAGATCTAAAAATACTATATGGGTCCTACTGATGTTTCCTGTAAACTCTAGATTATAGTAATTCCTATTAATATTACTAATAAAAGACTGGAGATCTTCCATTTCACCATCCAAAAGTAAAAGCATGTCATCAATAAAATGTTTGTAAAATACAATATGTGGGTTTATCATAAATTTACCTTCAAAATACCCCATAAATAAATCCATGTAGCTTGACGTTAATTTGGTGCCCATCGCAGTTCCGTTCTTTTTAATATAAAACCTTTTTTCATATAAGAAATAATTATTTTTTAAGATGAATAAAATAGCTTCTAAAATAAAATTTTTTTTGTTGTCTCGGCATTAGAGGATCATCTTTTAAAGAATTTTTGACTGCTCTCACACCTAAATCATGTGGAATATTTGAGTAAAGAGCACTAACGTCCAATTTGCATCAGATATACGGTTTTTTTCCATATTATTGTATCTAATGAAGCTAATACGTGGCCAGTATCCCTTTATATGAGAAGGTAGAGGGGACCACAATAAAAAGTGGGCTAAAATACTTCATAAAGTAACAGAATAATATGTAAACATGGACAGCAGTCAACAACAGCATTAGGAACTATTATTGCTGTAATTAACAGATAAAGAGAGATTTTTATCTCAGAAAAATACACCCTCTAGTCATCAGGAAACCCCAGAAACTCTTCGCTATTATTGGAACTTATCAAGCTCAGTAGCTCACTATCACTGATGTCAGGATCTTCATAAAGGATACCAATCTCCGAACCGTTCTAGGCATTACGGATGCCACATTTTTTTGAAGCATCCTACAACAGTTTCATCCTTCACAGCCTGCCACAATGTTTTCACCCACTGACAAACTTGAGTGATAGTGGGCCTTTTAATTTGTCAACTGGGTGTCAAGTCATGATTCTTAGCAGACCTCCACTTGCTACACTTCTCTCGCATGGTTGCAACTGGCTAGTAAGTTCCCCAGGAATTACAGCTAGATGGGGCTTCACTTTAAAGATCTTTTTTGTGTTTTCACTGATATGTGCCCTAAACTGGTCAAGTAATAGTAGGGCAGGTTTCTTCAGAAGTCCTTCAGGGCATTTGGACCACACTTTTTCGACCAATATTTTCATTCCTCTTTCATCCATCCTTTCTCATGAACATGGACAATAACTCCTCCTGAAACTGCCTCTTTTGGCATTTTTTTTCTTTTGAAGATTACCATTGGTGGAAGTTTGGTGCCATCTGCACAGCAGGCTAACCCATGTAATGAGTTTTCTCATGTCCTGGAGTTTTCATGGTGACGATTTTTACAGCTTTCACATCAACAGTCCTGTTCGATGGAACATCGGAGGTTAAAGGGGTTGTCTCGCGAAAGCAAGTGGGGTTCAGCACTTCTGTATGGCCATATTAATGCACTTTGTAATGTACATCGTGCATTAAATATGAGCCATACAGAAGTTATTCACTTACCTGCTCCGTTGCTAGCGTCCCTGTCGCCATGGATCCGTCTAATTCTGATGTCTTCTGGTGTTTTTAGACGCGCTTGCGCAGTCCGTGCTTCTGCCTGTTGAATGGGGCCGCTCGTGCCGGAGAGCTGGTCACCGCGTCATCATCGTAGCTCCGCCCCATCACGTGTGCCGATTCCAGCCAATCAGGAGGCTGGAATCGGCAATGGAACGCACAGAGCCCATGGTGCACCATGGGAGAAGACCCGCGGTGCACCATGGGAGAAAACCGCAGTGCATCCCTGGGAAAGGACCGGCGGGTCCTTAGGGAGAAGATTTTTATAACTCCATATTTCGTCGGATCGGTGAGTAGCAAGCGGTTTAAAAACCGCTTTAAATTGCTATTTTATGCCAGGGGGGTGACAGGGGGAATAGGGTAATGTAAAATTTTGATGTTTGCCGCGAGACAACCCCTTTAACAGGACTTCATCCATATTCCCAATCTGGCCTATTTCAAAGCCATTTTTCTTTCTGGCATCGATTACAATTTTATGAAAAGACACAATCTTGGATTCATATTCTTTAGGCATTTTTTGCACAATTCTAGTTTTGGTGCGCATGGCAAGGCAACATCTCATGAACCTGTAGTACCAGGATGCGGATCCAGTGAGGTCCTCAATGCCTTTCTCTGCAACAAGACACTTGGCTTGAAATATCATTTTCATAGAGACTGAAGATTCATTGTTCCTGTGATGTGTGATCCACTCTTTCATTTCCACATCTATATGTGGCCATTTTGGAGTACGCCAATGAAAAGTGTGTTTACCTTTATCTTCTTTTTGCAGCTCATCCTACCATTTCCTCCATTCCGATATCTTTTTTTCAGTTGGAAACAGCCCAAAATGTCTCTCAGCTGCTCTGTTTCCGTGTTCTTTGGCATATTTTACTACCTCCAGTTTAAAAGGGATTTTATATGCTAGTCTTTTCTGCTTTTACATCTTTCTAAAATTGGATGCAGCAGGAGACTAAGGTAGTTTTCTAATACAGTAATGAAAGGACTGTCAGTACTGTCCTTCATAGGAGGAAGAGGTTAAACTGATTGGTGGAGGCGAGGGAGCAGCAGCAGTTCCTGATGGCCTTTACCACCAATTACGGTACGTACAAGCGGCAGTGCAGAGGAAAGAGAACTGCTCTCCTAGCTGATCGTGAGAACAAACCCCTGATCATGAGAGCCATCTTGAATTTCGGCATTAGCGTTTTATAAGACACACTGACTTTTTTCCCCCCACTTTAGGGGAGGGAAGAAAAGTGCATGGTATAAAGCGAAAAATATGGTAATTAGAATACAGTAGAGCCGAGCGCTCCCTAGGGATTCTTCTGAGAATCAGCTAGAATCTTCTTCATTGCTCACAAAACAAGGAGCTGACAAAGTGTAGGAAAATGTAATATAGAATTATTTTCATATAAATCGCCAATTTTCCTTATGCCCAGAGTTTCCCTGGCTCCAAATTCAAAGTCTGTGAGGATAAAAAACATAAAGGAAAGACCGAGAGCGGAACCAGAGGTACTGATGAGAGAACATAATCATCTATGATTCTATGCCACGGGAGGTGGTGAGTTCTCCTTCAATAGAAGTCTTCAAACAGAGGCTGGACAAACATTTCTCTGGGATTATTAAGTGAATCCTGCATTGAGCAAGAGGTTGGACTCGATGACCTTGGAGGTCCTTTCCAAGTCTACCATTGTATGATTCTAACGGCAGGTCCAGCAAGTACACTACAGATGATATTGTGGGAGAGAGGGTTCCTGCAACAATTCTATTTCCCTCTGGCTCCACAGCCAGTCTACACTGCAGCCCCACTACCAGGCAGATGGAGCACACAGGTGGACTGAACGCAGATTACACTCTCTAGGGTCAGCAGACAGTCCCAAACTGAAGTGATGGTGGTTCTCCCAGCAGATAGATGTATGATGTATCAGGATGAGCTTAGAAATTTAGTGAAGAGCAGTCCCTAGTGTAATGACTGTGGATGTGGAGACAGTGTGTGAACCTACCAGGTAGGTGATGATCCAGTTCAGCACGGTTGACAGCCAAGCCCAGCGTGGGAGGTAAGATACCGGGTATACGAACCCCATATACAGATGGAAACTATGGAAGGTATCTTGCCCTGAACTAATAACCAGGAGAGGGAAAGCCCTGCCTATAAGCTGAGCACTCATCCCGATAGGGAAAACCCCATGGTCTTCCTTTAGGCGTTGACTAACCCTGACAGGACAGAACAACTATAAAACAAATGACAGAACAATACCGAGCATACAGGAATAAAGGAGGTACAGACTGACAAGGATAAACAAAGAGGCAGACTCACGAGGATAACAGACAGCTGGATACACGAATGGAGGACTCAGAACACGAGCATAAGGCAAGGTAACAAGGAAACTACCAGAGCAGCTGCTAAACCTGGAGTTATGGACATGAATCACAGAACAACACAACAGCACTGACTGAAAGGTACAGGGCAGCTATATAGGGCGCTGATTAGAAAAGATGCATCAGCTGAGCAGGAGGCCCAAAGGCAATTAAGCCTAGGTGTGCTGGAAGAGAATAAATGAAAGTTTGGTGAACAGGGAGAGCAGGACGACACCCATGCCTGCCAGACACAGAAGCAGAGGATTGTGTCTGACCAGTGCACCTAACACCTAGAGTGTGATACTCAGATCTTGCAGCCAGCCATGCTGAGAGCTAGCCACACCTGTTAGGAATTGCAGGCTATTTTGTCACCCTGCCACACCTGTCCGAGAAAAAAACAACATAAAAAGTGATTTAAAAAGTCGTATGTACCCTGTAATTGTACCAGTAAAAACTACAGCCCGCCCCATTGAGTGAAAAGTAAAGTTATGGGGGTCAGAATATAGGTGACAAATAGCATTTATAAGTTTATTTTTTAAAAGTAGTAAAACATAATAAAGATTATATAAATACTGTACCCTGAATGCCTTAAAAGCAAGATAGCCCCACCCCTCACAAAAAATGATACAATTGTGTTTTTAACCCACTTAGAAATGTTTTAGATTCTCAGTACATTATATGGTATTTTAAATGATGCCATTTAAAAAATACAACTCCGCTTGCAAAAAACAAGCCCTCATATGGCTACGTCAAAAGAAAAATTGTAAAAATTATGATGAAAGTGGGCAGGAGAGGAGAAAACGAGAATGAAAAACCATAAAGTTGCTGATTTTTAATGGGTTAAATCTTTGAGAACCGTATAAGAACTTTTGCAGCCATGTATGCAAACACATAAGTATATATTCATGCAATGAAATTTCACAAGTGCAGAAAATCCCACATAAAATGTTTCCGTAGTTTACTGGTGATTTACATTGTATAAGCTGTTTGTATTTTTAATCTGCTTCTGTTTGCAGAGTAAACGAATTGGCCACTTCTTGTTCTGGTTTCTCAGAAGTGAGATTGCACAATCTATGCATTATCAGCAGCGGTTTGCCGTAATCTTGGAAGCCTACCTTAGAGGCTGCGGCACCTCAATATTAAATGATTTCATGAAGCAGGTTCAAGTCACAGAAGTTCTTCATAAAGTTACCATGGAGATCAAAAGTGTTTCTGCTGAAAAGTATGATGTAACTTCACAAGGTAAATAGCCTGCATGTACATGGTGAACAATAAAGGAGAATTTACAGTTTAAGCATAGCATATTAGTAATATAGGTTATAAACGGCTGGGTTATCAGATGCTGCAGAGGTATTGTTCCGTCTTCCTATTTGCATGGATTGGTTTATAAATCTCTTCACACCTTCTAGGTCAGTGATGTTGAACCTTTTAGAGACCAAGTGCCCAAATTGCAACACAAAACCCACTTATTTATCGCAAAGTGGCAACATGTCAGGAGGCGGGGCGTATCACAGCATATGATTTTTACCTCTGTTGTTATAAAAAGAACAGGGCTGTTTCAAAATAGACAGGGTGCAGATTTTGACTGCTTTTTGCATGCGGAAATGCTGCAGAATTTGCCACAGTAATTTCCGCTGAGGACATTCTGCAGCATTTCTGCCATGTGTAAACATACCTCAGTAGTAATAGTGACCCCCACAGTGGCCTAAGCAGTAATAGTGATCCCAACAGTGGTTTCAGTAGTAATGGTGTCCCCCACAGTTGCCTCAGTAATAATAGTGTTCCCCACATGTTTTGCCAACTGGAAAACAACAAGTTCGGATACGGCTTTAAAGAAGGACAAGTGGTTTGACACAACACAATTTATTAATACAAATGAATAAATGATCAAATAAAAAAAATTTACATAAAAATAGGTAATATTGCATAAACGTTTTGGTAAACAATACTTAAACAATGGTTACATTAATACTCACATCACCGAGAGCCTTAGGTATACTTATCTGCTTTGTGCATCAAACGAAGAAGCAACAGAGAAAAGTTAGAAAACAGGAGGACTCTTGGGAACAACACTGTGAGAGGACATTCCCCATCACAGGTCCAAAATGCTTCCACTGTATTACAATTTGTGTCCTATTTTATACACCATAACTTGCTTAAAGCCCATTTACACCAGCAGATGATCGCTCAAACGACAGTTTGAGTGACAGCTTTGAGCGATCATTTTGCATAAAGTATTAAGTAGCAACTCAGCTACTTAAGTACCAATTAGGTGTGTAAATGAAGCCTTCACTGAATGCAGTTAATAGCCCGAGGGCTATTATCTGCACTCAGATCCTTTGTTCTCCACGGGAAACAATGTTATCAGCACTCCCCGTGGAGAACTGCTGATAAAAGTGAACAACGATTTTTAGGTAAGCTTAAATTTAACGATCAGCTAACAGTGCCCGAAAAGCGGATGATGGGTGCACATTTACACGCACCAATTATCGCTAAAACGATCACAGATTAGCTTTTTTTTTTTTTTCTTTCTTTTTTTCAAGCGATCATCGGCTGGTGTAAATGGGCCTTTAGTTATCTGCCATATGCTCCAAGCTTTGCAGCCAAGATGTTATCAATCTGAGAACCCCCACCATCTGAAGTAGCCAGCTTCATTGATGAAAGGTTCAGAATCAACAAAACTCAATTCCCTAGACAATGATGATGATATCACAGGATTAACAAGACTCAACAGATTCATGGTGATAAATTGTATATAGACAGAGTTAAAAAAAACCTATACAAACTGAATTGTAGTTAATGCAATTAACATTGTTTTGGTAATTGTAGTAGATTCAATTAACACTGTTTTGTAACTGTAGTTAATTCAATTAACACTGTTTTGGATAACTAAGCCTACAACAAACAGGTTTAAAGTTCACAGGAGTGTTCATAGCATTTCACATTTAAGATACAAAATGGAGGATAAAGGAACATAAATAGCCATTTATATAGGCTTGCATTACAATAAGATACAAAATGGAGGGCTACAAATAGCCAATTATATTTGCACCACACGAGTTTCAGTAGAAATAGTGTTCCCCACAGTGGTCTCAGCAGTAATATTGACCCCCACAGTGGTCTCAGCAGTAATATTGACCCCCACAGTGGTCTCAGCAGTAATATTGACCCCCACAGTGTTCTCAGCAGTAATAGTGACCCCCACAGTGGTCTCAGCAGTAATATTGACTCCCACAGTGTTCTCAGCAGTAATAGTGACCCCCACAGTGGTCTCAGCAGTAATAGTGACCCACACAGTAGCCCCAGTAGTAATAATGACCCTCCCATAGTAGCCTCAGTAGTAATGGTGACCCCTACAGTAATCTCAGTATTAATAGTGACCCCCCCCCCCCACGGTGGCCTCAGTAGTATAAGTGACCCCCACAGCAGCTTCAGCAGTAATAGGGACCCCCACAGCAGTGTCAGCAGTAAGTGATGTGAAATATGTTGGCACTATATAAGTAAAAATTATTATTATTATTATTGTGACCCCCCCACAGTAGCTTCAGTAGTAATGGTGACCCCCACCAGCGGCCCCAGTAGTAATAGCGACCCCTACAGCAGCCCCAGTAGTAATAGTGACCCCCTACAGCGGCCCCAGTAGTAATAGTGACCCCCTACAGCGGCCCCAGTAGTAATAGTGACCCCCTACAGCGGCCCCAGTAGTAATAGTGACCCCTACAGCGGCCCCAGTAGTAATAGTGACCCCTACAGCGGCCCGAGTAGTAATAGTGACCCCTACAGCGGCCCCAGTAGTAATAGTGACCCCTACAGCGGCCCCAGTAGTAATAGTGACCCCTACAGCGGCCCCAGTAGTAATAGTGACCCCTACAGCGGCCCCAGTAGTAATAGTGACCCCTACAGCGGCCCCAGTAGTAATAGTGACCCCTACAGCGGCCCCAGTAGTAATAGTGACCCCTACAGCGGCCCCAGTAGTAATAGTGACCCCTACAGCGGCCCCAGTAGTAATAGTGACCCCTACAGCGGCCCCAGTAGTAATAGTGACCCCTACAGCGGCCCCAGTAGTAATAGTGACCCCTACAGCGGCCCCAGTAGTAATAGTGACCCCTACAGCGGCCCCAGTAGTAATAGGGACCTCTACAGCGACCCCAGTAGTAATAGTGATTCTACAGCTGTCCCAGTAGTGATAGTGACCTCTACAGCAGCCCCAGTAGTAATTGTGACCTCCACAGCGGCCCCAGCAGTAATATGGCGCCCACAGTAGCCCCAATAGTAATAGTGACTCCCACATCAGCCACAGTAATAATGCTATTACTACTGGGGCCGATATAGGAGACACTTTTACTAATAGTATCGCCTGTATCAGCCCCAGTAGTAATAGCGCTCCCCTGAGACCGTTATACTTACCCGCTCCTCGTCAAAGCGCCCCTGCTCTTCTGCTCGACACTGCTAGCGGCGCTGATCCAAGGAGCACACTGTGACGTCAGTGTGTGCGTCCGGACACCTCTTCCCCTCTGTTCTCACAGAACTAAGGAGGAGGCATCCGGGGAGGAGAATCCCGGGAGCACACTGACGTCACGGTGTGCACCTGGGATCAGCGCTGTTAGCAGCACCGCTGAGTGAATACCGGCAGGGGATACACTAACCTCACTACCAGTAGTAGTGAAAACTACTACAATATTTACTACTGTCGTGAGTGTCCGCGGCATGCGTGCCAGCAGGGTAGGTTCTGCGTGCCGCCTCTAGCACAACTGTTCTAGGTGCTCTACCTAAGGAGAAATGATACCCTTCCTGGCCCAGAAAAATCAGAAACACATGAGGGAAAACTGGATTAATTGTAAATGAAAAGACTGACAGTTCATTCTGACTACCATTATGCAGTCGGGAAGGAATTTTTTCCCCCACATGGTCCAAATTGGCTTCTGCCTCGTTGTTTTGGGGTTTTTTTGCCTTCCTCTGGATCAGCAAGGGTGGGCGGGTGGAAACAGGCTGAACTAGATGGACATTGTCTCCTTTTGGCCTAACATACTATGTTACTATGTAGCTCATTGGCTGTATAAAGCAGTGTTAATGTAAGTGCAATACAATTTCCCAATGTACATTGCACAGTGGCAGATCATTTGTGTGCAGTTCTCACTTTCTTGCACCATAGACAAGAATCCATAGGATAGCTGAATTATTTTATGCCAGTTTTCACAAAGGTACCTTTTTTTTCAGTAGTTTGCACCAGCATCAGTAAGCCATAACCAGGAGTGGATCCAAGATAAGGAGGAGGTGCAGACATTCCATTACAGTTATTCTCCATGTTGGTTCCAATCCTCATTATGGCTTATAAATAGTGTACAGTACACTGATCATGCACACATGAAACCTGGTGGATCCGTGCTACAGAGCTATAGGCTCCCACGTGGCAGAGAATTCCAGATATATCACCCTGTAGAGACAATGCATTTAGAAGAATAACTACATGATACATCATACTATTTTATCGTGTCGAATTCATCTAGGGACCAAGAAAAAAATTTCTGTATGCCTTTGTATTAAGTTATGTAACGCTATAGAAATCTGTGAGTCTGCAGCTCCGTATTACATAGCAGTAATGTGCAATGTGTATATGAGCCCTTCGTGACACACTGCATTTTACCACTCAGATTCCTGCTTATGCAATCCACTTATCTGGACTTTAAAGCTTAATTATGATCACATGAGTTGAGTATCATGGTGTATGTTATTCAATAACTGTAATGAATTTATACTTTAATACAAAGGCTACATACTATATATCTGTTCAATTACTAATTTCTCATGTGTCAATCATACATATCGTGCTTATTGTTTCTTAGTTATAACACAACTACGACAAAAGCTTGAAAAACTACAGGGATCTTATCTACCAGAGAGCTTTAGAGTGCCCTATGATCCTGGACTAAGAGCTGGAGCACTGGTTGTAAGTCACATTTGTTTTATTTGTATGCATGTATTATTATCTTACATGGAGTGTATTCAAATATGTAAGTGTATCATACTTCTGCACATTGATTTAACCCATTAAGGACCAAGCACAGTAAATTTATGTTGCTTGGTCCTGGGCTTTAAACTCAGCCGATAGTAAAAATACGGCTGGAGTTTAAAGCTTCTGCAATCAATCAGAAGCATGTCAGGTTGTCAGCTGTTAGTCCCAGCTGATAACCCGGAGGAGAAGGCAGGAGGGGTTTTATGTTAAAGAAAACCTGGCACCAAGTTCATGCTGTCCCACCCATGGACAGGTACATCCATTTAAGGGGTGCATGTTTGTTGTTCTGAAACACTATAGCATTTCAGAATAAACATACTTTGAAGATTGTCATGGAACTGGGCTCTTAGGCCCCCTGCACACGGGCAGAAATTCCGCGGCAGGATTTACCACAGAATTTCTGCCTGTGGCCGCTGCCATAGGATTGCATTAGAAAATGCAATCCTAGGCAGACGGACGCGATTTGTCCACGTGAAATCACGCACAGAAAACAAATCGCGGCATGCTCTATTTCTGTGCGGGGCTGACGGCTACGTTCTGTGCATGCACTGGCTGGCTGGCAGCTGGCTCATCAAATAGCCGGAGCCGCGGGAGAGGTGAGTGCCACGCTGATTCCTGCAGGGGCTCGGGTCTCGTCTCGCTGTGAGAATTCTCGCAGCGGGATCCAACCCGGCCGTCTGCAGGCGGCCTTAATCATGGGGCGGAACCTCGTTGCCAGCCTCTACCGTTCTGTTTTAAAGTATGTTTCTTCTGAAATGCCACAATGTTTCAAAATAACACAGCCTTTTAGTTGTGTGCCTGTCCCAAGTTCATATTGTCCGTGGATTGTTCAGCATGAACCTGGTGACAGGTTGTCTTTTAGCATACAGTATGATCATATTTCTTCATTTGTTTTCTGAAGTATATAAATCATATAGGGGTTATCCAGTATTCAAGAAACATCTGAAAGCAGCCCACACCTGTCCATGTTTGCTGTCCGGTATTGAAGCTCAACTGGTTCTGTGGTGCATTACTAGACAGAACCCATGGACGGTTGTGGTTTTCTTTTTGGAAGAAAGCAGCTCTGCTTTTCTAATCTTGTGCCAATCCCTTTAATCATTGCATATTGAAAAGTTCAGTAATTTTCCAATTCCCCAAAATGTTCAAGATCTCTGTTTGCTGCCAGTAATGGAAACCTGTCTTACACTTTTCAGAATTGAGTTTAGAAAACTTGTATCCAGACTGGGCTATCCTACACAGCCTGAGGGTATATTCACAGAAAATTCCACAGTATGCCCACACCGAAACAGAGTCAAAATCTGCACTATTGTTGCGGATTTTGATTTAAAATTAGCTGTGGATCCATAATGGTTGCTGGGTGAGGGATATGAGGGCTGCTTAGTGCACTGCATTGAGGGGCAGCTGATTTTGAGTCAAAGTCCACGCCAATGATGAAGGATTTTGACTGTTTTTCCTGCTGCGGAAATGTTGCAGATTTGCCACTGAGTTTACTGCTGCAGAAAATCTGCAGCTTTTCCGCTGCGTGTGACCATACCCTGAGCATAGTTTACCTGCCAACTCTCAAGCCTGGAGAGAAGCAGAACTGCTATTAAGTAGATGGAAATATTTCTTTAAAATAATGTAACAAAAATATATGATTTCATGAAATTCCATTCAGATATTTTATTTATGCAATCTGTCAGCAGAGGAAGGAAAAGGTAAACGTTTAGTACCCATACTGTCTCACACCACAGTACTATTTTCTACTACTTACCTCCATTTAGCACTGCAAATTTCTTGACCATAGACAAGAAAATAAATCTGACAGCTTTGGGCAGTGCTAGATGGAAAAACTGAGTGGCTCCCCGTATGTGGTGCTGGCTCTCTGAGATGCCAGTGCTTAGTTCTCATTGCCTGTCTCATAATAGGCAAGATGTACATAACATCGTAGGAAAATGCATCCATCTTCTTGCTAAGATTACTATAACACTGGATCGTATTGTTACAGTTTCTCTGTTAAAGGGGCTGTGAGTTAAACCCTATCAACAGGATAGCGGATAAGTTTCAGATCACTTAGGGTCCAACTGCTGTGGTGCCCACCAATCCTGAGAATGGGGTTCTGAAGTGAGGGCAGTGACAGTCACTCATGCGCACTGACATCTTGTTTATTTCAAAGGGTCAACTGGAGATAGCAGAGTTCATGTTCTTGGCAATCTCCAGTGGTCCCATTGAAATGACTTGAGCGGCGTTGTACATGTGCAATTGTTCACACTTCAGGATGCGCAGATGTCCTTCTATTGGGATCAATGGGTGGCCCAATGAGCAGTCAGACACTCACAAACTTTAAAGTTATCCCTTATCCTGTGGATGTGCGCAGCTATATATCAGATATGGTAATTAAAATGCTTAAAGTAGATTTAATTATGATGAGACACAAGAATCTGGTGATAATGAATATGTTTTTGTACAAAAGGTAGAAAAGTGCAAAGTAATGGCTTCAAAAAAGAAACCACTGTGGCTGGAATTTAAATGTGCTGACACAACGGCATTGTCAAATGAGACCATAGGAATAATATTTAAGCATGGAGATGACCTTCGTCAAGATATGCTCATTTTACAGGTAACATTTGTGTAACCAAGCAGTTATTCTACATGGACTCAGTCGTGTTGTAAAATTGCATACTGCTGAATATTCGTTATCACAATATGCTTATTTTAATACATATCCCCATTAAAAACAGTCTCTGTGATACCCAGGACACACATGCAGAACTTTTTCTTCTCCCATAGCTGATTATTTTTACATGCATGGCTTTTGGGTATTTTATAACCTTTGTATCTGGTCTCAATGAAAAGCTCACGCATGGCACAATTATGTGCTTCAGTGGGGTGACTGGTGCAAGACCCCCTGTCTATGTACAGTGTTGAAGAGAAGAACTTGATATAAATATAATCTTCAACATCTTTACAATGACCCAATAACTAGACCTTATGCACATATTTGTATTGTAGCTCTGATTCATATGGAGCTGCAATAGTGCACTTGGTGTGGGGCCTATACCATACCTCTGTGCACCCCACATGTCATCAGGATATTTTTTTGCAGATTCTATGCAAATCTCACAGAAGAGAAATCATGCCATACTCCAACATAAAGCTTCTGCCTGATGTTGTAAGCTCAGGCCTGGAATGGTAATCTAGCCAGTCGGGCAGATTCCCAGTGGACTGGCTGTCATCTCAGGGCACACACTGCACTGGTAATGCCAGCCCTGTATAATCCCTGCAGTTTCCAAGGGCTAGATTAGGACAAGAACCTGTGATTACATCAGTTACTTGATCATCACAGGTCCTTCACTCTGTGGTTCAGCAACTGTCTGCAGAGAAGGTATGAGAGGAGCCCATAAAGCCGTCTCTGCAATATCACAGGTGCTGCTGCCCATCAGGGAGGGGAAGATGGGGACCAACGTTGCTGCCAGTGGGAATAGAGGTGGGAAGGTGGACGATACTGCTGCCAGTTGGGGGGAGAGATGGGAAAATGGATGATAATGCTGCCAGATGGGGAGAGATTGGAAAGTGGACAATACTGCTGTGCCAGTGGGAGAGAGGGGAGGGAAGTGGATGGTACTGCTACCATTAGGAGAAGGGCGGGGAGTTGGACAATACTGCTGTCCGTGGTGTTTGTTTGGTACCTCTTGTTTTGTCCCTGCCTTCACTTCATAAATCCTAAACTTGTGGGTTTATATTAATGTACTCTTTCACAGCTTATACATCTTCATGCCATAAATTGCCTCTTGCTCTACAGATACTGGCGGAATTCACGCCTCACCTTAAAAAAACATACTAGTGAGTCATCAATAGAAATGCACTTCCTGGTGATGTATGCCAAGGCAAACGTGGCACAGAAATGGTCTGTTAAGGGCCTGATTTTATATAAATTGTCATAATTGGGGTCATCTACAGGTGGGCAGGTTAATATAGTAAACCTAAGGATCATTTCCAAATGTGCCGTAGCAATGGCCATGCAGGACATTAGGTGGCATAGAAGATATCCATGCTCTAGTACTTTCTAATGCTTAGGTTCTTTACTAGTCATATTCGATACAAGGCTCCAAAATGTAACCATAGTCATTGCATCTATGGGATTTAGCATAAAAAAAGATGGGGTTTTGGTCTATAAATGGTTGGGCATACAATTATGCCTAGACCACCATTGAATCAATTAAAGCGGTTTTGCAGGGAGAATACTATTGATGACCTATCCTCAGGATAGGTCATCAACAGTTGATTGGCTGGGGTCCGTTGCTTGGGATCCCGACAGATCAGCTGAGTGGGCGCATGCTGTCAGCACCGCAAATACACAGAGGTTGGAGCAGAAGCAGCGCAAGTCTCCATGCCGACCTCTGTGTAGTGGCCGGCCCTTGTAACTGCAGGCATGGCTCTCATTGAAATCCATGAGAGCCATGCCGGCAGTTAAAAGCACCAGCCACTATACAGAGGTCGGCACAGAGACTTCCGCTCCGACCCCTGTGTATTTGCGGCGCTGACAGCATGCGTCCGCTCAGCTCATCAGTCGGGGTCCTGAGCAACAGACTCCAGCCGATCAACTGTTGATGACCTATCCTGAGGATACGTCATCAGTAGCATTATCCCTGCAAAACCCCTTTACATCATCAGGGAAAAGAGACTTTAAAAGTCCATTTCTCTGAGACCGGTGCGTCAAACTGTATCCTTGAGATCCCAGGGAACTTAGGGATCTGGAGTACATAATTTTGGGGCTTATCTGCATAGAGTCAGAAGAGTCAGGGGCCAATGCAGTGATATATATGCAATACAGTCCTGTGGTAGAGTATGAAGGGAATGATAGCAGCTACCTCAGTTTCAGAAGAGACAAAGGCGTACGCCTCCTTAATAGGAAACACTCTGCGGCAATTTTTTTTTTGGGGGGGGGAGGCTGTGCTTGTGTATGAGATGTTTCAACACATGTGGGGTTAATAATATGTACTGTAAACTAAGTACTAAAATGAAGTAATATTACTTGAAAAAGCAATTAAGTATTAATTTTCTTATGTTTTAAAAATTTAATTCACACAAAAAGCGCTATTCCCATCACCCAAACTATATTACCCCTTTTAAACTTTTTTTTATAGTTTTATAGAAAAATGTCCACTGATAAAAGGGGATGACAGGGAGGTATTCACAGGTAGATGATGGGGAAGATGGCATGAAGGGATCAGGGAAGTGATCACAGGGAGTTGATCTCTGTGGGAGAGAAATCGCAGGAAAGTGATGGGCTGAAGACCGCAAGTTGTATTTTCTTTTCACCAACAGGGTCTATGGTCGCTGACTCTAGTACAAGCTCCTGATTTAATTGTCACAGTAAAAGAACTGAAGTAGTTAAAAGTGTGGGTTGAGAGAAACCGTCCATTCTTCTGGCTAAAACACTTTGATTGCTCAGTCAATATTGACTGACAAATCAAAGGATTACTGAGTCCAGACAGCTTTGATTGCTCCTCTGGCAGTAACTGATGATTGGCTGCTGCTGATGACAGCAGCCATCACTAGTGTGTCACCATGTCATGTAAATGCTTAGCAATGTGTGCTGCTAACCTCTTCCTGGCCATTAGGTAAATGTACAGTTGTACATCATGGCTAGGAAAAGGATTAATAGATTTCAATATTTTCATTTAATTTGTTTATTTTATTCAGATACTTCGAATTATGGAATCTATTTGGGAAGGTGAATCGCTAGACCTTTGCTTGTTGCCCTATGGCTGCATTTCCACAGGAAACAAGATAGGTGAGTGATGCGGCGTGATAGGTAAAACCATACTGTGATACTGGTTCTGCCTTTTTATGTACTATGTAATATATATATATATCTATATCTTATTTTCACAACTGACTGCTTTACTCTAAAGCTTATGCAGCCATATCCATTACCATTCCACTTACTGAGTATGAGGTACAGCATATCACAATGTGCATGTTGCACACCAAGTCTAGTTTTTGGCAAACTGATTTGTTTTCAATAAGAGATGCCAAAAACATTTATCAACTGGAGGACTATTCTGTGCAAACATTTGGATACTATCTCCGGCATTACACTGTGGTACAGCAATTTAATACAAAAAAATTAGGGTAGTTGCGTATTTGTAGAGTAGGGACATTAGTGTACTGGCAGCAATAACCAATTTACTGTATTATTAATTTATTAGGAACTGTCAGAGCTGTATTCATAATTAATTCATCATTGAATACCGTTTCCCACTTTTATAAAAACAATGGAAACTGTCTTTTAATGCTTCCAAATGTAAAATAATGCACTTGGGGAAAAATCATTTTGGGCCTGAGTATTGTATTGGCAGTTTGGCATTATCCAGGACTTCAGAAGCATAGGATTTAGGGTTTCTGAATTCTGACAGCTTCAAAATGAGTCCACAGTGCAGCCAGGCAACAAAGAAGGCAAGTAGGATGCTTTGCTGCATAGCTAGAAATATAACCAGTAGCAAGAGAGAGATTGTGATCCTGCTTTATAGAGCTCTGGTGAAACCATATGTGGTATACTGTACTCCGTTTTGGAGACCTCCTCTACATAAAGACATAGATAAAATAAAACAAGTCCAAAGATAGGCTACAAAAATGGTGTAATGTCTTAAGTATAAAACTTACCAATATCAGACATTTATGGCATGTCCAAAGGCATGCCATATATCTGATAGATGTGGGTTCCACCTCTGGGAATCATCAGAACGAGGAACGCCCGACCCCGTCCTGGATTACTGCCACTGGTTGCTGGGAGTACAGAAATAGCTGAACTGGTTGTTCTACATTGTTTCTGTAAATCACATGGAAGTGAGTGGTGGATACAGAAATTGGCAGCTGCACTATGGTTTCCATAACTTCATTCACTGTTTTGGGAATTATGGAAAAGCACATTGAAATCTATGCAAGTTATGAAAAAAGTCGAGCAATTACACCATATCTACACTGAATTAATTGGGAAAAAAGGATGTACAGAATGTGTAAATAGTTTTGACCTTGCAGTGAATGTAGTTTGTATATATTAAGAATTATGGTTGCTGTATTGACTAAGAACTAGCCAGTTTTCTTTATGTAGTTTTATTATACCTGCATTTAGTCATCCTGCTATTGCCTGTCAAATCCTTGATTCCTCTACAGAGCAATTATATTTGTTCTTTTACATCGGTTCACATTTCAGGAATGATTGAAATTGTCAAAGACGCTACTACCATTGCTCAGATACAGCAGAGTACAGTTGGGAATACTGGTGCATTTAAAGATGAAGTTCTAAGTCAGTGGTTGAAAGAAAAATGCCCACTTGAAGACAAGGTATAGCTTTATCATGCCGATTGTGAAAGCTTTCTGTGTTCCTTTCTGTAACTTGAAATTGCAAAGAGATAGATAGTATTTGTGTAGTGGATAATTATTGCTCTCACAAGGGCATATTCGATTTTGCATGCTGAAGGCCTGCAGCGGACTCTGATTGTGAGCCTGGCCGACGATGCTGCATACCTTTTTTTTCTCTGTATTGTGTATGACTGTGGTGGCATCGCTAGGTGACTGCATGAGTATCTGCGCCCCATGCGCAATGTTAAAATTGTGTATGGACTGCGTGTCAGGCGGCCTCCTTTGACTTCAATGAAGACCCACCATGCAGAATCCACGGCAAAATAGAGCATGCTGTAATTTTTTCCCTCCGCTCGCAGAATATGCAATTCGTGAGTGTGAGTGAAAAAGCGATTTTATATGCTTTTTAATGTTGCGCTACCGCGGATCCTCCGCACTGATTTTGATTGCGTGAGCCCGGCTTTAATTTGTTACATGATATTCCAAATTGTATAGCATTGTATGTGTTGTAGAGGGAGATCTATATATGTGACTATTGTCAGGAGTTCTAAAAATAACCCAAACACCGTTTATAAGAATAACCCTAGCAACTGTCTTCCACAAAAGTAACGGCTTGTGGAACGAATATGAAAAAATATCAATTTCTAAGCACGTCTGTATCTGCTTTATATGCATGAAGCTTCCGATATAAGTAAATCAAGAAGATTTATTGCTAAGATCAGCCTAAATCATGAACATTTACAGATTATGACCACCATGTTGAAATGTACCTAAAGTTTTATTGAAATGCAGGTACGGTGGTCCCTCGGGTTACAATGCCCTTGTGTTACAATACTTTCAATATACAATGCTGTTTTCTAGTCCATTGTAACTTGAAACCAGATACAACATAAAATGGCACAGACACCGCTGATCTCCTACATGAATGACAGGCTAGAAGATTCAGCCAATCAGCATGGGCATTTCACTGGTAAAAAACCTATATTATTGAAGTGCATGCACGGTCTTATAACGCTTCTCTACATTAGAGTACAGTACTACATATACTGTACTGGATGAGCTGCTCCTTTAGTCACCAGCTGAGGGTGCTGCCATGTTATTTTCCGAGAGCCCTAAGGAAACTCCTGTCCTCTACACAGAAAGGGATTTACATTGTCCAGCTGATGTTCCTGACTTTTTTATGTAAGGTCTTGCTTTATTTCTGTTTTGGGGGGCTTCTGAACCAATTGCTAGTTTTCCATAGAGTTATAATGTCAAGTCATAATGTTCTCAGTTTACAGTGTCTTACTGGAACATTTTAAGATTGTAACTTGAGGGACTGCTGTAGTTCTTAGATTCTGTGCATTTTCTCGGTTTCCCAGAATCACTCAGGCACAGCATTCTAATTTTTAAAAGCATTTTAAATATCTCAGTAATTAGTTTATGCGCCTTTTGTATGTGTTTCTCTGTTGTATTTCTCATCTAACATTATCACTTCACTTCTTCTAAGCTGAATGCAGCCGTGGAGAGGTTTGTTTATTCCTGTGCTGGTTATTGTGTAGCAACTTTTGTACTTGGAATTGGAGACAGACACAATGACAATATAATGGTAACTGAGACAGGTAAGACCGTAGTCCATTGATTACAATATTTAGCCAATATTAACGGCTATATAATTGAAAATAACACTGACGAATGAAACAAACAACAAACACACTTTGTATTTTTTAAGTGAACATGAACTGAATGTGTCATTTTTTTTCTTCCAACACAGGATCGCTTTAAATATTTAATCTGTACTAAAATATTTAACAACTCATAATGGCTCAGTGACATGGGAAATGAAAACGGATTAGACTTAAGCCTAGAATGTTCTCCTTTCACATCCCCTAAATATCATTAGAAAAATTATAGTTGCAAGCCTGAACATTTTTCTAGAAATATCAGCTCATGTTTGTTGTAAATCATATCAAGGTTTTATATGCAGTACATATATACATATAATTAGTTTTAGAATAAGAATACATTTGACAATGTGGATTAAGTTTGCTACATGTTGTTGGTGTACAAGTTGGACTCACTACAGGATCCCCACCTTGTGGGAAGAAACACACATTATCTTCATTGTATAAAAGCAGCAACAAAACCAAACGGCCCTAAGTTATGGTTGGTTCACCGCAAAGTAGAATCTAAGAAGTTAGAAATAAAATGTTAGATGTTCTTACCTGTAATATGTTTTTGATTTTAGGTAATCTATTCCACATTGATTTTGGACACATCCTTGGTAACTATAAAAGCTTTCTGGGCATTAACAAGGAGAGGGTTCCATTTGTTCTAACACCAGATTTCTTACATGTGATGGGAACTTCAGGAAAGAAAACAAGTGAATACTTTCTTAAATTCCAGGTATTACTACACTGTATCTAATATTTACAAACTGAGCATGCTGAATACAGTGCATGGGCACATGGGTGGAAATTCCGCAGCGCGATTCCGCACAGAATTTCTGCCGTTGAACGCTGCCATAGGATTGCATTGTTTTACACAAACCAATGCAGACAGATGCGATTTTAATCGTGGAAAACTTGCACAATAAAACAAATTGCGGCATGTCCTATTTCAGTGCGAGCCTCGTTAAGGCTCACACGGCCACGTCGTCGCTAACAGGCCGGCTCTGCACTGTGCATGTGCAGCTTTGCACCAGCCGGCACATCCGCAGACTGAAGATGCCGGACAGGTAAGCCAGAGGTCACTGCAGGGGCACAAGGTCGCATCCCGCTGTGAGAATCTCACAGTCGGAATCCGATCGCCTGTCTGCCTTCGGCCTAAAGCAAGACAAATTTGTAAGCAATACAGAAAGGAATGATATGGTTTTTAAAGTACTTCTACTCATACATAAACTGCAGATGGTCCAGACGACTCGCTGTTGGACATGCGCAGTACAGATTTTTTTTTCAACTTTTCTTTTTCCTGTGCTGTCGCTAGGCGGTGACATGGAATCCGCAACCTTTCCGCAATGTTGATTGCGTAAGGGCCACGGGTCAGACAGATGCCATTGACTTCGATGGAAGACGTCTGTGCGGAATCCACACAAAAGTAGAGCATGCTGCAATTTTTCCTCCACTTGCGAAAATCACAATTCGATTCTGCAAGTGTGCAGGAGGAAGCAATTTTCTACAGCATGCTATAAACTGTATTTGCTGCACAACCGTGGATTCTGCAGTGCAAATCCGTTCATGTGCAGGTGACCTTATAGATATTCTATATTTTAGAAATCATTTGAAAAAGCATTGGAGCTGCATTGCTTGCATTGAAATGCAGTTGGCTCCAGCTAGACTCTTTGGTAGAATAATGCAATAGAAAGGAAGTGTCTCTGTAGAGAAAAAAAGGTTAATTTCTTAGCAAAACTCCTCCAACAATTGTAAGGGCTCCAGAGCACAAAGAGGTACACGAAGACACCATTAAAAATGCATGAAATGCAATGTATATTTCATCCTCTACTCACATGCGTGACCTAGGAAAAACACATCTAGTATTTATTATCAAAATGATCATTTTAAACACATAAATGGTTTGCAGAAATAGTGAAGAGATAACGATCTGTAGATAAATGTCTGAACACCTTTACCTATTTCTAAACCATTTACCAATCTCTGACTTGTTAGAATGTTGAGATGAATATTTATGTCATTACAACTATGTTGGATACTGGGACTTTAGGCTGCATTCCCACGAACGTATTCACGCCGAGCCGATATACGTCGTCCTCATCAGCAGGGGGGAGGAGGATGGAAGAGCCAGGAGCAGGAACTGAGCTCCCGCCCCCTCTCTGCCTCCTCTCTGCCCCTCTGCACTATTTGCAATGAAAGGAGATGGGACAGGGTGGGGCTAAGTGCTGAGAATTAGCCCCGCCCCCTCCCCACCTCTCCCCATTGCAAATTGTGCAGAGGAGGCAGAGAGGGGGCGGGAGCTCAGTTCCTGCTCCTGGCTCTTCCATCCCCCCCCCCCCCTGCAGATGAGGGCGACGTATATCGGCTCGGCGTGAAAACCGAGCCGATATACGTTCGTGGGAATGCAGCCTAAGGCCCATTTACACTGGACAATTATGTCTAAAAATTCGCTAATCGGCGATCGTTTTAGTGATAATCGGTGCATGTAAATGGGCGCGGGGCAGCCACATTTTGGGCACTTTTTGGTGATCATTAAAATCAAGCTTACCTGATTTTAGCCATCAGTTTTATCAGTAGTTCTCCATGGGGGGGGGGGGGGGGGGGAGTGCTGATAGCATTGCTTCCCCGTGGAGAACAAAGGATCTGAGCACAGATAATGGCCTCTGGCTATTAGCTGAGTTCAAGGAAGGCTTCATTAACATACATAATTGGCATTTAAGTAGCTGAGTAGCTACTTGAATACCAATTATTTTTTATGCAAAATAATTGCTCAAAGCTGTTGCTCAAATCTTTGAGGGATTATCTGCGCGTGTAAATGGGCCTTTACAGTTGTGGTCAACATTATTGGCACTCTTGATAATTTGCTTAGTACAATAAAAGCCAATATCCTCAGAAATAAGTTGATGTGAACTAACTTTGTATCATTAAAATAGTTTAATAGCGTGTCCAACTAAGTTCAACAAAAAAAGTTACCTGCCAACATACATGTGGTCATCTCTAAAGAGATATAAGGAATACACTTACTATATAACATGGACTGGATTAAAGGCACCATCCCTAAGACTTGGCCACAGAAAACATTTGGAGGCTGTCATTTTGATAAAGGTTGTGCAGTCACCTGTGAGATTCTTGCAGCTGTCTGCTGATACTTTCTTCGGCTGCAATTCTCTCAAGGTCTTGAACGCCTGCAGGGTTCCTTCTGTTAATTGCAGATTTCAGCTCTCTTCTGCTGTAGGACCCATTTTGTTCAATTGAACCCTAAATATTATTACACCTGGGAGCACATTTTGCCTTAAAATCCTCCAGATAATGCTCTGATTTCATTTTTCTTATAACATGGTCAAGCCTCTAGGCCTAGAGGCAGCAAAGGAGCTCTAAAACAATAGGTATCCTCCACCATGTTTCACTATAGGTAGGGTTCACTTTTCTTTATAGGCCTGATTTTGTCGTCTATAAACAAAATGCTGGTATACATTGCCATCAAGCACTTATTTGGTTCATCTGTCCATAGAACATTTTTCCAGAAGGATTGTAGATAATCTATATAACTTTGGTCTTTATTATCACTTCCCTTAACCCCTTTTCGCAGCAGCCCTTTTTGTTTTTCTGTTTCAGTGTTTATTCTCCACTTTCTTATTTTTCCAGCAGCGTGGTTACATAAGGGTGTGTTTTTGTGGGTTGAGGTTTTTTCAATGGTGCCATTTGACGTACCATAGAAATTTGTAAATTCAGTACCTTATAAGTAGGGCACAAATGGGGAGAAAAAGCAATTGCGACATTTTTGGTGAGATTTCTTCTTACGACATTCATGCTACAGTAAAGATGACTTGTTATCTTTATTCTGTGCATTGGTGGATTTAGCGCTAACAAATTTATATCGTTTTTTATGTAGTACCTAAAAATATAAAATCTTTTTTTTTTTTTTCAAAAAATTGCTTTGTGCCACAAACATTTGACCCACCCCATACGATTCTTTTTTTTCCCGTCAATGCAACTGTGTAAATGCCTGTCTCTTGCAAAGCGACTTGTAGATTTTATTGGTACCGTCTTGGGGCACATACAACTTTTTGATTGTTTTTTGTTCAATTTTTTCTTGAAGACGAGATGAAAAAAAGGGCAAGTCTGAAATTGTGTGTTTTTTTTCAGATGGTGTTCATTGTGAAGGATTAATAATATATTTTAGTAAAGGGCATTTTTATAGATGCAGCATTACCAATTTCTTAATATTTTGATACAAAAAGGGGGGATTTTTATACTTTTTATTTTTTTTACATTTTTTGTAATAATTACAAAATTATAACTTACTTATTTTTACTTTTTTTTAACTTCTCATAGTCGACTTGAACTTGCGATTGTTTGACCAACATAGACAAGTCTTATTAGGTAGAATGCTCCAGCCTGCCATGACAATCTAATGCCACCCCGCAATCATATTATGGGGGGTGGTACTTGGGACATTTTAGTCCTAATAAGGGCATTTAAATACCGCTGTCAGAATTGACAGTGGCATTTAAATGGTTAACAACTACAATTGGAGTTCTCTTCGATCGAGACTGTTGCACGCAGGCATTAGTTGTCAGAGACAATGACACCTGGCCTGTACTGTACCTGTGCTGCTTTCTTTTGCTGATAGAGGTTTGGCTAGAGTAATACACTGTAACAGATCACCTGTGAGCAGCACTTGGTTGGGACTTGTTTTCAGCATTCGATATTAGCAAGAACACTTTCATTCACTGTGAACAAGAAAGATCTGAAACTGAAGCCTAAAATGTATTAGAAAATTACTGTTTTTTCATTCGGTTATAATTAGAGATGAGCGAACGTACTCGTTTCGAGTAATCACTCGATCGAGCACCGCGATTTTCGAGTACTTTCGTACTCGGGTGAAAAGATTCAGGGGGCGGGGGGAGGCGTGGCGAAGCGGGGGGTAGCAGCGGGGAACAGGGGGGGGCCCTCTCCCCCCCACTCCCCGCTGCAACCCCCCACTCACCCACGGCGCCCCCCCCCCCCCCCCCCGAATCTTTTCACCCGAAAATCACGGCGCTCGGGCGAAAAAAGGGGCGTAGCCGAGTAGGTTCGCTCATCTCTAGTTATAATTAAAGTGTATTTAGAAATATGTAGGGAGCCGTTTTAACCACAGACAGTGCAGTTTTTTGAATTGCTATGGTAACTGAATGCATATTTTTTTTATTTTCAGGATGTATGTGTAAAAGCCTATTTGGCTCTGCGACATCATACAAACCTTATGATCATCTTGTTCTCCATGATGCTCATGACAGGCATGCCCCAGTTAACAAGTAAAGAGGACATTGAGTACATTCGAGAGTCACTGACTGTTGGGAAGAATGAAGACAATGCTAAAAAACATTTTCTTGACCAAATTGAGGTCTGCAGAGATAAAGGCTGGACTGTGCAGTTCAACTGGTTCCTTCATCTTGTTCTAGGCATTAAACAAGGGGTCGAGAAGCATTCTGCTTAAATCTGCTGGGGCCATGGTACAGTACAGAGTGGCCATGAACATAATGACCTCCCTATATAAACTGAGAAGTAGTAGCGTAATGATTTAACTCTTCAACTAAAGCAGCATTAACACACACTGATCAGTTTTTGAACAGGTCTGATCTATGAATGCTTTATATGTTAGTCTATTTCCTAATAATTCTAAAAAGTTGAAATTCTGACATATAACAAAAAATTAACACTTTTTCAATTACCCATAAGACTAAGCATTCCCAAAAAGAAAGATTCTCATTACTGCTCTATTGCTCAGCCTATGCAGAAAAGATTTAACACTTTGATGTCTATAGTTTATTACTGCAAACAATTTTATTTTAAGATTTGATCACAGATACATTTCAGGTCACAAGTCACATGATTTTGACAGGAAGCATCCCACTGGATTATTATAAAGATATATTTTACAGAATTAAAAAACTAAGAGAATGTATTTTGAGTGCACTGCTAAGTGTGAAATATCAAGTAGATTTCCTACTGAATAATATATATATTTAAAGAAAGACAAATGTCATTACTAGCAAAATTGTATCACAAGAAATGTTTTTGCCATATAGTAATAAAGTCTTTGTGTGCTGGATGAATGCTAGGAATAAAATCGTTGCTGTCTATAGACCTTGATTTGTAAAATAAAACTTTGTACATATTCCTTCTTTGTACAAGTCAATGGAGTATTCAAAGGTTCATGAAGACAAAATTGCAGCAGTTTTAGCCACATAAGCTCTGCATTCTACTGTACAGATTCAGTCGGGTGTCGTATGTTCTGAAATATACCCTAATAGAATGATGAACACATCAAAGATATATCAATGAGGCCATACTGCAATAGTGATGGTAATTGCCACAAACTGGAACTCCACTGGAACCAAATCTTTGCCTGATAGATGTATACATACTGAGACACAACTAACATGTGGTTATATTTGTACAAGTTGTGCATGAGTGTCAACTATGAAACATCACCTTTTTCTCTTATGTCCATGATATTATGTTGGAATCTGACTGCCTGCAAAAATGAGGCTTTATGGGCCATTTACACTGGACGATTATCTCTCAAAATTCATTCAACAAACTAAATTGAGCAATAATCGTTCAGTGTAAAAAAGTACTTTACTATTTATTCACTATCCGTTATCACTGACTTTCAGTCAGCATAAAAAACCATTGCTGGATCGCGGATTATCGTTCAGTTTAACCCCTTTAGTGGCACGCCCGGGAATGTTCCGGTACGAGCTCCACTGCCCATAGCGATATAGCCCGGAGGATTTCTGGGCTATGTTTCACTATGGGAGCTGCAGAGCACACTGCCATAAGCTGTGACAGTGTGCTCTGCGTGCACAGAGCCACACAGAACAGTGCAGAACTTAGAAAAACAGAAGCAGGAAGAAATTGCCGATCTGCCGGCAATCTCCCGCTTCTAAATTCAAAGTCCTGCACTGCTTTGTTTACAGGTTGCCATAGAGACCATCGGCTTGTCAGAAGCAAGCCCATTGTCTCTGTGGCAGGGAGAGCTGGTGCTTGGCTGTCAGAGGACAGCCAGGCACTAGTTCTTACAACAGAGATCAGAGAAAACCTCCGATCTCTGCTGTCTTAACCCTTTAAATGCTGCAGTCTATTTGACTGCAGCATGTAAAGGGCTGTCACCATCGGTCTCTGTGAAGGTCCCCTAAAGGGACACAAATTTTAAAAAAAGTAAAGAAAAAAAAAAAGTAAAAAAATTATTTTAAAAAAAACACTTGTCTCCCTTTACTTGGTAAAAAATTAAAAATAAAATTACACTTGTGGTATTCCTGCATCGTAATGACCCAGAGGAAGAAGTTAGTACATTATTTAATCCCTAATGACATGGCCCCTTTTTTTCTTTTTTCCCCATTTCTTTTTTTCGTCCCCCCGTTTAAAAAATCATAACTTCTTTATTTATTCATCGATGTCGCTGTTTGAGGGCTTGTTTTTTGCGGGACGAGTTGTATTTTTCAATGGTGCTATTTAAAGTACCATATAATGTACTGAAAAACATTTACAAAATTCTAAGTGGAGTCAAATGAAAAAAAATGACACTCCACCATCTTTTAGTGCGTTTCGTTTCTACGGCACACAAACTGCAACAAAAATGACCTGATAACTTTATTCTATGGGTCAGTACAATTACTACGATAACACACGTGTGTGGGTTTTTTTGCTGTAGTACTTGTATTTTTTTTCAAAGACATTTACATTTTTAAAATTATTTTCTGCTGCATCTTCTGCGCCCAATAACATTTTTATTTTTCCGTTGACGTACTTGAGCAAGGGCTCATTTTTTGCGAGATGTCCTGTAGTTTACATTAGTGCTAATTCGGAATACATACGACTTTTTGATCGCTTTTTTTCTGGGAGACAGGGTGACTGAAAAAGTGCATTTCTGGCATTCTTTATTTTTTTTCCGGACTACGTTCACCATGCGGGGTAAATAATGCACTTTCTTTTATGATTTAGATTTTTTTTATTATAGATACGGCAAAAGGAGGGTGATTTAAACTAATTCCATTTTTTTTTTTTTTTTTTTTTTTTTTAAAGTGCGAAAAAGTTGTGGAAAAAAACTATTACAATTTGGTATAGGCATAGTCGTACTGGCCTGTAGAATTACTTTAATATATTATTTATACTGCAGAGAGAATGCAGTGAAAAATAAAAAACATGCCAGAATTACAGATTTTGTTAATCTTGCCACTAGAAAAAATGGAATAAAAAGTGATCAAAGTTTTAAAGGTTCCAAAAAATTTGATAAATGAAGACTAGAGTTCATCCCGCAAAAAAAACAAGGCCTTCTAGAGCTCTGGCAATGGAAAAAAAATGAATATGGCTCTTGAAATGTGGTGACACAAAAGCAAACCTTTTAAGAAAAAATGTTTTAAATGTACAAAAATAGCAAAACATAAAAAAACTGTATAAACTTGGTATCGCCAGAATCGTGTGACTCAGAGAATAATGTTATCACATTATTTATTCTGCACGCTGAACGTCGCAAAAATGAAATCGAAAAAACAAATGGCAGAATTTTTTTCCCCCCAATCCCCCTACAAATGTTTTTACAAAAGTTATGCAATACATTATATATAACCAAAAATGATGCCATCAAAAAGTACAACTTGTCCCGCAAAAAACAAGCCCTCGTATGGCTGTGTCAATGGAAAAATGAAAAAGTTATGGCTCTTGGAACGCGACTGCAAAATTAGTTGAAATTAAATGATTAGACCATTTAAAAAACCTGCCCTGGTGGGTCCGACAGGGTGGTAAGAAACCCACCACTCAAGGGGTTAAATGCTCCCCGCTCAGTGCTTCACATAGAAGGTGAAGCGCTGAGCGAGAAGCCTGCGATCCAGCGCTAAGTCTTCCTGTCTAAATGCTCTGCACGAGCGCTAACTAACTTAGGGGTGACGTCAGCACTCGTGCAGTAGTTTAGATCAGGGGTCCCCAACCACCGGTCCGGGGCCAGGCCGTTAGGTGCTTAGCGCTGTTCCGCGGCACCGCCGGGAACTTTTCTTCTAAACACAAGGCCTGCGGGCCGAATGCGGCCCGCTGCCTCGTGTTATGTGGCCCGCGGCGTGCCGATGCTGCTCGCCACTGAAGCGATTACCAGCGGGGGCGTCAGTGTGGAGCCAGGATCTTCCTCCCTCAGTCCCCTGCTCATTAGTTCTGCAGTAGAGGACTCGGGGAGGAAGCGTGCCGGGCTGCACACTGACGTCAGGGCAAGCAGAGAGAGAGAGCGACGCTGACAGCAGGGAGGAGGTAAGTATATGGGTTGGGGGGGTGCTTATTACTAGGGGGGGCGCTTATTACTAGGGGGGGCTGGTTATTACTGGGGGGGACTGCCTGTTACTGGGGGGGACTGCCTGTTACTGGGGGGGCTGCTTACTACTGGGGGGGGCTGCTTATTACTGGGGGGGCTGCTTATTACTGGGGGTGGGCTGGTTATTACTGGGGGGGCTGCCTATTACTGAGGGGGGGGGGGCTGCCTATTACTGGGGATGGGTGCTACTTATTACAGGGGGGGCTGCTAATTACTGGGGGGGAGGGCTGCTTATTAATGGGGAGGACTGTATTACTGGGGGGGGAGATAAATTATATGCTGCCCTATGTGTGTGCTGGGGGGGAGATAAATTATATTCTGCCCTATGTGTGTGCTGGGGGGCGGCGGGGGGGGGATAGATTATATACTGCCCTATGTGTGTGCTGCCAGGCGGGGGGGATATATTATACTGCCATTATACTGCCCTATGAGTGTACTACCAGGACATTTTAAATGTCATCATTAAAATAAGTATGCACTAAACAACCCCCTTCATAACCCCGCCCCATATAACCAAAACCTCGCCCAACCCTGCCGGGCCTTGTAAAAATGTTCCAAAAAGGTTGGGGACCACTGGTTTAGATGATGGCCGTCACGTGTAAAAGGGACATTAGATAACAGTTCAGGGAAACACAGAGGAGAAAGATTTAATCTTTTATTTAAATAGACTATACATATGTACATATAACAGGATCATAGCAGACCTACGGCACATTGGCTAAGAAGCACCTTCATAATGGGCTGCTCTTAATGAGATTTTGAATATTTGTATTATGAGGGATGTATGTCTTGTGTGTATAATATATATATATATATATATATATATATATATATGTGTGTGTGTATGTGTATGCTGGACATATAATTGGCTATTCATGCATGGGATACCCAATGGTCTTATTTCTATATCTTTGATATATTCATTACTCTAATAGGGTAGAGTTCATAACTTCGAAGCAGACCATTTGATGTACGTGATATGTGAATAATTGCAGATGGTTTGCATGATTTAGATTTATATAAAGTATCTCAGTGAAATTATCATATTTAATGACCGCTGGCTTCAATATGAACCCTATGTGAAATATTATTTATTATGAGACTTCCCTCCAGAGATTAGACTGATTCTACATTTGAATGTGAATTTTGTAGTAGAAGATATTCACTTCATTCCCTGAATACAGGGCGCAACAGTATGTATACAGGAGGTTCCTATTGGGATCACCCTTGTCAGGGCAGGTTTCCCAAGATTGACAGGAAGGGCAATTGGGTAAGGGCAGAGTAAGGATAATTTGATCCCAGTCTTTTCTTCACTCTTCTTTCTTTTTTTCTTTATAAGATTACACACAATTGAACTGAGTATTTTAAGATTATAATAAAGGTTAAGTTTTAATGGTAGTCCATCTTGCAAACTAATTTGTCCTTTGACTTCCATTGTTCACCCTGTGATTTTCACCTATTTACAATTAGAAACCCAAATTTTCTTATATACCCATAATTAAAGGGGTTGTCCCGCGGCAGCAAGTGGGGTCATACACTTCTGTATGGCCATATTAATGCACTTTGTAATGTACATCGTGCATTAATTATGAGCCATACAGAAGGTATTCACTTACCTGCTCCGTTGCTAGTGTCCCCGTCGCCATGGATCTGTCTAAATTCGCTGTCTTCTGGCGTTTTTAGACGCGCTTGCGCAGTCCGGTCTTCTGCCTGGTGAATGGGGCCGCTCGTGCCGGAGAGCTGGTCCCGCGTCGTCATCGTAGCTCCGCCCCGTCACGTGTGCCGATTCCAGCCAATCAGGAGGCTGGAATCGGCAATGGACCGCACAGAGCCCACGGTGCACCATGGGAGAAGACCTGCGGTGCATCGAGGGTGAAGATCCCGGCGGCCATCTTGGAGAAGGAAGAAAGAAGTCGTCGCAGAGCGGGGATTCGGGTAAGTAATATATATATATATATTTTTTTTTTTAACCCATCCCTTGGGTTTGTCTCGCGCAGAACGGGGGGCCTATTGAAAAAAAACAAAAACGTTTCGGCGCGAGACAACCCCTTTAATAATGAAAAGATGCAGTAATAATCACAATCAAACAAAATTAACAAAATATTTTCAAAGTTTTAATAATAGTGTAAATATGTCAAAAGTTGTGGCAAATGACTATAACAGTAACATTGCCAATAAACATGGCAGTGACAATATGAAGAGTGGTGAAATCAGCTACAGATCTACAAACAAAAAATTCAAATGCATGTAGAAGTACAATAGATAATGATAACATTAATACTGGTACTCCTACAGATCTCAGAGACAGATGACAGCTCAGAGTTAGCACATATTAGTCAACTTTTCTAAGATAGTATAGAAATCCAGACTACCGAATTTCTCTGGTTTGCTTAGAACAATGGCTAATATGCAAAGAAAAGCATAACGGGCCATTCTTTGAAGATGGTTACTTGGGGGGCGGAAAATGTATGTCTTTAATAAAACCTAAGTACTCATAAATCCCCTGTGTTGTCGTTGTACTATTGGATAAACTGTACAGTGAGCTTTAATGGCACAGATAACATCCAACAACTAAATTCTTTATGAATCCAAAATATTTCTCAGCAATTATCATCTGCATGTCTGACGGCTTTTGAAGAAAACTTAGGTAAACCTTATATTCAAGAGAAAATTCACCTATGGAGAAGCCACTTACATTTCTAAATAGTCTATTATTGAGCCAAAATAGTGCTCAGTTTCCTAATAAAACACTTCCATCCTGAACCTTATTTATACCTTTAACATATTTAAAAGTTTGTCATGTCCGCCCCTCCCTTCTCTCTTCTAGGCTACACAAATGTAAGTTCTTTAAGTCTTTAGTAATAAGTTTTGTTCTTGAGGCTTTCCGCCAATTTTGTATCTCATCTTTGGACTTGTTCTATTTTATCAATGTCTTTCTTTAGCTCACTCTAATTCACCACGTACCACGCAGCATGAGCCCTATTCTTTTTTTATGGGTAGCGTATGCACCCATAAGCTACCCATACGCTTATGAGCAACGATACATATGCAACTCCGCCATGAGACAGAACAGGGAATTTAAAAAAAAGATAAAAGTGAGATATGCTGTCATACGCAGTGCACCTGCCAATGTTTGCTTATGATACGGCCACGTGTGTGTGTAACATATGTATTAAAACCTCCAGACACATTGAGTTTGGTTGCTGAAAGCCAGAGCAAGGCTGCTACTGGAAATTACTCTGTTGCAGAGAATCTGTTAGGAGGCTGAAAGCCTGAGGTCTGTGGCAAAGCAAGATGTGAAAATATCAAAATGATCTCTGTGTTAATCTTATTATTCAAAGGGTTAATACAACTTAAGGTGCATTTACACTGGACAAATGTTGGGCAAACGATGCCCGACTGTTACAGTACTAGTGGGGTGCATAGGTACGCACGGCGCGGGGCTCCCTGAATCTTACCCACGCCCAATGTCCCTTCCTGGAGATAGCCCTGAAAGTGGACACGTCCAGGCCGCCAACTCTGACCCTACTCTGCCTAAAGGCAGGACAGGCAGAAACCACTGTACCTATGCAGGTGACTACTCACTAGTACTGACAAGCTAGGCAGATGGAATAACCAACGGGAAAAAAAACCACAGAACACAGGCAGAGCTGGATCGGGACTGGGTAACTTCCACTGGAGAAGGACTAAGGTCAAACATACAGAGGATGGAACCAATAACTGGCAACTGCTATCAGCAGCTGCCAGACTGTATTCAGGAGTCTCCGCCCTTAGGGCAGAGACCAATCAAGCCGGCTGACTGGAGCTCCCAGCCAGCCACTATAACTCACAGAGATAGAGCACGCGCGCCTCTCACAGCAAGCACATGCGCGCGCACGGCCGCTTACACACACCGGAGCACGGCGCCGCCGCTCGCCAACCTGAACGCGGACGCAACGTCATCCAAGGATGCCGTGGCGACCCGCGCCCCCGTCGCCCAGGGCCCCTGACCGGCCTCATGGAAACACCGACATTCGTCCCTGTGTGTACTCACCCCCATGCTGTCACACAGGAACAAGATTTACTGGCTCTCTCACAGAGCGGCCAGCAAGGGGCCAAGGTGGCTGAAGGAGATTTCACTCCTCGCTCTCCCCCCGCTTCTCTTCATTTACTGTAAACAGCGGCTATTCAGTACTGAACTGCTGCTGTTTACACTGAACAATCATTGTTCAGATCATTGCTCATCGTTTGGGCTGCATGAAATCCTGAATGATGAGTGTAAACAGCAGCCATTCAGTACTGAATAGTTGCTGTGTTAAGTGAATGGAAAAGGGCTAGGGAGAGTGAGGAGTGAAATTTCCTCCAGCCACCTCGCTGCGAGCCAACAATTTTTGCTGTTCTGTAACAGCACGGAAGCGAGTACATGTGGGGACGAGTTGTGGAGACCATATTTAGACATTGTATCTGCCTTCTTGTACTCTTATCAATTTAAAATAATATAAATTTCAAAATATATAACACAACGTTATGTTCATCTAGTTAGTAGGTAGTACTAGTAATGATTAGGAAATTATAGTACCAGTGTTTCTGGTGGTGTAATGCACCACTGACTGATGTAATATAGTGAAAGGGATTGAAGTTGTAAGCATATAGCTGCAGTTTTAGGACCTGTGATGACGTCACCATCATTCAGCCTCTAGGGTGTTTGATTGATAATAGTTCTGCTTTGTGTATGTCACATACACACAGCTCTGCTACATGCGTGTCACATACACATAACTCTGCTACATGTGCTTCACATACACAGGTCTGCTACATGCACGTCACATACACACAGCTCTGCTACATGTGTGTCACATACACACGGCTCTGCCTCATGCGCATCACATACACAGCTCTGCTACATGAGCGTCACATACAGCTATCCTACATGTGCGTCACATACACAGCTCTGCTACATGCACGTCACACACAGTTCTGCTACATGCACGTCACATACGCACAGCTCTGCTACATGCGCGTCATACGCAAAGCTCTGCTAGATGCACGTCCCATACGCACAGCTCTGCTCCATGTGCACCTCACACACGCACAGCTCTGCTCCATGCGCGCCTGTCACACAGACACAGTTCTGCTCCATGCGTGCCTCACACACACACACACACAGCTCTGCTCCGTGCGCTCCTCACACACAGACACAGCTCTGCTCCGTGCGCTCCTCACACACAGACACAGCTCTGCTCCGTGTGCGCCTCACACACAGACACAGCTCTGCTCCGTGCGCGCCTCACACATAGACACAGCTCTGCTCCGTGCACGCCTCATACACAGACACCGCTTTGTTCTATGCATGCCTCACACACAGACACCGCTTTGTTCCATGCGCGCCTCACACACAGACACCGCTTTGTTCCGTGCGCACCTCACACACGCAGACACCGCTTTGTTCCGTGCGCACCTCACACACGCAGACACAGCTTTGCTCCGTGCGCACCTCACACACAGACACCGCTTTGCTCCGTGCGCACCTCACACACAGACACCGCTTTGCTCCGTGCGCACCTCACATACAGACACCGCTTTGCTCCGTGCGCACCTCACACACAGACACCGCTTTGCTCCGTGCGCAACTCACACACAGACACCGCTTTGCTCCGTGCGCGCCTCACACACAGACACCGCTTTGCTCCGTGCGCGCCTCATACACATAGAGCTCTGCTACATACTTTGTTCATCTCATACAACGGGGATCAGAAGCAGCACAGCACTGGAGATGAAGGACTGTGATAACGTCACCGTCTTGCTCCGACCCTGATCACATCACATGACGGCGACGCTTATCCCAAGTGAAGAACTTACTTGCTCCACCTCTAATCACATGACAGGGACAACATCAAAGTTCCTGCATCCTTGTGCAGATTATGGGTGGACTACAAGCCCCTTGCAGCCTCAGTTGCTATGGAATACTGACAAACGTGTAGTCAGACAGCAGCTGTGTGCATACAGGGCTTATGATGATGTCAACGTCATGTGATCAGTGGCGGAGCATATAACTCCCTCACTGGAGATAAAGGACCTTTGATGATGTCACCGTCATGTTATCTGAAGCGGAGCATGTAAGTCACTCACAAACCCACTGACTACTAACGCAGGGATGGACAGGTCGTCGTTAGTAGTTTGATTTATCCCGGTTTAGCTTGAAGGTTTTCAGGTCCTCAGGCTGACTGTGAGTCAAACGGCTTGAGTAGCAACAATAAAGGAGAAAATTGTGCTGATGATTATTGTGCTTCATCAAGCCTCATCTCCTAACCTGCTCCCCTCCTGTAAATTGTGACTACCTGCTGATGACTCCTGTCTCTCCTCCCGACTAATCTTTCTGCCTCATCCTTTTGTACTACATTCCCAGACTTCCCGACAATAACTCCTGGCTTTCCATCTGACTACGCTTTTTGCCTCATGCATTTGTACTGCAAACGTATCTACCTGCTGATGGCCTTCGGCTTCCTCCTTATTACACTCCAGCCCTGCATGGCTACTACACTCGCAGCTCCTACCCAGTGCTGGTAAGATGCTACATAAAGCTCAAACACTGTGCAAACAGCAGCGAAGCCGTGGACAACGAGGACCTGGGCTGCTTGTGAAAAATCTTTTGAAAATTCAGGTACGCTTTAACCCCAAACACAGGTGACCCCGGCATACAGCAGTTATATTACATAGATTGAGCACAGTGCTTTGACTGTTAACGATTAAGTATTGATTCCACATTTCAAAGATTTGAAATTCATCTTGATTTAACTGTGCAACAAACTCTTGTAGACCGCACTACATGCATATTAAGGTGTGACACAAAAATTTCTGTTGCTTTCTCCTTCATGAAAGAATTGCAAGCACACATGTAAGGCAGAACAGTCCTTATGGGTTTTAGGCCAGAGTGTGTAGCTTGGACTTCACTCAAAGATGGGGCAATGACATGGACACAGCAAGGTTAACAAAAAAGAACACTTACTTAAGGCCCATTTACACTGAAAGACAATCACTCAAAGGACAGTTTGAGTGACAGTTTTGAGCAATCATCTTTGCATAACTCTAAGTAGCTAATTATCTACTTAATAGTTAATGCAGGTGGAGCAGGATACCGCCGCGATAGCTCAGAGAACAAACCAGCTGTTTTGTATGTGCAAACAGCTGCATTGTTATCTGAGCTTTCAGCTGGTGTCCCGCTGAGAACTGCCACAGGGATACCAGCTGAAAGAATACTATCAGCGCCGCCCGCTGAGAAAATCAGTGTGCTTCGCTCATAACAGTCATCAGTGATTTCTAGCTTGCTAGAAATCACTGAACGAATAGTGCACGATGGCTGCGTGTTTAGACACAACAGTTATTGCTTAAAAGATGTCGTTTGAGCAATAATCGTTGTGTCCAGATGGGCCTTTACTCTACAGCAATGGACATGTTCGATACAGTCTCTGAATGAGTGCTGCAAGCTTCGGAGATACACATCCTTACTCCGTAAGGCGTGGCTGTTACAAATAACAGTGCTAACATGTTACGGCACTCTGACCCTCCGAGCACCGAAGGGACGAATTGTTTCAATAAGGACTTGTGGAAAACCCTATGCACTTCCCACGTGGCTGGCAACTCAAGTTCGTAAGCGAGCGGGTTATTTACACGCGTGATGGTAAAAGGGCCTACAAAGCGCGGTGCCAGCTTTAAGGACGGGACCTTCAATCTTAGGTTCCTGGATGACAGATACACCTTTTGACCCACTTTGTAATGTTCGGAAACGGAGAGGCTTCTCCCACTGCGCAGCTGCATGCGAGACCCCACTACCTCCAGATTCTTCTGTACTTCCTTCCCTACCTCCTGCAGCTCATCAGTGGTGACATTAGCTGCAGGACAGGCAGACGGGGTAGGAAGAGAAGTCAGGAAACGGGGATGCTGGCCATAAACGCACCAAAACGGAGAGACCCCAGTGGAAGAACTGGTACGGTTGTTCAGTGCAAACTCAGCCAACGGCAGAAATTCAACCCACTGATGAGCCTTTTCGCTTGCAAACAGCCTTAAATATTGCACCAAATCCTGGTTCTTCCGCTCAGTTTGACCATTAGTCTGCGGGTGGAATGCTGAGGAGAATGAAAGCGAAGTCCCAAGGTTTCTGCAAAAGGCCTGCCAAAACTGCGCCACGAACTGGACCCCCTGATCGGAAACAATGTTTTCAGGGACTCCATGGAGGCGAACAATTTCTTTAACGAAGACCTGGGCAAATTCAATCGCCGAAGGAAGTTTCTCTAACGCCACAAAATGGGCCATCTTCGAGAAACGGTCCACCACCACCAGAACGGTGGTGAACCCCTGTGACTCTGGCAAGTCAGTAATAAAATCTACCTAAAGGTGTGACCAGGGGCGCGACGGCACAGGCAATGGTATTAGGGGACCCTCCGGACGCCGCCGGCGAGTCTTGCTGCGAGCACAGACCGAGCACCCCTTTACAAAGTCACGTATCTGACGGGACATGCCAGGCCACCAGTAAGTGCCTGGAGCAGAGATCCAGGGTCCCTTGCACTCCCGGATGACCCGCAAAAGCTGACGAGTGGGACTCTTCAATAACCGTGAGGCGTAAAGATTCTGGCACAAACCATCTGCCCTCTGGCACCCCCGATGTAGCGTCCTGCTGAGCACTCTGAAGGCGGGGAATGAGACCAGAGTTCACAGCCGCAACCACAACCTCAGGTTCCAGGATATTTTCGGGAGGCAGCGACTCACATTCTGGCACCCCAAAACTCCGCGAGAGAGCATCAGCCTTGACATTCTTAGCCCCCGGGAGATACGTCACTATGAGATTAAATCTAGAAAAGAACAAAGCCCACCTGGCCTGACGTGCCGTGAGTCGTTTAGCGTTGGCGAGATATACCAAGTACTTATGATCAGTGTACACCATGACGGGATGTCGAGCGCCCTCAAGATGGTGACGCCACTCTTCTAAGGACCACTTGATTGCCAACAGCTCTCGATTACCTACATCGTAATTACGCTCTGCCGAACTGAACTTTCGTGAGAAGAATGCACATGGACTGTAGCCTGCTCTCCCGCTAACCACCTGAGACAACACAGAGCCAGCCCCCACCTCAGATGCATCAACCTCCACGAAAAAGGGGCATTGTGGGTCAGGCTGGACGAGCACCGGGGCGGCCGAGAACCCCCTTTTGAGACGATCGAACGCCTCCAGGGCCTCAGGTGGCCATCTTACCAAGTCAGCCCCCTTCCTGGTAAGATCGATCAACGGTTGAGCGATGACTGAATAGTTTCTGATGAACTTGCAATAGAAATTCGCAAAACCTAAGAACCGTTGGAGTGCTTTCAGATTACCTGGTCGGACCCACTGGGAGATAGCTGCCACTTTATCTGACTCCATTTGCACGGAAGTCGGAGAAATTACGTACCCCAGAAAGGACACTTGTTGAGTGCCAAACAGACATTTCTCCAATTTGACAAACAACTGGTACTCGCGTAACCGGGTTAGTACCAACCTAAGGTGCTGCACATGAGAGTCCCAGTCAGGAGAATATACCAGGATGTCGTAGAGGTAGATGACTAAAAACACCCCCAAGACGTCGTGAAATACTGCATTCATAAACCCCTGAAAGACCGCAGGGGTATTACACAGGCCAAAAGGCATCACCAGACATTCAAAGTGTCCCAAGGGGGTATTGAAAGCTGTCTTCCACTCATCCCCCTCGCGGATACGGATCAAATTATAAGCCCCTCTTAAATCTAGTTTCGAAAACCAGTGGGCTCCCACCACCTGATTCAGGAGGTCAGGAATCAGGGGCAGAGAGCACTGGTTCTTAACTGTGATCTGATTCAAGGCCCGATAATCTACACAAGGCCTCAATGTCCCATCCTTCTTCTCGACAAAGAAGAGACCCGCCCCAGCAGGGGAACGGGATGGCCTAATATGATGTTTGGCCAGGGACTCCGTAATATAGACCTTGAGAGCTTCGTACTCCCGCCCTGATAAGTTAAAAATGGCTTCCTTAGGGATGGCCTTATTTGGAATAAGGTCTATCCCACAATCCCACTCTCTGTGGGGAGGCAGGGTCTCTGACAGTCTTTAAGAAAACACATCCCGGAAGTCAGACAGGTATTCCGGAATGAGTGCGGTATCTACTAAACAGAGAGGAAGGGGAGCAAGGTGGCTTTGGCAGGATGGTCCCCAATGAGTCAGCTCCCGGGTGGTCCAATTGAATTGGGGGTTGTGCAACGCCAACCACGGCATCCCTAGCACCATGTCTATCGACATTTTCTCCATCACCAGGAATGATAGCTCTTCCGAGTGGAGAATCCCCACCGTGAACTGTAACACTGGGGTCCTCCACCACACCAGGCCCGTAGAGAGAGGGGTAGCATCAATACTAGTAAAATGAATTGGCGTCTTCAGCGTCACAAATTCAGCCAACAGGGGTCTAACGAAACACATGCTTATCAGGTTAGCGGCTGCTCCGGAATCAATAAACGCCTGCCCAGAGCGGGAAAAATCCCGGAATCTAACCTGACAAGGTACCAGAAGTTTAGGAAGTACCTGAAGTCCTAGGCGATCCTCCCTACAATCGCCTAGGACTCGGAGTTTTCCGCTGGTTCCGACTGTGAGCACTGAAGCCTCAGGGGGCAGGTTATCACCCGATGTCCAGCTTTCCCGCAGTAGAGGCATAGATGACGCAACAAACGACTCCAGCGTCGCTCCTTGGGGTCCAGCGGGTCCACCTCCATAGGCTCGGGAACAGAGACTGGTAAGGAAGAAGAGGGAACAGGACAAACGACGTCCCTGACTCTACGGGCCTGTTTATCTTGCTTCCTAGACCTGAGCCTCCTATCTGCCTTCACCGCTAGCTCCATAGCCTCCTTTAAGGACCCGGGGATGGGAAATCAACAGGTCTTTAACCGCGTCCAAGAGGCCCTGCAGAAAGACATCTTTCAGAGCGCTATCGTTCCATGCCGTATCACCCGCATAGCGTCTGAAGTTGGACCAATAATCCTCCACACAAAGCGACCCCTGATGCAACGCCAATAGCCGATAAACCGCCAATCCCACTCGGTCCGGTTCGTCGTAGAGACCCTCGAGTTCCTGAAAAAAGGAGTCCACCGACTGCAGGCAGGGGGAACCCTCGGGAATGGAAAAAGCCGAGGTCTGGGCAGAGCCCCGCAGCAGGGACATTATAAGCCCGACCCTCTGGGCCTCTGACCCGGAAGAACGCGGCCGCATCCGAAAAAACAAGCGACAAGCTTGTTGGAAAGCAAAAAATTTGTTCCTCTCCCCAGCAAACACCTCGGGAAGAGGGCACTTGGGTTCTGGAGTGGTTGAGGTGTCTGTCCCCTGCAACAACCCCCGCTGCTCCTAGGCTGCCATGCGAGTGGATAAATCCTGATCACCGGCACCAGGGCTTGCAGCTGGTTTGCGAGGGAGCTGATCGCCTCCATGGAAAACAGTTTTAAGGGCCAGTTATTATGTTACGGCTCTCTGACCCCCCGAGCGCCAGGTGGGGTGCCCTGAACTTCCCGCACCCCACTGTCCCTGCCTACTTGCCTCGACCCTGGATAACCCCAGGCGGACAACTGGACGGCGGTCCCTACACTAGGTAGGGACCTGGCGACTGCAAGATGAACTAACTGACGGGGGACAGAGTGCCGACAGAAAAGGCAGATGGAATGACCAAACAGGAAAAGACTGAGCTACAGGCAAACTGGAAAGGACACTGACTAGCAACTAGGACTGACTGAGACAGGCTGCAGACAGAACTGACTAGCGGCTGACAGAACCAATAACTGGCAGTGAGCTCAGGTCACTGCCAGCCTTATAACTACAAGACTCCGTCTGGGGGTGGAGAGTGGGAGGAGCCAACTCCCCCACTGCTGCATAAGAAAGGTGGAGGAGTGCGGGCGGCACCCTACAGGTGGACACACCCACGCCGCCGCACACCGGCCGCCCCACGTCGCCGGGAGAGCCCTGACGTCAGAGCTCCAGGACGCTGGAGCGGCGCGCACTGACCGCGGGACCCTGCGCCGCCCTGCATGGTAACATAACATTTCTTTACAGATGCAATAATTTGGCAATTATGCTTCTTTACAGAGGTTATAATTTAGTAGTTTGCAGTAACACAGCCTCTAACACTTTTACTCCAACCAGTGGTTGCCTGTAGCAATAGTTTCCACTATAGTCCCTTGCTCGTATCCCGCTGCAGTTTTACCTTAGTACACAGTATCAACCACAAGCATGTCAGGCAATTCTCCAGTTAAAAGGACTTGCTTTTGTCTCCCATCTGCAGGGTGGCTCATCGCATATCAGCAGGACTCACTACATAGATGTTAGTACACACACTTGATCTGTGTGACTCAGCTCCAGAGACTTTCTCAGGGTGGAAAACTGGTCAGCACATCTCAGGTCACACTTAGAGGACATACTTGGTAGATCACCCAAGGACTCCTCTCTTTGTAGTAATCCACAACCATTTGCGGGATACCTTCTGGGTATCTCTCAGGACTTGGTCTCTTACCAGACATAATCTCTAGGGCTGCTCCTCAATCTACAGTGTGCCCAACTCTCCTACAGTCTCAGTGCTGTAATTTAACCTTTTCCAATCCAATGTCGGGTCTGCCCCAACATCATAATTTCCCTCCACAGCTCTGATGTTGGGGCAGGCCCAACACTGCTGTGCAGGAGTGCATCTGCACCCGATCATCAGACACATCGGGTGCAGATACACTCCTGCACTGGTCGAGGACCCCCGAGGAGAAGGCAGAAAGGGTTTGTAACCCTTTCTACCTTCTCCTTTACACATTACATAGCGCTCAATTAGCTCTATGCAATGCACGGAGATTCCGGCTGGCGATCATGTGACCGCTGGTGTCACCTGACACCCAGTGGTCACATGAACGCCGAGCCGGGAGCCTGCACCGTGGGGGGGCCTGCTTACCTGTCCGGCGTCTTCCGCATTCTCCCTTCTGTCTCCCGGCTCGGCGATCATGTGACCGCTGGGTGCCACCCCTGGATTTGTCATCAATCAGGGGAGTAACTATAGGGGCTGCAGAGAATGCGGTTGCACCCAGGCCCAGGAGCCATAAGGGGTCCATAAGGCCACTTTTCTCCATAAAGGGAGCACAGTACTATGAATAAAGCATTATATTTGGGGGCCCTGTTTCAGATTTTGCATGGGTGTCCACAAGCTTCAAGTTATGCCTCTGTCATCAGTAAGTGGATTTACGGGGGTCCTCTGCTTGGAAACCCCCATCCATCAGCTGATCATCCAGCCTGCTGTCCAGTGCAGAGGGTCGGATGTAGTCATCACTAGTTAGGGGAGGAAGTTGGAGAATTGGTTTCACTCTCAGTGAAATCAATGGGAGATGCTGCATTGCATTTAGGCCGCCTGCAGACGAGCGGGTCGGATCCGGCAGCGAGAATTCTCGCCGCGCGATCCGACCCGAGCGCCTGCAGGGACGAGCGCGTACTCACCCGCGCCTGGCGGCCCCCCGGCTCTTTCATGTGCCGGCTGCCGCGCAGCCGGCGCATGCACAGACCGGAGCCGGCGGCCGGGTGAGTGCCTGCCCCGCAGAAAATTAGGACATGCCACGGTTTGTTTGCCGCGCGAGATTTCGCGCGGCCAAACCGCGGCCGTCTGCATAGTAGTGCGTATTTTAATGCACTCCTATGCAAACTTTCAGCGGCGGAAATCCCCCGGGAAATCCCGCGGCGGGATTTCCGCTCGTGTGCAGGCGGCCTTACACTTCCAGCTCAAGACAGGATGTGACATGCTGACCATGGTCCTGAGCAAGAGTGAAGCCAGCACTCCAACTTCCTCCTATGACCAGTGATGTCAACGGAGTAGCAAACCCACATCCATCAACTACTGGATAGGTTATCAGTTAAAAAGAGGTAGAAAACTCCTTTAACCTCACACCATAGCCTATCTAGGGTGGTACAGTACTTTTTGATGCATTACACGTTCCCAGGGTGGTGCACCTTAATAGCGAGCAGTACACTCTCACTTTCACTCTATCTATTGCCTTGAGGTGCTGTAAGCAGCTTCCTTAGGCCCCCTGTCCACGGCAATGCGAAGTCCAGCGGCAGATCTCCGCCGCGGGAGCAGCCGCCGATTCTTCGCCGGTCAGCACTATCTAATAGATAAGCTGGCCGTGGAGAATCGGGCCAATTCGCAGTATGCTGCGAATTGACCGCCGCAAGCAGAGAATCGCAATGATTCTCCACTCGTGGACAGGTGCCGCACTTTCCATAGCAATGGACAGACACCCTTATACTATGCAATATGCTCCTGGTCACAGGGCTGTGCAGCACAATCTTAGTACGTCCTCACACCTAGCCAGGATGCTCTCACAAAGCCTTAAAGTTACAGGGTGTGAGCATCATGATTATCACTGTGTACAATAATACATTTCTCCAACAACTGCCTGCGAACAAAGTGCATTTCAGGATAACAGGAACATGATGAACAATGCAACACATAGTGGTGGTGAACGTGCCAACAGTAAACTGTTTACGCTTCAGGGATACAGTAATGGGTGGTTGGGCTTACTGACAGTCCACATCACTTTCCAAATCTCTTACATGCACAGAGTTCTTTTCATATGATTTTGCATTTCATTGTCATTTTCATATGCAAGTTACAAACAGTGTCAAGGTAGTTTATTGTAAGGTAGACAATGATTCAGTGTGGCCATTGAGAATAACAAGTAAATGTTTTATATTCGCTACTCTAGATTCTTGTCAAGGTCTTTTAATTGCCTAAGCTTGTCCTAAACTGTGAAGCTGAGCATGCAAACATCTTGTTCTTAGTGTTCTGAACAGGGCAGGTAATGATTTTGTGTTTTTATACTACCATGTTCTATTTTTGTACATTGTACTATATGTTTATTAATGTTGCAAAACAGTTAGAGGTAATGTAGTATGTAAGGCCGAAAAAACATGTGTCCATCTAGTTCAGCCTATTATCCTGCAACGTTGATCCAGAGGAAGGCAAAATATAAAACCAATGAGATATATGGCAAAAATTTTCACCCAGGTGATTTAAATATCAATCAATATAATCTGTGTTACATGACTCTATCAGTCTACTTTTGGATGTTTTGCTTACTGGAGATTCAACACCAGGAAAAATCTATCTAAATTACAGAGGAAACTAATGAGTGACAGTATCATTTTCCATGTAGATAGTTACCATTCTCACCACAATATTTGGAATTTACCCATTGGAGAATATGTGAGCCCATGAAACATGCTTTATGCATTCAATCTATAAGTGTGCCATTGCATAGCGGAAAGGTTAAAGGGGTTTTCCAGGCATGAATACTACTGATGACCTATCAACAGGATCTGTATTTTAACATTAAACACACCATACATGGCTTATATACAAAGGATCTTATCCGGTGCCTCCACACTTGCGATTACGATATCGCTGCAGGTTTTCTTTTACGCAATTTTTGTGCAATGCGTTTTTAACATTAGAAAGTCCTATTGACATTCACGTTAAAAAAACGCAGCGATATCGCAATCGCAAGTGAGAAGGCACCCATAGGTGTGAAGACCTACAGTGTGCTCTTTGCCATATTCTAATAAAAACTTTAGGTGTATTTTTCTTTTTAGAATAATATTAGTTGTCCCATCAAATCATACATAACTTGCAACACCATGTATGTTGTGTATCTTTTATAGAGTCCTATATGCAGCCTGCAGTATAGGTGCTGCACCACACACAAATTAAAAATATGAATATCGGAGCACATTGCATGTGGCCAGCCTAATGATGCCATGAATAAATGTCCAATATCGGGTGTATCACAACACTTCTTACAGGTACGTAAGAACAAGTTAATAAGCCTGGGAGAGGTGGAGAGTGGTCCAAAGTGTCATTAACCCTTTCCAATCCAATTTGTATCCTGGTTTTCCTAGGGGGCTTACTCTTTTTCTGCCGTTATACAACGGTGCTATATGCTGGCTAACACCAGTACTGCATGAGGTGACATATTAGATAGGCTCCGACAGCAGAGAGGCTGGCAATATACAGTAAGAGAGCCCCGACGGATGTCTTCCAACATCAGAGCTGTACAGCCTTAAATCATAATGTCTTCAGAGGTCAGACAGTGGATTGGAAAGGGTTAATGTAGGAGGCTTCTTGGATCCTGAATTTTATATTTGTGCCCAGGGGCGTAGCTAAAGGCTCATGGGCCCGGATGCAAAACTTTATCATGGCGTCGCCCAACTTCTCCTAACCCCATAATGCAGAGGCGTAACTTGAAGCTCCTGGGCCCCAATGCAAAACCTGTAACATGACCCCCAACTATAATGCTTTATTCATAGTACTGGGCTCCCTACATGGAGAAGAGTGGCCTTATGAGCCCCCTAAGGCTCCTGGGCCCGGGTGCAACCGCACCCCTCTGCATTCCCTATAGTTACCCCAGTATTTGTGCCTATAGGTGCTTAGAGGGGTATTCTGGGACATTTAAATTTTTTTATTGATGACTGACAGCTGATGATCGGCGGGCCCTGGGAATCAGATGATCGGCGAGGTTCTGAGCAGCATGTTCGGCCGATCGGCCTCCCCTGCACCAGACTCTACCCTCTCCAGTCCATCCTGAATGCGGCAGCCAGGCTCATCTTCCTGTCCAACCGCTACTCGGACGCCTCTGCCCTGTGCCAGTCACTGCACTGGCTGCCCGTTAAATACAGAATTCAATTCAAACTCGCTACCTTCATCCACAAAGCCCTCCACAGTGCAGCGCCACCCTATATCGCCTCCCTCATCTCAATCCATCAACCAGCCCGGGCTCTCCGCTCTGCTAATGAAACCAGACTGAGCGCCCCTTTCATTCGAACTTCTCATTCCCGCCTCCAAGACATCTCCAGAGCAGCACCGGTCCTCTGGAACGCACTACCAAAGGCTACCCGAGCAATCCAGGACTCGCAGAACTTCAGGCGTGCTCTAAAAACGCACCTCTTCAGGGAGGCATACCGCATTCCCTAAGAAACAAACCCCTCTGTACTCCGCCTGATAACATGCTCCCTGACCTACTGACTGCAATCCCTGCTAGCCATCATAAACCGCTCCTGCGTTCATACCGTTTCTGCCGTCACACGGCTAAATGTCTGACCATTGTCTATGTGTATATCACCCCTCACTCTCCACCTCGCCATACAGTGCACATCTCCAGCCCCTTTACCCTCTGTATCATCCCATTACTTGTAGTATGTAAGCTCGTTGGAGCAGGACCCTCACCCCTATTGTTTCCATCAACTGATTACTATGTAACCGTGGTTCTGTAATGTTTGTATTTTGTCTTTCTGTATTCCCCCCTGTCTATGTAAGCGCTGCGGAATATGTTGGCGCTATACAAATAAAGTTTATGATTATTATCATTATCTATTGACGACCTGACAGTAATCAATAGAGAAAATTAAAAACGTCCTAGAATACCTCTCTGATTTACCACATGGAGATGATGTATCTGTATTGAGTCTAATATCTATATTTGTGATACTTTGTTTCTCTCTCTATCATACTGGTTATCCAGTGGAGTTTGCACTTTACTATGATATGCTAGTGATATGGACCATGCTGGTGTAACCTGGGTATCTCCTGTATATAATTATATATGTACAGCTAATGTAAGTTATACATCTCCCTGTATATAGTGATAATGGAACATGCTGGTATACCCTAGGAATCTCCTGTATATAATTATATATGTACAGCTTGTATAGGCTATACAATATAACTTATACCAGTTAAACATGTATAAGTATATGTAGTACATACCTGGTTGCACTGCATGGTCGCTCCTCTCCTCACTATCAGCCACTGCCATCCAGACCAATCACGCGGCCGGCATTGCACTGATAGACTGCAGTTGTGATGAATCACAACTGCAGTCTCTCAGTGGTTGGAGGACCAGGCAGGGGAGTCTGCAGCATTGAACGGGCAGTCGGCTTTCCTAGGTAACTGTCCCTCCTCTCTCTGAGTGCCACCCAGAAACAGCCCGTTGTGGTGATACAATATATGGTGGCGCCTGTGAGCTCCGTTTGCTAAGTGGCTAGTTGGCACTAGGGCCCAGTCAAGACACAAACAAGCAATGCTGAAATATGAACCAAGGCAGGCAGAAACAAACAAGAAATGAAAATACAAACCACAAAGTAGGAAATACAGACTGGACTAGGAATAATGAAGGAACAAGACACATACCAGAGCAAGGCACTTAGGACTAGAACAATGGAATTCTGGAAGGCCCTTTTACACACAACGATATCGCTCAAAATTCGCTCAAAAGCCATCTGTTGAGCGATAATGAATGTGTGCAAATGTGCGCCCTTCATGCACTTACCGTGCACTTTTCGTCCATTGCTGATTTCAGGTCCGCATGCAATCCTTGTCCCTCAGGATGATAAGACAGACTGCAAGCTGTGTTCTTCACAGGCAGAGCTGATAACATTCTTTAACAGCTGTTAACACCAGCTGTCCCACTGGAGAACAATAGCAGTGTATTTAGAGAACAGACCACCCGCTGTTCTCTAAATACATGCAATGAAGTACTAAAGGGCTGATTAGCCCATTACTGCCTAATGCAAAATGATCACTCAAAACTCTCAGTTTCTGATTAATTTTGAGCGATCATCTGTGTGTGCAAATGCACCTTAAGGGCTAATGACCACAGATGGATTTATGCCGCGTAATATAATAACATAGTATTAATGGAGACTGCGGAAAAATGCGTTAAAAAGCATGTTTTTCCACAATCACCAGTGGAGACGGCTTTGCTTATCCTCGCGGGATTCCCGTGGCATAAAATGGCAGGCGTAACCTGCTCCATCAGTGGGCATGAGCCCTAAAGGCCTTTTCACACGGGGCGATTATTGTTCAAAAAATCATTCAAACAAGCAAAGGTTCATCCTAAAGGCCCATTTACACAGAACAATGATCGCTCAAACGACAGTTTAAGTGACAGTTTTAAGCTATCATGTTTGTATGTTTTAAAGTAGCTAATTAACTACTTAAGAGTTATGCAGGCGGAGTGGGATACCGCTGCCATAGATCCGAGAACAAAGCAGCTGTTTTGTATATGCAAACAGTTTCTTTGTTCTTGCAATTATCAGCTGTGTCCCACCAGCTGAAACAATGCTATCAGCGCTGCCCGCTGAGAAAATCAGCGTGTGGCACTGATAAGGCTCATTGCTAATTTCTAGCTTGCTACAAATCAACACTGAACAAATAGTGCATGAGCAGTGAACAATGGCAGCACATTTAGATGGCTTTTGAGCAATAATCGTTGTGTCTAAATGGACCTTAAGGGCTCATGTCCACGGGCAAAAGAAGAATTAAAATCCGCAGCAGATTTTAACTCTTCTCCTGCCCGCGGATCCGCACCCCATAGGGATGCATTGACCACCCGCGGGTAGATAAATACCCGCGGATGGTCAATAAAAGTGATTTTTAAAAAAATGGAGCATGAAAAAATCTGGACCATGCTCCATTTTCGTGCGGGTCTCCCGCGGGGACGGCTCCCGCGGGCTTCTATTGAAGCGGGAGACCTAAAATAGGAATTTAAAAGAATTTACCCATCCGGAGCGGGCGGGGAAGGTCTTCTCTTCCTCACGGCCGGATCTTTCTTGCTTCGGCTCGGCGGATGTGCCCGGCGCATGCGCGCGGCACGTCGGCGACGTGCCGCAGCCGTGACGAGTTCATCCGCCGGCCGAAAAAGAAGATCCGGCCGTGAGGAAGAGAAGACTTTCCCCGCCCGCTCCGGATGGGTAAATTCTTTTAAATTCCTATTTTCAGCGCTCATGTCCGCGGGGCAGGAGGGACCCGCTGCAGATTCTCCATGTAGAATCCGTAGCGGACCTGATTTTCCCCGTGGACATGAGGCCTAAGGGCTCCCACACACTTGCGTTTTTTTAATGCTGCGTTAACGCAAATGTCAATCGGACTTTCTACTGTTAAAAATGCATTGCACAAAAACTGCAAGTTTGTGCTTTGTGATTTTTGTGCGATGCATTTTTAACATGAGAAAGTCCCATTCATATTTGCGTTAAAAAACTTAGCGATATTGCGTGAAAAAAACAAGCAAGAAAAATGCAAGTGTGAAGAGCCCTAAGTGTACCCAACAATCAAATGAAGTTACCAACAACTAAAGAGAATTCTTGATTTGTTACTTTTGCATAAAATGAATGGTGAAAAAAAAGTGATTCCTTGCTCGTTCACTTATGATTCACTTTAAATAGTGATTGTTTAGTCCTTCTCAATCACTAAGGCTATTTTCACACGAGTGTGAACCTCACTTGAATTGTGTTGCGAGACGCTCAAGTGAATATGAACTTCATTTGCGATGCTGTGAGAGAAAAAAATTGCCGCATGGCCAATTTTTTTGTGTTCCTTGGAACGCATCGCCTATTGATCTCAATGGGACCTTAAATACATTGCATGGCTCTCGCATGCTGTGTGATGTGCATGCAATTCTGATGCAAGGTTTCCTATTCAAATCAATGGGAAACACTGCCAATCCTCTATCATGCGTGAAAGGATTGGAAGTTCGCAGAAGTGATGCGAGGCATTTGTAGAAAAAGGCTGCGAGAGCGAACTCGCGGACTCTGACATCATCGTTGGGGATTTTGATTAAGAATCAGCTGTGGATACGCAGCTGATCTCAGAAGATACCGCGCTCCCCTTACCCCCACAGCCTTTACGCTGTCAGCGCTCTCCGCCATCAGTATGAAGGATTTTGTCTCAGCTGATACTTGCACTGCTGTTCCTGGGGCTAAAAGGACCTTCCCTAAATTGAATGTCAGTCATGTGACTGGCCACGCGCTGCACACCATAGCCGGTCGCATGGCTTTCAATCCCTGAAGGTCATTTAGGAAAAGACTGCCTGCACAGTCAACTTTGCGGTAGTGGCGCCCCCATCGTGAAATGACTGTGCTGAAAGCTGCAAGGAATCCTCTACCAGACCACATATTGTGCAGGCCTGCATTAAGCTAACATATAGCTGCAGCATACAGAAAAACATTTGAGGAAAGATACTTAAGGGCTCATTCACACGGGCGAGGGCAATATCCGACTGTGATTCACGGCCTGATATCGTGCTTGCCACTATGTAAAAAGTGCTGTGGATGCGAGGCGTTTTTTTAATGTGAAAACAGCCTCACATCACTGCGGGAATGAAGGAAATCACCACTGCGGCTGTCACAGCCGCAGCAGAGGATCGTAGAGTTCTCCCATTGCTTTTTAATCGCTGCTGCTGGCCTCATTGAGAACAGTGGGAGATTTCTCCAAGATGGTGTTGCAGATCCATTTCAGGTTTCTCCAACACAGATTATGTCTGTATGAAGCTGGTTAGATGGTGGTTTAACCCCTTCCTGCCAGTTTTGACCTACCTGACACGCCTCCATTTTTTAAAATCTGACACTTTGGAATGCTTTTACTTATTCAGTTGATTCCGAGATTGCTTTTTCGTGACACATTGTACTTTATGTTAGTTGTAAATGTTTGTCAATATGTTTTTTGTTAATTTATTTTAAAAATCTAAACTTTACATAAAATTTTTAAAAATTTGCAATTTTCAAACTGATTATTTCTGCATGTACAGTTGCAACACATTTTTCCTTGAGTGTGATAGCACGGTGCTGAAAGTTATCTCATTTTAACCCATTAAAAAGGTAGTGTTCTCTAAACACAACAAAACCCATTGTAAAGTGATTAAAAGTGTAAATAAACCACCCTGATGGGCAAAAATTACTTTTTGAATGCAATGTTGCATTTGTAGAGCCCCTGAAGTACCCAGAACAGTGGACCACCCCATAAGGGACTCCTGTTTGTAAACTAGGCCCCTCAAGGAATTCATCAAGGGTGCAGTGACTGTTTTGACCCCACAGGCTCATACTAGGGCCATAAAAATACATTTTTTTTTCAAAAACATAGATTTGGCCTGAATTTTTATAGGAAAAATTGAGTAGCAAACTTCGTGGTGCTTTTTCTCCTAAGTATGCAAATGACCCATAGGTTAGACATAAAATAATGCTTGGACACATAGAAGGGTTCAGAAGGGGAGGAGGTCTAATCTTGTTATTATAATTTTTGGATGCCATATCACATATGCAGTGCCCCTTGTGGTATCAGTACTATGGAAACCCCTCAAAAGTGCCTCTGGAAACTACACTCCTCAAAGAATTCAACAGGGGCTATAGTGAGCATTTTGACCCAAGGTGTTTGACAGATTTTGTTAACATTGTACCTTGAAAATGAAAAATTACAATTTTTTTCCAATAATATGCAGGTTTAGACCCAAATATTGCATTTTCATTGAGGACAAAAGGAGAAAAAAAGCACCCCATAGTTCACTAAGCAATATCTCTTGAGTACAGAAATACCCCATAATGTCAACGTAGACTTCTATTTGAGCACGTAGCAGGGATCAGAAGTGAAGGACAGTAAATCTAACTGGAATCATTATTTAATACCATGGTGAATTTGTAAAGATCCTAATGTACCCAATACAGTGCACTCCCCCAAAGCTGACCTCATTTTGGAAACGACACCCTTGAGGGTAGTCACCGAGGTGTATAAGTAGTAGTTTTGCTTGGGGTCTTACTGGTATGTCAGTTTATAATGTAGAGGCATATAGAAGCTACATATGCAAAGTACATTGGGATATTGAATAAAACAGCAATTCCATCTTGGTTGTATGGATTTCAATTTTATAGTGTTCACCGTGCAGCAAAAATGATATGTTAACTTTATTCTGCTGGGCAGTATGATTACAGTAATATTACATTTTATATAGTCGTCTTCATGTTTTACTCCTTCGCACAATAAAAGTATTTTTCGTCACCATATTTGGAGAGCCATACCTTTTTTAGAGCCAAGCTGTACAAAAATCCACAAATCTGGCATGTTTGTATTTTTTTCCCTGCAACCATTCACCATGCGATATAAATCAAAGCCTTATTTGGAGGATTAGTATGATTATGTGAATACCAAATTTATATCATCTTTTTTTCATTTTTTACTACTTTTTTCTTTCATTGCCATTTTCACAAAGCAATAATTTTATTTTTCAGTCTACATAGCTGTGTTAGGGCTTTTTTTTGTGGGATGACTTGATGAATTTAATGCTAGCTCTTTGAGGTACATGTGACTTTTCAATCTCCTTTTGTTCTGTTTGGGAGAGGCAGCGATGTAGGAAACATCTCTAACATTGTCTTCCTTTTTTCCGTGTGCCATTCATCGTGCCATATAATGAACATGTTAACCTTCTTCTGCAGGTCAGTATGATTATGGCATTACCAAATGTATGTGGTTTTTTATTTATTTAACGAATTTTACACAATAAAAGCATTTTTCACAGATTTGTTTTGTATCACCATCCTCAGAGAGATATAACTTTTTTTGATTTTATTATATTTATGGGAGGTGTAGTGATCAAATCCATACCAGAATGTTTCCATTTATGGTGTTATGTGGTGGCTTGTTTGTTTTGTGGGATGAGCTGACATTTTCATTGATCATTTTGGAGTGCAATCAACTTTTTGATCTCTTTTTATTTTGTGTTTTGGGAGGTTGGATGATTAAAACCTACGTGTGGAGATACAACAAAGATAAGTCCATAACTAGTGGATTTTCCACAGCAGAAAATCTGCATCCAAATATGCATGTAGCACATGGATTTTGGCTTGCATATCTCCCCTCATTTGAAGATATGAAATACGCAACATAAATGTACATGCTGTGGATTTAAAATCTGTACTGCATGTGAATTTTGCTGTCAGTTCCATGCTGATTTTTTTTCACACCATGTAGATGAGACTTGTTAAAATCCCATCTACAAGGCCTTGACCGAAAATCTGCAATATCTACATTACATGTGAGCATGCCCCAAAGCTCCATGACCATGTTAGCACACACACAGAGGTTTTTCTTGGTATATATGCCAACAGTGCAGCACAGATTCAGTGTTAATTATCCCACCTCAGATGCTGTTGAAGAGGCTTTCTGAGTAAATTTTTTTATTCTTTCAACTAGCTGGCCATGCTACAAGATACTAAAATAGCCTGTACTTGCCCATCATGGGTCCACACAGTTTCAGAGCCACATCATTGTTCTCCGTCCCAGCACTCTGACTGCAACCAATCGCAGGACTCAGATGTTTGTTAAATAAAACCCCTAAGGCCGCCTGCACAACAAATACCGTCCATAACATGCTATGGGAAATTGATTCTTCCTGCACACGAGTGGAAATCAATTGCGGTTTTCACTCGCGGAGGAAAAATCGCTGCATGCTCCATTTTTGTGCGGATTCTGTGCAGACAGCTTCCATTGAAGTCAATGGAAACTGTCTGACCGGCATTTAACATTGCAGACAGGTCGCGGACTCTGCGTCATTGCTTACCGACAGCGTGAGAAAATAAACATTTGAAAAAAAGAAATCTGTACTGTGCATTTCCAACGACGGCTCGCCGCGACCATCCGCAGTACAGATGAAGATGAGAAAATACAGGTACGCAGGGTCACCGGCCGCGGTCAGAGGCCGAATCCAGCTCAGCCTTGTGCAGGTGGCCTAATAATGTTAATATTGAAATTAAATGCTAAGTTGCGTCAGTTTACTGCAGACATTGTGCTTGTTGGGCCTAGTTTGTTACCAATGTGCGCAAATCTGTACATAACAGTGAGTAGGATCAGTTGATGGAGGTCAGCCAAGGATAAGCTGTACAGGCTTCTTCAATGGAGAAGTAATAGACAATCTCACATATCACAGAGACTAAATAAAGCAATCTAAATGTAAGCATTTGTGATCCAATCAAGCATGCATTTACTCAAGTGGTTTTATTTTTACTTTCCTTCTAAGTTAAATCTCATTGTTACAAACTGCCGTTCTGTAAAACAGACAGAAAATGTTATGTCCCGTTTAGACAGGACAAGAGTCATCTAAATGACTGCATGAGCGTTGAAGTCACTGCTCAGGTCATTCGCACTTGTGCAGAGAGCGTTTACACTGACAGCCTTCACTGCTGGATCGTGGGCTTCTTGCTCAGTGCTTCACCTTCTATGTGAAGCGGGGAGCGTTTACACTCAGCTGGAATCCCGCAATCCAGTGGTGTTTTTTATGCTGACTGACAGTGATAACGAGAAGTGAATCATTTGTTTGCATTTGCACAGGACAATTATCGCTCAATTTAGTTCGATTGAACGAATTTTGAGCGATCATCATCCAGTGTAAATGGCTCTTAAGGGATTATTGCAGGTCCATTGCTTCATCTTAAATAGTTCTACGTTAAAGATTAGAGATGAGCGAGCGTACTCGTCCGAGCTTGATACTCGTTCGAGTATTAGGATACTCGAGACGAGCACCACGCGGTGTTCGAGTCACTTTCATTTTCTTCCCAGAAAATTTTGCGCCGTTTTCTGGCCAATAGTAACACAGGGAAGGCATTACAACTTCCTCCTGTGAAGTTCCAGCCCTATCCCACCCCCCTGCAGTGAGTGGCTGGGGAGATCAGGTGCCACCCGAGTATATAAACTGTGGCCGCCCGCGGCTCGCCACATATGCACGCTGAGAGACATTAGGGAAAGTGCCGTCCTGCTGTAGCTGCTATAGGGAGAGTGTTAGGCTGTTATCTTCATCTTCAAGAACCCCAACGGTCCTTCTTAGGGCCACATCTGACTGTGTGCAGTACTGTTGAGGCTGCTTTTAGCAGTTTTGCAAATTTTATTTTTTTTTGTATATCGGGCGTGCAGACCATAGCGTCCTCAGTCTGCAGTCATTTTACTGAGTAAAGCGGCAGTACTGGTGAGGCAGGGACAGTGGTACAGGGAAAGAGGTAAACTGGCTATATAGGCAGTGGGCTTTTAAAAAAAAATTGGAAAAAAAATTCTTTGGGCTGCCTGTGACCGTGTTCAGTTTACTGTGTGTCTGCTGGGGGTAGTAGTCGCTCACTTATTACCCAGCTAGGTGTTACTGCAGCCTTGCGCATAATTCTTTCTGGCTGCACTGTGCTTTCAATAACCACAGTCATCCTCCAACAGGGAAATCCATATACAGGCTATATAGGCAGTGGGCTTTTTCCCAAAAATTGGAAAAAAATACTATATTTGGCCTGCCTGTGACCGTCTTCAGTTTACTGCGTGTCTGCTGGGGGTAGTAGTCGCTCACTTATTACCCAGCTAGGTGTTACTGCAGCCTTGCGCATAATTTTTTCTGGCTGCACTGTGCTTTCAATAACCACAGTCATCCTCCAACAGAGAAATCCATATACAGGCTATATAGGCAGTGGGCTTTTTCCCAAAAATTGGAAAAAAATACTATATTTGGCCTGCCTGTGACCGTCTTCAGTTTACTGCGTGTCTGCTGGGGGTACTAGTAGTCGATCATTAATACCCAGCCTTGCACATAATTTTTTCTGGCTGCACTGTGCTTTCAATAACCACAGTCATCCTCCAACAGGGAAATCCATATATAGTCTATATAGGCAGTGGGCTTTTTCCCAAAAATTGGGAAAAAATACTATATTTGGGCTGCCTGTGACCGTCTTCAGTTTACTGCGTGTCTGCTGGGGGTACTAGTAGTCGCTCATTAATACCCAGCCTTGCGCATAATTTTTCTGGCTGCACTGTGCTTTCAATAACCACAGTCATCCTCCAACAGGGAAATCCATATACAGGCTATATAGGCAGTGGGCTTTTTCCCAAAAATTGGAAAAAAATACTATATTTGGCCTGCCTGTGACCGTCTTCAGTTTACTGCGTGTCTGCTGGGGGTAGTAGTCGCTCATTATTATCCAGCTAAGCGTTACAGCAGCCTTGCGCATAATTGTTTCCTGGCTCTGCTGTGTCTGTTACATGATCGCCGTCATCCCGCCAGAGGGAAACAGTATACATATATACGCTGCATACGGTATCTGTCTGGTTTTTCATCTCACCATTTTAAAAAATTGAAGCAAAATACTTAAGGCCTACCACTGGCCTTTGGCCACTTGACTGGTTCTGCGCTGTGAATTCCAGTAGCTCAGTCATACGCACCTAGGTCTCACTACAGGCTTGCGCATAATTGTTTCCTGGCTCTGCTATGTCCGTTAAATGATCACCGTCATCCCGCCAGAGGGTAATAGTATACAATATACGCTGCATACGGGGTCTGTCTGGTTTTTCACCTCACCATTTTAAAAAATTGAAGCAAAATACTTAAGGCCTACCACTGGCCTTTGGCCACTTGACTGGTTCTGCGCTGTGAATTCCAGTAGCTCAGTCATACGCACCTAGGTCTCACCACAGGCTTGCGCATAATTGTTTCCTGGCTCTGCTGTGCGCTCCGTAAGCGAAGTCAGCCTCCAACCACAGGCCAATAAGCGGCACACTTAATTACAGCGTTCTGTTTCTGCTCTACTCGTAATACACCATGCTGAGGGGTAGGGGTAGGCCTAGAGGACATGGACGCGGGCGAGGACGCGGAGGCCCAAGTCAGGGTGTGGGCACAGGCCGAGCTCCTGGTCCAGGTGTATCGCAGCCGACTGCTGCGGGATTAGGAGAGAGGCAAATTTCTGGGGTCCCCAGATTCGTCTCACAATTAATGGGTCCACGCGGTAGACCTTTATTAGAAACTGAGCAGTGTGAGCAGGTCCTGTCGTGGATGGCAGAAAGTGCATCCAGCAATCTATCGACCACCCAGTCTTCTACGCCGTCCACAGCTGCAACTCTGAATCCTCTGGCTGCTGCTCCTCCTTCCTCCCAGCCTCCTCACTCCATGAAAATGACACATTCTGAGGAGCAGGCAGACTCCCAGGAACTGTTCTCGGGCCCCTGCCCAGATTGGGCGGCAATCGTTCCTCTCCCACTGGAGGAGTTTGTCGTGACCGATGCCAAACCTTTGGAAAGTTCCCGGGGTCTGGGGGATGAGGTTGGGGACTTCCGGCAACTGTCTCAAGAGCTTTCAGTGGGTGAGGAGTACGATGACGATGAGACACAGTTGTCTATCAGTGAAGTAGTAGTAAGGGCAGTAAGTCCGAGGGAGGAGCGCACAGAGGATTCGGAGGAAGAGCAGCTGGACGATGAGGTGACTGACCCCACCTGGTTTGCTAAGCCTACTGAGGACAGGTCTTCAGAGGGGGAGGCAAGTGCAGCAGCAGGGCAGGTTGGAAGAGGCAGTGTGGTGGCCAGGGGTAGAGGCAGGGCCAGACCGAATAATCCACCAAAGCGCCCCCTCACGCCATGCCACCCTGCAGAGGCCGAGGTGCTCAAAGGTGTGGCAGTTTTTCACTGAGAGTGCAGATGACTGACGAACTGTGGTGTGCAAGGTTTGTCACGCCAAGATCAGTCGGGGAGCCACCACCATCAGCATGCGCAGGCATATGATGGCTAAGCACCCCACAAGGTGGGACGAAGGCCGTTCACCGCCTCTGGTTTGCACCACTGTCTCTCCCCCTCTGCCCCAACCTGCCACTGAGAACCAACCCCCCTCTCAGGACACAGGCACGACCGTCTCCCGGACTGCACCCACACCCTCACCTCCACTGTCCTCAGCCCCATCCAGCAATGTCTCTCAGCGCAGCGTCCAGCCGTCGCTAGCGCAACTGTTTGAGCGCAAGCGCAAGTACGCCGCCTTCCACCCGCACGCTCAAGCGTTAAACGTGCTCATAGCCAAATTGATCAGCCTGGAGATGCTGCCGTATAGGCTTGTGGAAATGGAGGCTTTCAAAAACATGATGGCGGCGGCGGCCCTGCGCTACTTGGTTCCCAGTCACCACTACTTTTCCCGATGTGCCGTCCCAGCCCTGCACGACCGCGTCTCCCGCAACATTGTACGCGCCCTCACCAATGCGGTCACTGGCAAGGTCCATTTAACAACGGACACGTGGACAAGCACAGGCGGGCAAGGCCACTATATCTCCCTGGCAGCACATTGGGTGAATATAGTGGAGGCTGGGACAGAGTCAGAGCCTGGAACCGCTCACGTCCTACCCACCCCCAGAATTGCGGGCCCCAGCTCGGTGCTGGTATCTGCGGCGGTGTATGCTTCCTCTACTAAACCACCCTCCTCCTCCTACGCAACCTCTGTCTCACAATCAAGATGTGTCAGCAGCAGCACGTCGCCAGCAGTCGGTGTCGCGCGTCGTGGCAGCACAGCGGTGGGCAAGCGTCAGCAGGCCGTGCTGAAACTACTCAGCTTAGGAGAGAAGAGGCACACGGCCCACGAACTGCTGCAGGGTCTGACAGAGCAGACCGACCGCTCACTTGCGCCGCTGAGCCTCCAACCGGGTATGGTCGTGTGTGACAACGGCCGTAACCTGGTGGTGGCTCTGCAGCTCGGCAGCCTCACGCACGTGCCATGCCTGGCCCACGTCTTTAATTTGGTGGTTCAGCGGTTTCTGAAAAGCTACCCACGCTTGTCAGACTTGCTCGGAAAGGTGCGCCGTGTCAGCGCACATTTTCGCAAGTCCAACACGGACGCTGCCACCCTGCGGACCCTGCAACATCGGTTTAATCTGCCAGTGCATCGACTGCTGTGCGACGTGCCCACACGGTGGAACTCTACGCTCCACATGTTGGCCAGGCTCTATGAGCAGCGTAGAGCTATAGTGGAATACCAACTCCAACATAGGCGGCGTAGTGGGAGTCAGCCTCCTCAATTCTTTACAGAAGAGTGGGCCTGGTTGGCAGCCATCTGCCAGGTCCTTGGAAACTTTGAGGAGTCTACACAGATGGTGAGCGGCGATGCTGCAATCATTAGCGTCACCATTCCTCTGCTATGCCTCTTGAGAAGTTCCCTGCAAAGCATAAAGGCAGACGCTTTGCGCTCGGAAACAGAGCCGGGGGAAGACAGTATGTCGCTGGATAGTCAGAGCACCCTCATGTCTATATCTCAGCGCGTTGAGGAGGAGGAGGAGGAGCATGAGGAGGATGAGGAGGAGGGGGAAGAGACAGCTTGGCCCACTGCTGAGGGTACCCATGCTGCTTGCCTGTCATCCTTTCAGCGTGTATGGCCTGAGGAGGAGGAGGATCCTGAAAGTGATCTTCCTAGTGAGGACAGCCATGTGTTGCGTACAGGTACCCTGGCACACATGGCTGACTTCATGTTAGGATGCCTTTCTCGTGACCCTCGCGTTACACGCATTCTGGCCACTACGGATTACTGGGTGTACACACTGCTCGACCCACGGTATAAGGAGAACCTTTCCACTCTCATACCCGAAGAGGAAAGGGGTTCGAGAGTGATGCTATACCACAGGACCCTGGTGGACAAACTGATGGTAAAATTCCCATCCGACAGCGCTAGTGGCAGAAGGCGCAGTTCCGAGGGCCAGGTAGCAGGGGAGGCATGGAGATCAGGCAGCATATACAGCGCAGGCAGGGGAACACTCTCCAAGGCCTTTGACAGCTTTATGGCTCCCCAGCAAGACTGTGTCACCGCTCCCCAGTCAAGGCTGAGTCGGCGGGAGCACTGTAAAAGGATGGTGAGGGAGTACGTAGCCGATCGCACGACTGTCCTCCGTGACGCCTCTGCTCCGTACAACTACTGGGTGTTGAAGCTGGACACATGGCCTGAACTCGCGCTGTATGCCCTGGAGGTGCTTGCTTGCCCTACGGCCAGCATCTTGTCAGAGAGGGTGTTTAGTGCGGCTGGGGGAATCATCACGGATAAGCGTACCCGCCTGTCAACTGACAGTGCCGACAGGCTTACACTCATAAAGATGAACAAAGCCTGGATTTCCCCAGACTTCTCTTCTCCACCAGCAGACAGCAGCGGTACTTAAACAATACGTAGGCTGCACCCGCGGATGGAAGCATCGTGCTCTATCGCAATAAAAAACGGGGACCTTTTAGCTTCATCAATCTGTGTATTATATTCATCCTCCTCCTCCTGCTCCTCCTCCCGAAACCTCACATAATCACGCCGAACGGGCAATTTTTCTTAGGCCCACATGGCTCAGTCATATTACTTTTGTAAACAATGTTTATACGCTTCAATTCTCATTAAAGCGTTGAAACTTGCACCTGAACCAATTTTTATTTTAACTGGGCTGCCTACAGGCCTAGTTAGAAATTAAGCCACATTAACCAAAGCGATTAATGGGTTTCACCTGCCCTCTTGGTTGGGCATGGGCAATTTTTCTGAGGTACAATAGTACTGTTGGTACACCAATTTTTGGGGGCCCTCGCCTACAGTGTAATCCTAGTAATTTTTATGGGCTTCGCCTGCACTCATGGTACAGCAAGGTGTGTGGGGTTGGCCTCCACTTTTGCTACATAAATGTAACTGGGGCCTTGTCTATACTGCAACTACTGAAATGTGAAAGAGACTGTTATCTCCCTAAACTGCTGCAACGGGAATGTTACTGTGGCCTATCTTGACTGCTACTACTACTGAAATGGAACTAATACTTTGCTCCCCCTATACTGCTGCTAGTGATATGTTACTGGGGCCTGTCTTGACTGCTACTACTACTGAAATGGAACTAATACTGTGCTCCCCCTATACTGCTGCTAGTGATATGTTACTGGGGCCTGTCCAGACTGCTACTACTACTGAAATGGAACTAACACTGTGCTCCCCCTATACTGCTGCTAGTGATATGTTACTGGGGCCTGTCCCTAATGCTACCACTGAAATGTTACTAATTCTGGGCTCTGCCTATACCGCTGCTAATGCTATGTCACTGAGGTGTGGAAACGGAGGCTTCCCAAAGACATGATGGCGGCGAGGCCATTTCCCACCAACGCGGTTACTGTTAACGTGCATATAACCATGGACACGTGGAGAGGACACATAGTGCCTCAAAAACATCCCCCTCCTCCTCCAACAATGAAAACATTCTTGGCAAATACCTTTGCATTGGTCCGTCTGGTGGCAGTCCAAGAATTTCACCTTTAACGACACAACAAGAGAGCCCCCCACCATCCCCCCGCCACGGCCCACTTAATCCTGGCCACATTCCGAAAACCAACTAAATAAAACCGCGCTACTAGGTCCGCAGTCGCGATCACATTCCCACCAACGCGGTTACTGTTAAGGTACATATTACCAGTCTGACTGGGGCATGGACTGTGGGCCGAAGCCCACCTATATTGTATCTGACGTTAGCTCTGCTGAGCAGGGCACTGCAATGGGATTCATTAATGTACCGCCGATGGGTTCCAGGGGGCCACCCATGCTGTGGGTCCACAGGGACTTCACATTACGGATTTGTACCTGCCAGTGTCTATGTATTAAAAACCCCGGTCAGACTGGGGCATGCAGTGTGGGCTGAAGCCCACCTGCATTTAATCTGACGTTACCTCAGCTATGCTGGGCACTGCAATGGGATTTGTTTATGTACCGCCGGTGGGTTCCAGGGAGCCACCGATGCTTTGGGTCCACACGGACTTCACATTAGGGAGTTGTACCTGCCTGTGTCTACTTATAAAAAAACCCAGTCTGACTGGGACATGCAGTGTGGGCCGAAGCCCACCTGCGTTTAATCTGACGTTACCTCAGCCGTGCTGGGCAATGCAATGAGATTTATTTATGTAATGCCAGTGGCTTCCTGGGACCCACCTATGCTGTCGGTCCACACGGAGTTGTACCTGCCTGTGTCTACTTATAAAGAACCCCAGTCTGACTGGGGCATGCAGTGTGGGCCGAAGCCCACCTGTATTTAATCTGACGTTAGCTCTGCTGTTCAGGGCACTGCAATGGGATTTGTTTATGTACCGCCGGTGGGTTCCAGGCAGCCACCCATGCTTTGGGTCCACACGGACTTCACATTAGGGAGTTGTACCTGCCTGTGTCTACTTATAAAAAAACCCAGTCTGACTGGGGCATGCAGTGTGGGCCGAAGCCCACCTGCGTTTAATCTGATGTTACCTCAGCCGTGCTGGGCAATGCAATGGGATTTATTTATGTAACTCCGGTGGCTTCCTGGGACCCACCCATGCTGTCGGTCCACACGGAGTTGTACCTGCCTGTGTCTACTTATAAAGAACCCCAGTCTGACTGGGGCATGCAGTGTGGGCCGAAGCCCACCTGTATTTAATCTGACGTTAGCTCTATTATCCGGGACAAACTACAGGAGCAATACAGCGCTAATGAGACGTGCACAGCTACGCTAGCATTGGAGTCAGCTGTAGGCACGCTATTGCTGAGGGTTTGTGCAGAGGCCTATGTCCTGGGTGCAGTGAAAGTCCGCTTCCAGCCTAGGATTGCTGAATCTGTGGGCCGAGGCCTATGCCGTGGGCGCGGTGCAGGTCTGCCATGTTTGGCCGCTCAGATCAATTTTTGGTTCATGTCTTGGGTTTCCTAGGACCCACCTATGCTGTTGGTGCAAACTTCGTTCCCATTGCGGTGTTTGACCTGTCTGGCACAAAGGCACTGACTGACTTGGGTAGGGGGCAGAGCGCTGACGGCTTTCCCCTTGCAGTGTGGATTGAGCTATGCGACACCTTGACAGAATGAATACTGTGTGGCACATGGATTCCCCATTGCTATGCCCACGTTTGCAGCTCCTGACGGAGGTGGCACAGGATTGGAGTTCTCATTGCTTCTGTACAGCATTGTGGGCTATCGCCCCGCCCCTTTTAAAGAGGGTCGCTGCCTGGCCCTGCCAACCCTCTGCAGTGTGTGCCTCCGGTTCCTCCTCATGGCAGACGCACTTATAAATAGACATGAGGGTGGTGTGGCTATGAGGCCAGCATGTGGCATGAGGGCAGCTGAAGGCTGCGCAGGGACACTTTGGTGTGCGCTGTGGACACTGGGTCGTGCGGGGGATTGGGAAGCATGTAACCCAGGAGAAGTGGCAGCGGAGTGTCATGCAGGCAGTGATTGTGCTTTGTTGGAGGTAGTGTGGTGCTTAGCTAAGGTATGCCTTGCTAATGAGGGTTTTTCAGAAGTAAAAATTGTTGGGGGGGGGCCACTCTTGCCGCTATTGTGGCTTAATAGTGGGACCTGGGAACTTGAGATGCAGCCCAACATGTAGCCCCTCGCCTGCCCTATCCGTTTCTGTGTCGTTCCCATCACTTTCTTGAATTTCCCAGATTTTCACAAATGAAAACCTTAGCGAGCATCGGCGATATACAAAAATGCTCGAGTCGCCCATTGACTTCAATGGGGTTCGTTACTCGAAACGAACCCTCGAGCATCGCGGGAAGTTCGATTCAAGTAACGAGCACCCGAGCATTTTGGTGCTCGCTCATCTCATTATACATACAGCATGATCTATCCAGTCACAAGTTTGGTATTGTAGTGGCCCAGCACATCATTCTGGTCTCCTCCATAAATGTCATACATGTTTATGTTGATGCACTGTGCAAACTTGTCTTGTCATTTCTAGTGTCTGAGTTGCACAGCTGCAGCGCTAGAAGGGTTAAATGTTTAATAAAACCCAAAGCCTGGATGTAAATGTATCAAGTCTGTCTTGTCATGTGGTAAGAGGGAAGGTATAAATAGGAGTGTTTGAGAGCAGGAAGAGGTCTTCCATTTTGTCTGACACCAGGATTCCACTTAACACACCTTTAGTCTCCTTGTGGTGAAGATGTAAGCGGAGGAGAGATTTCCCGTGCTGCCTGTGTTCTGGATGTGAGTGGAGCAAGCCCCCCAAAAAGTTAGAGAGAATTTGTCAGTAACTATTTCTTCTCAAGATCAGTGCAGAGGTACTATCTGATTGTTTACTTTTCCTACGCGGCTGTCCAGAGCCAGGATCACCGCGTAGAGGTACACCCTTTAATTGTCACACCCACACGTCTTCAAGTCAAGGTGGAGGTACTGAGAGAAACTTAGTCTTTGGTCACACACGTGCATCTTCGAGTCTATGGGAGCCGTGTAAAGGTACTACGTTGTGAAGTCAATTGCCTGCACTGTAACGTCTGTAACTGAACTGCCTTGTAACAATTGTTTCTCAAGTTTATCAAGTAAAGTTTTCCAGGCCCTAAACATTTCTAGGGATCCGTGGTACTAGGAAACTGTCTGAAACAGCATTTATTCTCCACTGAGGGTCATACCGGTGTGTGAAGGAATGGTGGCGTCACCGATGACAACTACAACCCCTGTTATCCTGTATATTGGCATTCCCTATCCTAGGGGTGTCTTTGCGGGCCGGCAGTGATACTCTGGCCTTGGCTGTGTGTATACCATCGGGAAGGAGTTGGTAAGTGCCACCGTGACACATCCGCACTATACGCTCCCAGCTCCCCACCTATGTCAGGTGTCCGGGTTCTCCCTATGGGACGCTGCAGTATGCTTTACATTTTGCTGACAACTGCAATTTCAATTCTTTGCCTTCGTTCTGAAATGCATTAGATAGTAGATGATGGAGATATATTGCCAGGTATACTCTAGTGCGAGAAGATACCATGCCATAAATGTGGCTTCTCCAGGCAAAAGTGATTGATCACAAAAGCCAAACCTGCAGCGCTCAGCGCCTCACCAGGCAGTCTTTTGTTTATAGAGGGGCTGTCTTTGTGAGGCAACACCAGTAAAACTTTTTCTCTTTTTTTCACAAATGTGGAACTCTTTTAACTTCTTAAAAAACTGAACTTTTTGGGCAGGAGTAAAAATATTTTTTTTATTTCTTCATCAACCCGTTTCAACAGCCATAACTTTTTTGTCAAGAAAGCTGTAGAACGGGTTATTTTTACAGGACAAATTCTAGTTTCAATTGGCACCATTTTGGGGTATATACAATGTAAAGATTACAATTTTATTATTTTTTGGGGGGATAGGAAAAAATATGCAATTCTGCCATTGATGTTTGCTTTTCTTTTTAAAAAAGGTATACATATAATTATTTTTGTGCCACCACGTACTGAGGCCCATAAATGGGAAAATAAAACAGCAACTGCCATTGTGTTTTGCGTTTTTTTCATAACAATAGCATCTCATTTACATGTCAATGTGAAATTGGACAAAATTAGGTAATGTTGTAATTCAAATTATAGGATGCTATTTCCCTCCAATTTTCAGACCGACTTTTCAATCCAAAAATCAGATGGAGAAAAGATCTGTGTGCATGTATCCTAAATGTGAACAAAGAAATAAACTACCGCAGACTATAAAAATAAGAGCCATTAAAATAATATTGCACTCCTATCAGGTGAGATTAAAGGATTGTGACATGCATAATCCCCATTTACTGATCCGTGCATAAATCAGCATTCGAAAAATAACAGTTATGTTTAACTATTTGTTCATTCAATGACAGTTAAGATCTATGTACTTAGTACTTTGAACTCCTTTTATTTTAATGTAGACATAGTTGTAGAAGGACTTGTTTTTTGCAGGGCAACTTGTGTTTTTCAACAGCACTATTTAGTGTACCATATAATGTACTGAAAAGCTTTTAAAAAATTTTAAGTGGAGTGAAATGGAAAAGAAAAGCAATTCTGCCATCTTTGGCGGGGAAGTTCTTGTTTTTACAGCAAGGTAGAAATGACATGATGACTTTATTCTATGTGTCAGTTCGATTATGACAATACCAAATTTATATAGGTTTTTTTTTTGCTGTGAAACTTTCAAAAAATATTCTTAAAAAAAATATTTTGATCACCATAACTTTTTCATCTTTCTGTCGATGGGGTTGTGCGCGAGCTCATTTTTTGCATGATAACCTGTGGTTTCTCTTGGTACCATTTTGGAGTACATATTAGAGATGAGCGAGCGTACTCGGAAAAGCACTACTCGCTCGAGTAATTTGCTTTATCCGAGTATCGCTGTGCTCGTCCCTGAAGATTCGGGTGCTGCTGCGGCTGACAGGTGAGTCGCAGGGGAGAGCGGGCGGGAGAGAGGGAGAGAAAGATCTCCCCTCCGTTCCTCCCCGCTCTCCCCTGCAGCTCGCCGCTCCGTGCCGGCACCTGAATCTTCAGGGACGAGCACAGCGATACTCGGATAAAGCAAATTACTCGAGCGAGTAGTGCTTTTCCGAGTACGCTCGCTCATCTCTAGTACATATACAACTTTTTCATCAACTTTTACATTATGTCTTGGAAACTGGGTGACCAAAAAAACGCAATTCTGCCCTGGTGTATGTGTGGTTCTTTATGATGACGTTCACTATACAGATTAATGTGCTATTTTCTTATTTATGTATTGTGACTGTGAAACTCCACCATTGGTAACTCCCCTACAGTGAAAATGTGACAAAAACTCAAATCATAAATAAAGACACATCTAAGTAGGGTACATAAAGATGAACAGTGCTTCAATACTAAAACATTTACAGTCAACAGGTAACACAAAAATTGAGTTTGAATAGAATACAGTTGTGTCATTTATGGTCCAACAGCACTGGAGAGTAATCGGCAGTATTTGGAATGTAGTAGTCCAACGATAGCAATTGGGTGCCGCACTAGGGGTGATAAAATGGGAGATCTCAAGCAGTCCTCCATGACAGAATGGAGCTTAGGAAGTCATTGTATGGAGAAATCTTCAGCAGCGGTTTTGGAGATGATCTTTCCATAAAATTAAGAATGGCCACAAGAAGCCAGCTTCAGTATAGTAAAAAAAAACTGTAAGCTACTTAGTTTACCTCCGCTCCTAGCCACACGGTTCAGTGCCATAATGGATCATTAATGCACCTGCCCTCATATAGCTTGAGACACAAAATGCGCAGGAGGAGTTGGTGCCACAATGTAGCTTATTTGGTGAATGTGGGCAGGATTTAAAGTGTTATGAATCCAGGGTGGTGTACTGCTGTATTGGGGGCTTATAGGATGCCAGGGTGCTACATAGTGATATGTAGGCACAACAGACACACATGAGTCAAAACCACTTTACGGGGGATGGTTATATGGGTTGGGACAAATAGGTAATACACGGGTTTCGGTGGAGGCGGGGGATTCCACATTGGGAAACTGACCATCAGTTTCTAGTGTCACAGGGAAGCTCTCATTTCAAACTGTAGGCAGAGTTTGGTCAACTATTGGAACAAGTTCTGGAAAGCCTTGATATGGCTCAACATGCAGTGGAGTTGGTAGCTGCTGTACATGTACAATGGAGGACCAAAAGCTCTGATGATAACACTGTAAGCCTAGGTTAAAATAATACTGCAGAACCTTTGTGTGTCTTAGAAGATCATTGCCATTAGGGTCACAAGAATAAAGTGGCGGAGGAAGAGAAATCGTACACTCCCCCATTCCTCCAGAGCTAGGTGGAACTGGCCATCCAGTGGGGGGGGGGGGGGGTAGGCTGTGATACCACAATTGGCTACACAGTCGTCTGTGGAAGGACAGTGGAGGTAATGATGGATGAAACACCCACAGCTGAATTTGAAGAAACCACGATTGCTGGTGCAGAATTCACACAACAGGTAGATATAACAGATGTAGTCTGTTCCGTGAACTTATAAGGAACATCATCTTGAGGCAGCACAGACCGGGAGACCTCATCTTGCAAAGACAGATTCTGAGTGGACTCCATTGCACTATACAAACATAGATTCTCAAATGCTCCATCTGAAGTATAAATGTCTCCATGATACTCTCCATTATTGCTTGGTTCCTCAATATCTTCCTCTGATGAATTCAAACTTTGCTTGACAGGGCCAGGATTACTCCTGGCAACCCAAAAAGCTGGAGTGCTAACCATTGTATTTCCTGGATTAGATAAAGGAGGGAAAGGTGTTTCGTCTCCTTCCTCAATTTCATAATAAGTTATTGTTTCTTCCAGGCCTCAATGCTCCTCATCTCTGTCTGACACAAACCCAAAGTGACACTCTTTATTTACACAAGGCATCTGCCTTCTACTCCGTATGTAGCTCCTAGTTCTGTAGGAATAATTGTCAAAACTTTGGTAGCACCTCTTTCCAGGACTGTGGTAAAAAGAGATCTCTGGGTTCATAGCGTGTTTTGGGATTCCAAAGATACGGCTTTGATGATGTGGAGATTACGGAGGTCTGTAGTGTTCATATGATGCTAGATTGGCTGCAGTCTCCTTTCCACGTACTGTCTAGAAAAGCCTCTTCCTAGATTTGAGGTCCAGCTTTTTCTGCCAGTTCTTCAATAAATACTGTAACAGAATTGGTGTCTTGCCCAACTTCTTGTATATGAGCATTGTAAAATCGCCCACCCGGCTCTAAACACACCTGACATTTATCACTAAGACAGTAAAGTCTTCCAGCAAACACCATGTATTCAGTTGTCTGAAGCGCTTTTTTGCTGTCCAGCCATAGATCTAATTCTGCATTTATGTAGATTTCTGGATCAAGTGCCTTCAAGACCTTGTATGGAATGGGCATTTTGTTTGGGTTTTTTGCCATCTTTACTTCCTCTGTGCTTTGCTTGTTTTTCTCCTCCAAGGGACTGCCAAAATCATTCATAATTTGCATCTTCACTGCCGGTGGATGCACTATTGCAGTTCTTCTTTGACCCACTTCGAAACAGCTCAACAGCAGCAATTAATTTTTGCTCATCTACTCCAAACACCTCTCTCTATAGATATTCATACAGAACAGCTTGACAAATGGCAGCAGTTGACTGGATTAATGTGCTATTTTGATAGATCACACTTTTATGAATGTGATGAGACCAAATATGTTTTTAGTTCTTTAAGATCAATACAGAAATATATATATATGAATTTTATTTTTTTTCAAACATCTTTTTATTTAATTTTTTTATAAAAATTTTCATTACAATTCCATACAATAGACACAGTACAACTTAGAAGCAATACAATGATAATTCTCATGAGGTTTGCATTTTCAGGTATAGTAAAGAGCTAACCAAACTGGCATCCTATAACGTTTCCTTATTGTGGTTCAGTTATCACTTTCAACCCACCAATTTTGATCATATTGATCTATTCATTTCAAGATAGACTAAAAGAATCATAGTAAAGTTCCAAAATAAAAAAAAGAAAAAAGGTAACAAAAAAGGGACCCATCTGATGCTTTTTCCATCTTATTTGCCCCACTCCCTCCCATCCCCATCTTACGTCTCCTATTTAATTCGATCTACCCCATCTTCTTGCCCTTTGTTAATCTTCCTAAAGAGTCCCTAGTGTCCTCCATTAGATACCAGGTCGTGTACTGAAAGGGACCAACAATTTTTCTGATTTCTTGGTCAGTGTAATGTGATTGAAGAAAAATCTGCAATTTTAAAAAAATGTTTTTGCTGCTTTTTCTTTGTGTTCCCACTCATTCCATATTTAATAAGTGTTTAAGTTGGGCTACCAGCTCAGTTATTTCTGGTATCATTTGCAGAAGCCAATGTTTGAGCAGAAGTCGTTTCGCTACTAGTAGAACTATGTGAATGAATTAAGGGAATTTTAGTGGTGTAGACCCGTCTGGCCCTGTTATTTCATCATTGTTTAACCCCTTCATGACATGGCCTATTTTGGGCTTAAGGCCTTGGTCACACGGGAGTTTTTTCCCGCGATTTGCGGATTGCATGACGGATGTGCATCCGCAAATCGCGTGTCCGGGGCCGAAAAATCGCTCGAAAAATCTGCTCCTAGCCGCGTTTCATTAGAAACGGGCCGGAGCAGTGCAGCGCTGTCCAGCGCATTGAATTCAATGGAGCCGGCAATACAGCTGAGAGCTGCCCCTGATTGGTCCCTGCGCTGAGCCAATCAGAGGCAGCACTCACTCACCCATTCATGAATTCATGAATGGGTGTGAGTGAGAGCTGCCTCTGATTGGTGAGGGCTGTGACCAATCAGAGGCAGCTCATTCAGCAGGCGGGGATTTTAAATCCCCAACTGCTGAATACTACTCATAGCAGTTCAGGAGAACTGCCGGCCGGCCGCAGCTGAACTCCGTCTGCCGGGACAAGGTGAGTATATTTTTATTTTACTTTTTACACATTTCTGGATGAATTGCAGGGAAGGGCTTATATATTTAAGCCCTTCCCGACAATTCATCCCGCAATCGCCGGCAGCCCATTGCTTTCAATGGAGCCGGCTGTATTGCCGCCTCCATTGAATTCATTGGGCAAACATCATTCTTCTCTGTCACAGCTGTTACAGCTGTGGCAGAGGAGAATGATTTGTCAAGTATATGTTCTCAATGGGGTCGGCGCTGCTGCCGCCGGCCCCATTGAGCGCATATAGAGAAGAGAACAGGAATCGCAGATCGCAGATAGGTGCGATCTGCGATTTCTGTTCTATAATTTATCGGACGAGCGCATAAAAAGCACTCATGTGTCCGATACCATTGCAAAGCAATGGTTTTATAAAATCGCACATCGCATGCACAGATCGCACGGAAAATCGCCCGTGTGACCGAGGCCTAAGGACGCAACAATTTTTGGCGGATTTTCTTCTCCGTTTATCAAAAGCCATTACCTTTTTTTTTTTTCCGTCAACGCGGCCGTATGAGGGCTTATTTTTTGTGTGGCGAACTGTAGTTTTTATCGGCGTCATTTTTGGGTACATTAACTATATTGTAAAACTTTTTAATTTTTTTAATGATAGCAGGGAGAGAAAACACATCAATTCTGCCATAGATTTTTTTTTTACAGCGTTAATCATGCAGCATAAATGAGACATTCCATTTTTTCTGCGGACCGGTACGGTTACAACGATACCAAAATTCTTACATTTTTTTTAGGTTTTCCCACTTTTCTGTAACTTTTTTATTTTTTGATGTACAGAGCTCTGTGAGGGCTTATTTTTTGCGAGACGAGCTGTAGTTTTTACTGGTACTATTTTGGGGTACATACGGCTTTTTTGATTACTTTTATTGTGTTTTTAGTGAGGCAAAATGCTAAAAATTTGCATTTTGCCTCAGTTTTTTTGTGCTTTTTGGGGCGTTTTTTCCGTGCACAGTCAAAAGCATGTGCAACTTATTGTACGCATCGTTACGGATGCGACAATACCAAATATGTGGGGTTTTATTATTTTTTTACCTTTGTTTATGCTAATCTGAGAAAAAGCATAAAAAAATGTTTTTTTTACTCTTTTTTTACATTTTTTTTAAATTCATTTTTTTAATCTTTGTTTTTTTTACATTTGTGTCCCCCTGGGGGACTTTGACCACTGCCCTGATGATCGCTGTGATAAGGCATGGCAGGGCTACTGCTCTGCCATGCCTTATCGCTTATACAGCGATCTCAGGCACTGGCAACACAAGACGCCAGTGTCTGGCGTCCTGTTACCATGGTGACAGGCCAGGCTCTCACGATGTTATCGCGAGAGGCGGCCAGAGACACAGAGGGAGTCCGCTCCCTCTGTGAACTCTTTCCCTGCCGCGATCTACTTAGATCGCGGCAGGGAAGGGGTTAACAGCGGGGGGCGCATCTCCGATGCCCCCGCTGTTGCAGCGGGATGCCGGCTGTGACTGACAGCCGGCTCCCGCTGCGGGATAGCGCGGGATCATATGTGATCCCGCGCTATCCCCAGGACGTAAGTTTACGCCCTGTTGCGGGAAATACCCTGCTGCCAGGACGTAAACTTACGCCCTGCAGCAGGAATGGGTTAAGATTATAGTTTGTATCTCACTGGGTATTATACTTTTTCATTGCTCCTGTATATATTTTATAAGTTTTTTTTCCAGAAATCCTGCACCTGAGCACAACTCCATATGCCATGAACTAAATCTGTGGCTGGTGTTCCACAATTTGGGCACTGTGTGATGCACTCTGGGAAAGAAGGAGATGCTGGTATGTCCAAGCCATATATACATACATATGCGTACATATTATGTACATATGGTACATAATCTTGAAACCAGTTTCCCTCCATGTCTTACTTATCAAGCAGGCTCGGATTTTTAATCAACCTTCCAGGATCTTTTCTCCCATACCTGTGTCTTTTGTTATTTTTTCCCATCTGTCTTTTATTGCCCTTGGTAGTGTGGATAATGAGAATCTTCCTACTGGTTGTGCTGTGGAATCAAAATCTGTTTTACCTACCTCTCTACTGAGATCTCTTAGCCTAGTCTGGCAATACTGAAGTGCCTGCGCGATCTGTAGGAACTGTGTCTCTGGTATGTTATATTTCATCTTGAGTTTAGATGGGTTTAGCCATCTGCTCTCTCTCTCTCATGCATGAGGTTCTGGGCTACCACTAAGCCTTTTTTTACCATTCCATAAAGACTTTATCATCATGACCTCTGGGGAATTTTGGGTGACCTATTAGTGGCATATATTTGGACAACAAGTAGGGAAGTCTGAAAAGCTTCCTTGCTTCTTTCCATGTCAGTATCGTGTCTCTTAGTAGTAAAGATCGTTTAATATCTAGTGGAAGACCTGAGAAATGTGTGTGTAAGCAAGCTATGAGACTTCAAGGAGAGGCTAAGTTGGATTCAATGGAATATATATCTGTGCCTCTCATCCAGCCTACTATGTGTCTTGTTAGGCATGCTATATCGTAGCCTCTGACGTTCGGGAAATTCATTCCTCCCTCACTCTTGCTTAACATTAGCTTCTGCAAAGATATCCTCGGGTGTTTCCTGCCCAAATAAACTTTGTAAAAGCTGAGTTGAGGCGCACAACATCCGAGTGTTTGATTAGAATTGGTTTGCATAGGGTACAGCAGTTTGGAAAAACTCGTCATCTTGAGGAGATAACATCTTCCCAGCATTGAGAGAGGGAGATTTGATAATCTCCTCAATTCTGTTGTAATTTTCTCAATCAATGGCGGGTAGTTTAGGGAGTATAGTGAAGTAGGATCTTTTACCTATTTTTATCGCTAAGTATGTGATATTTTTCTGCTCCTTCTCCCCAACCCAGGGAAGTCCAAAAAGATTTAGGACCAGGTGCACCCATCTATAGAATTTAACTTTTTGTTGGGTTGACTTGGTAGTCTGAGAAGGTCCCGAATTCAGTTATGTCTGCTATTGCTTTTTTTCAAATGTGCCTTAGGGTCTGCCATAAATATGAGGATATTGTCTGAAAAGAGAGTGGTCTTGATTTCTTGCATTCCAATTTTTATTCCTTGGAATACGGGGGAGTCTTCTAGATGGCATACTAGTGGTTCTAGCGCTAGGTCAAACAGTAAAGGATATAGCGGAAGTCCTGTCTGGTTCCTTTAAATAGTGGAACTTGGTCTGATAAGAATCCTGTTGTATGGATTCTTGTTGTTGGGTTACTATAGATGCTATTAATGTAAGTGCTGAAAGGGCCCTGTAATGCTATTCTATCCAGGACCATTCCCAGCCATCTCCATTGCACACTATCAAATGCCTTTTCGGTGTCTAGGAATATTATCACTGGGTTTGGCACTGGGTGAGTCTGGTGTCTTAGTATGTCTAATACCGCTAAAACCTTTCTCATATTTGCAACTGCTGAGCGTTTTTTTATGAACCCTACTTGTGAGGGTCCCACTAGCATGGGCATCAGTGAACCTAACCTCTCTGCTAATATTTTTGCTAGTATTTTCAGGTCTTGATTTATGAGGGCCTGCATAATTCTGGTAATTGTGGATCTTTGTTAGGTTTGGGTATTACTTATATGTGTTCTGTATTGGCATATTTTGCAATTTCTCCCGTTATGTAGTATGTGGTTATAGTATTCTGTTAATGCTGGTGAGACCTGGTCTTTTAAGACTTTATAGAATTCCCCTGAGTCTGGGCCTCCGGCTCTGTTATTGTATAGTGATTTTATGGTGTTTTTGACTTCTTACTCTGTTATGTTCCTATTAAGATGGTCTATTTGTGATGTTTGGAAAGATGGCATGGAGATTGAGTTCAAGAAACTCTGTCCGTTATCAGCGGTCCAAGTTGGGGCTTGATAAAGTACTTCATAGTAGTTTTTTAACAAATTATTGATTTGTTTCAGGTGTCCATGCATACAGTCATTATTGTGCTTCAGCGCTGCAGTGTGGTTTGGTGGGTTACGTCCGTTGCCCAGTCTTGCTAGTAGTCACCCCGCTTTATTTCCATATCCAAAAAGCTCTGCTTGGAAGTACGTTTTGTATGACCTTTCTTTTCTATCTACCCAAAGATCAAAGTCTGATTTTGATATCTTTCAGACTTCTCAATTTTGTGTGGATGGGGAAGTCAGGAATGTGGTGTATGCTTTCTTGAGTTTTGCACTAACCCTATTGAATTGCATTTTTATTGACTTCTTAAAGGGGTTGTCTCGCGAAAGCAAGTGGGGTTAAGCACTTCTGTATGGCCATATTAATGCCCGAGTAGACGCGCTTGCGCAGAAGGGTCTTCTGCCTTCGGCTCGGTCTGGCACGAGCAGCGTTCTGGCTCCGCCCCCTTCTACGCATCATCGCGTAGCTCCGCCCCATCACGTGTGCCGATTCCAGCCAATCAGGAGGCTAGAATCTGCACACGTGACGGGGCGGAGCTACGCGATGCCGCGTAGAAGGGGGCGGACCCAGAACGCCGCTGCTGCCGGACAGACCCGAAGGCAGAAGACCCTTCTGCGCAAGCGCGTCTAATCGGGCGATTAGACGCTGAAGTCAGACGGAGCCATGGAGATGGGGACGCCAGCGCAGGGAAGGTAAGTGAATAACTTCTGTATGGCTCATATTTAATGCACGATGTATATTACAAAGTGCATTATTATGGCCATACAGAAGTGCTTAACCCCACTTGCTTTCGCGAGACAACCCCTTTAAGGTTGAATATGTAACTTAGAAGTTTACCTTGGATCACTGCCTTTGTGGTTTCCCAATAAAGAGGTGTGTTTGAGGAGTGCATCTTATTATAGTAATCATACTCTTCCCTCCCAGCTTTTAACATCTCCAAAAAGTTTTCACTTCTGACAAGAAATGCTGGGTAGAGTATATTTTTAATTTTTAATATTCATTTGATATAATAATTGTTTTCACTTTTTCAAACTCCTTTTTTAGTCCCCATAGGAGACTTGAATTTGCGATCATTTGATTACCAATACCATGTACTGCAACACTTCAGAATTGCAGTATATGGTATTTCTGCAGGCAGACATATGTAGAAGCCTTGTCGGCCTCTAGAAGGCCCCAGGCTGCCATAACACCTACACAGCACCTTGTGATCTCATTGTGGAGAGCCACTGACGACCTTCAAACAGCTAACTCTTTAAATGCTACTGTCAAAATTGATAGTGGCATTTAAAGGGTTAACTAACAAGATCAGTGTGAACTCTAATTTTGGCTGATGCAATTGGGTGTCAGCCGCGCCATATTAACCCCACGAGCCTGAGATGTTAGTATGCATTCTGAGCCTCTAAGCAGTTAAAAATTAGAGAATGAAAACATATAAAAACAATTCAATATAGAAGATTTACTCTGCTCAAACTAAATCCTGACATAATATTCCTCAATACAGAATTACATTACATTATATAATGGATGTAATGGATTCTAATTACTAAGTGGTCTTCAGTGCTTATTCATGATTCATGAAACGCCAAGTAAAAAACTTGGATATTGTTTATTAAAAACAAATTGAAAAAAAACACCCTTCAGAGGCAAAATATCAGGATAGTAAACATTTATAAGTATTTATGAAGCTAATTGTTAATCATAACATTAATTGTTTACAAGCTGTTTACTTGTATCTTTCTGCCATCCTGTAATTTGCTTTCCTAAGGGAAATCTCCAATGGCCCAAAGCAGTTGACTTTTAGCAAAGGTATTGGGGTTGCAATAATGAAACATCCCTCAGTTGTACTGAACTGGCCACATCCTGCCTTTATTCCGGGCCTTCCGATCAGCACTCTCATCCCGACGGTCGACCACAGACTGACAGCATTATCTGAGATCCAGAGACCTTGCAAGAAGCCCAGGATTCCTGCAAGAGAGTAGAGGACACACCTCGCCAAGCTGCCCCCACCTTCGAAATGAGTGACAAGGCGTGGTTATCCACCAAAAACTTAGTGTCAGGTACCCTCTACGAAGCTGAGGCAAAGGTTTATGGGACCCTTCCCAATCACCGCAATGATCAGCCAGGTGGTTTTCTGCTTGAAGCTCCTGCACAGCCTAAAGATCCATCCTGTCTTTCATGTATCTCTACTCAAACCATTCCAGGACAACACCTTCTTGGGAAGAAACCAGACACCTCCTCCAGCGGTGAGGGTCCAAGAGGAGGAGGAGTTCAAGGTAGATAAAATTCTGGACTCAAGACTCCATATAGGAAGATTGCAATACCTGGTGAAGTGGAAGGGGTATGGTCCAAAAAGGGAACTCATGGGAGCCAGCTAACAACGTCCATGCACCAAGGCTCACAGACAGATTCCATCACGGGTACCCAGGAAAGCTGAAACGTGACTACCCAATAACGACTCCTGGCTTCCATCTGACTATGCTTCCTGCCTTATCCATTTGTCCTGCAAATGTGACTACCTGATAAAGACTTCTGGCTTCCATCTGACTACGCTTCCTGCCTCATCCATTGGTACTGCAAATGTGACTAATCCTGGCTGCCTCCTGACTACTCTCTGGTCCCACACAGCTACTACACTCGTGGCTCCTATCCAACACCGGTAAGAATTACACACAGCATGTTAAAAGTGATATTGCTTACAGGCTCCCATGAATTATTCTTATCATTTCTGGAGTTCAAGATTCTTTCAACAGTGTAATGTTCCTGCCCATCGATTTCAATGGAATATGGAGCAGGAGCCAAAAATGAATTAGGAACAACAGGCAGGTATCAATGGAGATATGTGTAATACTAGGTTTATCCTCATTGTCCTGGGAACTTTCGAATGAAAAGCTGCTAAGCTTATTTGTCCGATTGTTTTGAAAGGACCAATGAATTTTTGCCATATTTCATTTTGAGAGTTGGAGAAGCTTTGCAAAAGTTATCTGCCACTTGCTTATAATTACCTTTTTAAGGTATTTTTTAGCATCTCCAGGTTTTATTGTATTGAATTCTGTCTGTGACTGCAGGAATAAAAGTCTCTATGGGAAAATTAGGAAGAATACTTTGATGGTAACCCACATTTGTAAAAAATGGTGCCTGTTTAGTGGAGGCATTTTAAGAATAATTATAGGAAAACTGCCCCATGGGAAGAAAATCACCTTGCAGATGACAAATATAGGACCAGAGATACGGCTCTAATGTTTGATTTCTGCGCTCAGTCAGACCATTAGGTTGGGCATGAAAAGCAGATGATAAACTCATCAATGTCAAGCACTTTGCTAAAATTTTGCTAGAATCCTGATGTAATTTGTACTCCACAATCAGAGACAACTTCATTTGGTACTCCATGGAGATGAAACACATTATGAATTATTAGATCAGCAGTCTCTTTAGCAGACGTTAGCCCAAAGCAATGAATAAAATGTGCAGCTTAAGGGAGCCAATGAACCACTACTAGGATTGAATTATTTTCTTTGGAGACAGGTAAATCGACAATAAAGTCCACAGAGATAACTCTCCAAGGATGAGATGGAAATGACAGGAGCTTCAGCAAACCCACTGGTGAAGAATTGAGAGTTTTATACATAGCACAAGTGTTGCTTGAAGTATCGTATCTCTTTACATCTTTTTGATAATTGAACCACCAAAAATATGGGACAAAAATTATTTTGTCTTCTGAATTCTTTTATGACCCGCTAGCTTGGAGTCATGAATTAGTTTTAATTCCTTTAATCATAAAATAGTTTTAATCATAAAGTTTGTGCTTATGAGTCCACAGTTTGTTTTGGAATATTAAGGAAACCTCATCTGGTGGATGCAAAAAATTGGATCAGTCTTATATGCTTTCCTTATCTATTCAAGCAAGTCTTTCTTATGGCTTACCCTAAAGATATTTGAATGAGGAAGAATAGTTGTTGGCAGTACTGCTGGGGAGGAGTCATTGGAAAGCATGTGGATAAGGCATCAGCCTTATCATTCCATGAACCAGGCTAGTAAGAGATCACAAAGTTGGACTGATTAACCCCTTAACACTACAGGATGTAAATTCGTAAGTTTACATCATGGCTGGGTGCACTTAACGCAACAGAATGTAAACTTACTAGTAAAACTGTGACTGATAGCCGACCTCTCGTAATGTACAGTGCAAAAGCGTTTGTCTGAATAAGCCCTAATGGAAAACTTATATAACCTAGGAACTGGATCTCTGTATGATGAAATTCACATTTCCCCAACTTTAATATAGAGTTGATGTGCTCTTAGATGCTCTCATACAATCTCCACATGACTCTGATTTTCCTCTACAAAGTCCGAAAAAATTAGTAGGTCATCCAGATAAATGGCCACAAACAGATCTAACAAGTCCTTAAAAATGTATTTGATGAAATGATGTATGAGCATTACAAAGCCCAAATGACATGACTTAATATTCAGAATACATAATGCTATCTGAATGTCATTTTCCATTCAATAGATCTAATACGAACCAGGTTATATGTACCGTGGGGATTTAATATTCTGAAGATGTTTGCTTGGCAAACTCTTTCCAGCAACTCCGCTATCAATAAAGGAAGAAAATGGCTCTTTATTGCAATTTTGTTCAATTCTCTATAATCAATACAAGTTCTCAAAGAACCAACCGTCTTTTTTATATGGGGAGGAGGATGGACAAATAAAGAATATATAGATAACTAGCTTACCCATCGCACGTTGCTGCGAAGACAGACAGACATACATACATTCGTTTTTATATATCTAGATAACAACCAATCACAGCGCAGCTTTCATGTTACCTCAGCGGTATAATATATAACAACCAATCACAGCACAGCTTTCATGTTGCCTCAGCAGTATAAGAAATAGCAACCAATCACAGCACAGCTTTCATGTTGCCTCAGCAGTATAATATATAGCAATCAATCACAGCACAGCTTTCATGTTACCTCAGCAGTATAAGAAATAGCAACCAATCACAGCGCAGCTTTCATTTTACCTCAGCATTCTCAATATCCAGCAATTGTCAAGCGAAACGTTTGGCGGATGCATCATTTTGTAGTTGAACACGATTGCTCATAATGCCTTTTGCTTTCGTGCTTGAGATGGAAATCAAACGATCTTTGTCTGGGGGGCATAACTGTCGGCGATGCTCGCACGCGCGACACCTATCGTTGGATAGTTGTATTATGCCAGTAATCTTCCCAGGAGTGTACTCAACAACTTCCCAAAGTTTCATGGCGATTGGATGAATGGTGTAGTAATGCATAAAAGGACAGACAGACATACATTCATTTATATATATCAGGAAGTGAGAGAATTAGATTCCGTACGTAAAATTTGGACGCTAATTCTTTTGCGCTTGGAATTGAATAATCGAGTTGGGACCCATTAACTTTTCCTATTTATGACATAATCAATGCTCGTGCCAAATTACATCAGGAAGTGAGAGAATTAGATTTCGTACGTAAAATTTGGATGCTAATTCTTTAGCACTTGGAATTGAATAATCGAGTTGGGACCCATTAGCTTTTCCTATTTATGACATAATTAATGCTCGTGCCAAATTTCAAGTTTCTATTACATTGGGAAGTGAGAGAATTAGATTCCGTACGTGAAATTTGGACGCTAATTCTTTTGCGCTTGGAATTGAATAATTGAGTTGGGACCCATTAACTTTTCCTATTTATGACATAATCAATGCTCGTGCCAAATTACATCAGGAAGTGAGAGAATTAGATTCCGTACGTAAAATTTGGATGCTAATTCTTTAGCACTTGGAATTGAATAATCAAGTTGGGACCCATTAACTTTTATTATTTATGACATAATCAATGCTCGTGTCAAATTTCATGTTTCTATGACATCGGGAAATGAGAAAATTAGATTACGTACGTAAAATTTGGACGCTAATTCTTTTGCGCTTAGAATTAAATAATCGAGTTGGGACCCATTAACTTTTCTTATTTATTACATAATCAATGCTCGTGCCAAATTTCAAGTTTCTATGACATTGGGAAGTGATGGAGTTAGATTCCGTACGTAAAATTTGGACACTAATTCTTTTGCGCTTAGAATAAAATAATCGAGTTGGGACCCATTAACTTTTCCTATTTATGACATAATCAATGCTCGTGCCAAATTTCATGTTTCTATGACATCGTGAAGTGAGAAAATTAGATTCCTCACGTAAAATTTGGATGCTAATTGTTTGGCGCTTAGAATTGAATAATCGAGTTGGGACCCATTAGCTTTTCCTATTTATGACATAATTAATGCTTGTGCCAAATTTCAAGTTTCTATTACATTGGGAAGTGAGAGAATTAGATTCCGTATGTGAAATTTGGACGCTAATTTTTTTGTGCTTAGAATTGAATAATTGAGTTGGGACCCATTAGATTTTCCTATTTATGACATAATCAATGCTCGTGCCAAATTTCAAGTTTCTATAACATTGGGAAGTGATGGAATTAGATTCCGTACGTAAAATTGCACGCTAATTTTTTTGCACTTAGAATTGAATAATCGAGTTGGGACCTATTAACTTTTTCTATTTCTGACATAATCAATGCTCGTGCCAAATTTCATGTTTCTATGACATCGTGAAGTGAGAAAATTAGATTCCGTACGTAAAATTTGGACGCACATTTTTTTGCACATAGAATTGAATAATCGAGTTGGGACCCATTAGTTTTTCCTATTTATGGCATAATCAATGCTCGTGCCAAATTTCAAGTTTCTATGACATTGGGAAGTGAGAGAATTAGATTCCGTACATAAATTTGGACGCTAATTTTTTTGTGCTTAGAATTGAATAATCGAGTTGGGACCCATTAGATTTTCCTACTTATGACATAATCAATGCTCGTGCCAAATTTCAAGTTTCTATGACATTGGGAAGTGAGAAAATTAGATTCCGTACGTAAACTTTGGACGCTAATTCTTTTGCGCTTAGAATTAAATAATCGGATTGGGACCCATTAACTTTTCCTATGTATGACATAATCAATGCTCATGCCAAATTTCAAGTTTCTATGACATCAAGAAGTGAGAAAATTAGATTCCGTACGTAAAATTTGGACGCTAATTCTTTGGCGCTTAGAATTGAATAATTGACTTGGGACTTATTAACTTTTCCTATTTATGACATAATCAATGCTCGTGCCAAATTTCAAGTTTCTATGACATCGGGGAGTGAGAAAATTAGATTCCATACGTAAAATTTGGATGCTAATTCTTTTGCGCTTAGAATTAAGTAATCGGGTTGGGACCTATTAACTTATCCTATTTTTGACATAATTAAGGCTCGTGCCAAATTTCAAGTTTCTATGACATTGGGAAGTGAGAGAATTAGATTCCGTATGTAAAATTTGGACGCTAATTCTTTTGCGCTTAGAATTGAATAATTGAGTTGGGACTCATTAACTTTTCCTATTTATGACATAATCAATGCTTGTGCAAAATTACATCGGAAAGTGAGAGAATTAGATTCCGTACGTAAAAATTTGGACGCTAATTCTTTGGCGCTTAGAATTGAATAATCGATTTGGGACCCATTAACTTTTCCTATTTATGACATAATCAATGCTCGTGCCAAATTTCAAGTTTCTATGACATTTGGAAGTGAGAAAATTAAATTCCGTACGTAAAATTTGGACGCTAATTCTTTGGCTCTTAGAATTGAATAATCAAGTTGGGACCCATTACTTTTTCCTATTTATGACATAATTGATGCTCGTGCCAAATTTCAAGCTTCTATTACATTGGGAAGTGAGAGAATTAGATTCCGTACGTGAAATTTGGCCGCTAATTTTTTTGCGCTTAGAATTGAATAATCGAGTTGGGACCCATTAACTTTTCCTATTTATGACATAATCAATGCTCGTGCCAAATTTCAAGTTTCTATGACATTTGGAAGTGAGAAAATTAGATTCCGTACGTAAAATTTGGACGCTAATTCTTTGGCGCTTAGAATTGAATAATCGAGTTGGGACCCATGAACTTTTCCTATTTATGACACAATCAATGCTCGTGCCAAATTTCAAGTATCTATGACATCGGGAAGTGAGAAAATTAGTGGCAATGATGGAAATCGAACGATCTACATGGGGGGGCGTAACTGTCGATGACGCTCGCAAGCGCTCCATTTATCATAGGATAGTTGTACTATGCCTATAATCTTCCCAGGAGTGTACTTAACTTCCCAAAGTTTCATGGCGATCGGATGAATGGTGTAGTAGCGCATAAAGGACAAACAGACAGACAGACACGCAGACAGACAGACACACACACATACATTCAATTTTATATATATAGATAATTAAGCTAAGGGGTTTAAGTGCTTTCAGCTCAAGCTCTTCCAGTAGATATATGCCCTCAAAGGGTATGGGTGTACCGGATAACAATTTGTAAGATAAAACTGAGGCAAACAGCTCATGTGCCAACCCACTATTTCATAAACAGCATACAAAATAGTGCTGCGTACAACAGTGCTGTTCACCTGACTCAACTATGTGCAAGGCAGCGCTTAGCGTGGCTATACAGAACGGGCTGCTGCCTGCTCCTCCTTTCTAGCCGCTCTCTTCGAGCCGACTTACAAACCAATATATTGGAGAGAAAAAGAGAGCTGTAAGACCACCACTCCGGAATGTAAGTATATAACTTTTATTTACAGTGGGAATATAGCTACGGATTTCAAGACCGCCTCTTCGCCAGGCAAATCTCCACTCACCTTTGAGTTTTGTCAGGGTTCTTTTTATCACATACAGAACATTAGTAAATTCTTTATATATGTGTGGTAATTTGGTTGATACTTGTAGGTCCCCACACAACTTTTTTATGGTATTATTTTGATAAATTCTCTGGGAAAGGGACCTTCTGGTGGGTTTTTCAGTCAATTGTGGAATTCTTAGTCTGTAGCAATGGCAATCCCAAGATGATATGAAAATGAGGGGCATGAAATTAAAGGTCTGTTTACACGGAGTGATGATCGCTCAAAATTCGCTCAAACGACAGTTTGACTAACAGTTTTGAGTGATCATCTTTGCATAACTCTAAGTAGCTAATTAGCTACTTAAGAGTTATGCAGGCTGAGCAGGATAACGCCGCGATAGCTAGAGAACAATGCAGCTGTTTTGTATATGCAAATAGCTGCTTTGTTCTCGCGGTGTCCTGCTGAACTGCCAGCTCCAAGAAGCAACAGGAGCCCTGACAGCTTCTCTGTTCTCGGAGCTTTCAGCTGGTATCCCGCTGGGAAGTTCCAAGGGGATACCAGCTGAAAAAATGCTATCAGCACCACCCACTGAAAAGATCAGGTGCAGCACTGATAAGGCTCATCGCTCATTTCTTTTTAACTTTGCTTTATTTATCACAAAACTTGCATAGTACAGAATAGAGAAAAATTATTGTTAGGTACAAATCATACATCATGTGTACTTATATTCTATACATTAGCGGGTAGTATAGGTAAAAATATTGTTTCTAGAGAATATAATACCAATTGCATCAATGTCCTCTTAATAAAACTAAGGTGTTGGGTTCCTGGTCTCCAGAACTCCATTACCATTAGCTGGATTCAAATCTCTTGACTGAGTTTTTGGTTAACGGCAAAGTCACTTGTGACTCTCATTTACTGATTTTACCTGATTTAGGTGTACTTCCTTAAACTTTCTCCAACAAGCCCATTACTTAAGTTTGTACCTTAGGATTTCTTGTAACGGTGCAATATTATCTGCTAAAGCATTGTGATAGTCACAAGACATAATCATCCCCAAATGTCTGAATGTGGAGACTACGGCTAGAACATATCTAGAAACACAAGGGTCATTTTTAGGGTTGTGGCCCGTGTATAAAATTGTGGATTTAGTCCAATGAACATATAACTCGGAAAATTGGAAAAATTTGTCTATATGGGTCATAGCTTGAGAGAAGGAGGTGTCAGGGTCAGATAAAAAGAGGATTGTATCGTCTGCATAAAGACCCACCTTGCTCTCGAGACCCCCCCCCACCTGATGCCCAGCACATTGGTGGAGGATCTCAGATGGATCGCCAGAGCTTCTATGGCTATGGCAAACAAGGTGCCCTTCGAGAGCGGGAAGTCAGTAGAAGGGACACCATTTATTACCACGTTGGCCTTCGGGGATTTGTATATAATTCTCATTTATTGCCTAAACTTGGGACCAAACCCAAAACGGGCTAGGCAGGCCTCTAGAAAATTCCATTCCAGGGAGTCAAAGGCTTTCATCATGTCTAATGACATGAGAGCCCAAGGCATATTGTATTGTCTACCTAATTGAATGACCGTCTGAACCTTGCGAATGTTAATCATTGTAGATTTACCTGGCATAAAGCGTGTCTGATCGAGGTGTATAATAGATAGGATTACCGGGTTCAATCTAGTGACTAGAATTTTTGTTAAGATTTTATAGTCTGCATTGACTAATGAGATAGGGCTATAGGAGCTACATTCCATCGGGTCTTTGTCAAGTTTTAAAATGACTATAATGGTCGCTTGATAAAGGGATAGAGGAAGTGACTTCTCTAGCAGGGCTTGATGTAAGGTATCATGTAGAAGTGGGGTCAGTAACTCGCTATATTTCCAGTATATTTCTATTGGGAGGCCGTCTAGACCGGAGGACTTATTAAGCGCCATGTCTTTGATAGTTTGTTGAATTTCCTCTAAAGTAATTGGGGCTTCTAGAAATGCCACGTGTTTGGCAGAGAGTGTTGGGAATGTCAGGTCTTGTAGATAATTAAGGACATCTAGGGTAGTTTTGTCCGTGGAGGAACTATAGAGATTAGCGTAAAACTCCATAAAGCGAGTTGTTATGCACTGCGTATCGGTGAGCTCCATACCCTGCGGGTTTTTAATTTTCAGGATTGTGTTAGCTTGGTTTTCTTCTTTGATAAGGTTTGCCAACAGATGGCTAGATTGGTTGCCTAGTTCAAAATAGCATTGTTCAGTAAAGGGTAGTTTATGTTTGGTTTTAATATATATTTGATGCTTGTAGAGGCGCATAAGACCAAGCCATTTTGCCCTATTGGAGTCTGTGGGGTTAGAGATGTATGTTTTTCGGCCTCCGATGTCTGGATCTCAAGCTCCTAGACGATTTGAGATGTTAATTTTTTAATGTAGGAGATGGCAGATTTGAGGCATCCTCTGAGATATGCCTTAAAGGTATCCCATTTCAGGGCATAGTGAGTATTACCATTGTGAGCATCTAGAAACATAGATATGTGGATTGGCGTCTGGTCATTGGATTTTAGAAGTTTAAGCCAAAATAGGTGTAATTTCCAAGTAGGGGTGATCTTAAAGCTGGGAAATTTTAAAGATAGTAGTATCGGGCTATCGTCCGATATACTTCGTGGGCAATGAGTTATATTAGATATATAGAGCGCTAGTATCAGAGAACATAATATATAGTCGATTCTTGATAGCATATTGTGGCCCATGGAGTGGCAAGTGAATTCGAGGGTGTTAGGTTGTCAAAAGCGCCAAAGGTCTACCCAGCCCACACTTTCAAACAGCTGTTGCATAGGAAAGCTATCTATGACGGGGGCTCCGGGGGACGGTTGGAACCTGTCCATAGCTGGGTTCATTACCTGATTGAAGTCCCCCATGCTCATCGCTCATTTCTAGCTTGCTAAAAAAGAGTGATGAACGAATAGTGCATGAACAGTATACGATGGCAGTGCATTTAGACAGAACGGTTATCGCTCAAAAGATGGCTTTTGAGTGAATTTTGAGTGATAATCGTTGCGTCTAAATGGGCCTTAACAGCAAGGACAAAACCTCATGATGATTAGGTTCAATGATGATCTCCAATAATTCAGTCTCCTGATCAACTAGACCTGAGCCTATTGGAGATCCACCTACAATTTCCATAACAATAGGTGACAGTCATTATTGATATTTCACCCGATGTTTATTAGCAAAAGAAAGGTCCATGAATCTCCCATTTGCTCCAGAGTCCACGATGTGGATATCTATAGAGAATTATATGAAACTTGATGGGAATGAAACAATGGGAGTCCTTGTTTTCCTTTTTTGATGTTAGAGGAAATAAACAGATGACTGCATTCATCAGGGACTTTTGCTTAGAAACAACTGGTCCTTCTTCTGAAAAGTTAGAATCTGCTAGTGCCACCATCGTTTTATGTAAAACACTTGGACAATTGATAGGGAAATGATCAGACTCTACAACAGAAGCTTTGATTTTCCCGAAATCTTCGGTCCTTTCTATCAGCATTTTTACGTCTTTCTACACTGTCAATCTACATTGAGGGAATCTATAGTTTGAGGTTCACGGTAATTCTTCACTTAAAAATATTTAGGAGTGGGGGCTGGAACAGATGAGTAATAGTTATTATTAAGGGACCAACTAGAGACTCTCTTTTGTCTGTTTAGTCAGCTGAATATCAATTCTTATACAGTGATGTTCCAAATCATCGGTATCAATGGGAGCTTCAACCCATGCTAATTCATCCTTAAGTGCGCCAAATAGTCTGTTTTTAGTGCAGACCACCTGCCCTGATGTAGCTCCAATAATGTTGCTTTTGCTGTTGTACGTCGCTTAGGATCATAAAAGACTTATTTCTCCAGATGTCTCTTCAGCTATGCCACAGGCCAACCAAGTATCCCACAAGGCCTGGCTCTACCTGACTGATTGGCTCTTGTAGTTGCAGTAGAAAATTTTAGAAAGATACATAAGTATCATGAATAGTTCAAAACCAAGTCAATCCGTAGCCTGCTGCTGGCGCCTGCACAGTGTGACTTGCTCATGTAGTGGTGGGTAGTGAATATCTACGGGGCTGTACAGACTTATTTTTATGGACAAGGGCCCTTATGAAGAGAGGAGACAGGCGCAGGAGAATAGGTGGAAGCTCCACTTTAAAGCTGCAGCCATATGGCAGTTGATGAGTTCACCACTCATATGGGGATGGGGACAGGTGATGGGTGCAGCATGTAGATCTTATTTAAATAAACCGAGTCTCAAGCGGACACTCTGCAGCAAATCCCGCCCTGTGTGTCTTTGACTGTTTCAGATTAGTGTTTCCTGGAAAATAAAACACTGTCTTATATTAATTTTTGAACCAAAAGAGGCATGGTGTCTTATATTCAGGGGGAGGGTGGGGATAATCTGGTCTGCGGCATCCCAGTGCCTCGCACTGCTGGTATTTGGCGGCGATGCAGCAGTCTGTAGTGTCCTCCGTGCCGAGATATCCTCTTCTTTCTGTTGATGGGGCTGTGAATACCCCGCCTCCAGCAAAGCGAGCGCCGTGATTGGATCGATGGCCAGCCAATCACAGCCGGCACTTGATCATTCACAACCATTCAGTGAATGACATCACTAAATGACTGTGATTGGCTCATTGAGCGCTGGCTGTGATTGGCTGGTGCTTGATGCAATCACAGCGCTCGCTTTACTGGAGGCGGGGTATTGAAAGCCCCATCAACAGAAAGAAGAGGATCTCTCAGCGCAGAGGACACAGCAGCCTGACACAGTGCTGGGGGAGAGCGGGGAGGAACGGAGGGGAGATCCCTCTCTCCCTCTCTCCCCCCTGCTCCCTCCTGCTCACCGCCGCAACTCACCTGTCACCCGCGAGGGACTCAGACGCCATGGGCCAGGTGAGTATTGATGGTTTTTTTTCCCATGTACTGCAGCTAGGGCTTATTTTTGGAGGAGGGCTTATATTTCAAGCCTCCCCCGAAAACCTGGGTAGGTCTTTCGGGGGGAAACGGTGCTTTACATCATTCATTTTTCAACCTGTACTGTGCTTGGCCCTAATACTGTATGTATGTACTGAGCTTTGCACTTGTACTGTATGTATGTATTGAGCTTGGTCCACGGACTATATATATTTACTTAACTTGGTTGCAGTACCATATCTATGCTATGTATTGAATTTGGTGAGGTTAGTGTATCTACATAATTTGCTTGTTTCTGGTACTGTATTTGTAAGGGTGCTTTTACACCTGTGTTGGGGATTCAGCTTTCCAGCTCCATTCACTCTGTGGATGTATTTGAATAGCATCGGTAGGACCCCATTAAATATAATGGGGTTCGCCTGCTCTCTGGTTTTGGTATGGAACAAAAAGCTACATGCCGGATTTGCGCCAGGACCTCCGTCCGGAGTTTCTGATGCACATGCGAAGCCAACCTAAGGAATGCAGGTGAATGGTGTATGATGGTCTGATGGTGGAGGCAGTTAATTGCAGCAAATTAAAGTTTATTAAACAAAAATAATAATTACAGTAATTACTGCATAGGAAGGTTCAAGACTTACATTTTACATAATAATTTAATGATAGAGTCTGACTTTTATCCATAAGAGGGCATAATATTTAACATTAAATATTTCAACACTTATTTTATAACCTATAGCAAATGGCAATTTTAGTAATTAGCCTTATAGCAATTATCCTTTTAACCACAATTGTATTTTAAACAATTAACCTCCAACTATCAATTCCTCTAACAACCAGTACCATAGATTTAACAGTCTGGAGTAGTCTCTACAACTGGGCTTATGGCCCCAAAGTATATGTCTTTCGGCAATTCAATGACTAAAGCATTGGTGAATCAACCTTCTCTCTATTCTCAGACGGTTTCTCTCTTTCAGCAAGCCTCGCTTAACAGCAGGAATTCCCAATTCTTCTCCACCTTTAGGCTTCTTTCCCAAGAGCGTATATCAGCCGGCTGTTTTCACGGCCAGCCGATATACGCTATGTTGGGAGAGATAAAACTGGTGAACGGGCGCACAAATCAAATGCGCCAAGACTACCATGCCATCGCCCCTTTTCCCTTCCTCCCCATCGCAGGCTCACCTATCTTCTCCTCCCCGCTGGCTCTCTGCAATGGGAGGGGGTGAGGGTGGAGCTAAAGGCCGTCCTTTCCCGCCTCCTCCCATTGATGGCTATGGACAAGGGGCAGGGAGAGGCCGGGGGCTTAGCTCCACTCACATCCTGCCCCTAGTCCACAGCCAGCAATGGGAGGAGACGGGGCAAGCTGGCACTTAGCTCCACCCCCATCATGCCCCCTTTCATTGCAGAGAGCCAGCGGGGAGGTGAGGACAGGTGAGCCTGCACGGGGGGAGGAGAGCAGAGGGAGGGTGTTTAGCAGCCCCGCTGCTAAACTCCCTCCCACCTGTGTCCGCTGCCATGGTCTCCCATAGGAGCCCATACCGCGGCCGACGTATTCCGGCCCAAAAGATAGTTTCAGGACTATCTTTTGGGCCCTAAGTAAAAACTCTTGGCGCTATATTGGGCTGGCCGGGCGCTTTTACATCTCAGGAATACGGCCATGTGATCAGATGCATTGGAATCCAATGCATCGGATCACAGCGTATATCAGCTGGCCGTGAAAACGGCCGGCTGATGTACGCTGGTGGAAAAGAAGCCTTAGTGTCATCTCTCTTTTTTCACTTTTTCTCTCTTACTAGTTTTCCTCTGCCTGCACACATCGACTTCTGGTTTGCTTTCATTCCTACGTACAGGAGCTCTTATCAAGCATCTATCTTTTGGGTACTGTCGCTCTCCATCTGTATCGGCAGCATCACAGGACTTGGTACAGGTGTTGTCATATGTTGGGCACTGTTCCTTCTGCCAGGCCCTATTCACCTCCAATTAGATGAAGGTGAAAAGGTTGCTCTCTCCTTCTGCGTTCGCTTTGCTGACGGTCTTCTACCGGACGTATACATCTCTGATACGTGTGCTCGATTGATGTTGTCTGTTAGCGTGCCCTGAAGCTGAAGTGCACGGAGGTTCAGACATCTGTGAAGCCACTCCTAACCACCTACTTCTTCCGCTCTGATGATCAATCACCGCAGAAGGTTTTCCATCTTCACTGGAGATCTGGAGCTGTGACAGGAGCAGGAGCTTTAACTTGTATTTTTTAACTGCTGCTGTATCACTGATCTTCAGAGTTCTTCTAGTCAGTCAGTCCTTGTCACCTCTTCTTGCCTCCATTTCCGCGCTGGCCGATTGGATATTGTTGTCAGGCCAGCTGTTACCAGGACAGGTAATCAGGAATCTTCTTAGAATTATCTCCTCTGACCCTGAAATGAACTCAAGCACAAGGTGAGATACCTAACCCTCATTACTGAGGGTATATATAGTATACTTACCATTAAACGCACAAATCCCACTGTGCTTTTCTGCCTAATAGTCATCAAGCTTATATTGGTTACACAGTAACTGGTTTTGACAATCCTAGATGGTTGGAGTTCTTTGACATTGGCCAAATTCTTGACCTGATGTAACAAATGCCGATCACCAAGCAGGTTGATCAGCATTTGTATATTTTAGTTATACATCTCTGGTATGGAGATGTTCATTAGTTCAATTGTTCATCCTCACAGACCATCTGCTCACACAGGGAGATGTACAGATGACCAGTGGGGAGGAAGGGGTGAAGGGACTTATTTTTTGTATAGTGCTTTCACTGTACATTTTTTTATTATTCCCCGGCAAGCTGGGTACTCATTTTACCGACCTCGAAAGGATGGAAGGCTGAGTCAACCTTGAGCCAGCTACCTGAACAATACAGGGATTGAACCCGCAAGCTCCAGGTTATGAGTGAGAGTTTAGGACTGCATTCTGCTGCCTTAAAGGGGTTGTCCCGCGATAGCAAGTGGGGTTATACACTTCTGTATGGCCATATTAATGCACTTTGTAATATACATCGTGCATTAAATATGAGCCATACAGAAGTTATTCACTTACCTGCTCCGTTGCTGGCGTCCCCGTCGCCATGGTACCGTCTAATTTCAGCGTCTAATCGCCCGATTAGACGCGCTTGCGCAGATGGGTCTTTTCCCTTCGGCTCGGCAGCAGCGGCGTTCTGGCTCCGCCCCCTGGTATGCGTCATCGCGTAGCTCCGCCCCATGACGTGTGCCGATTCCAGCCTCCCGATTGGCTGGAATCGGCACATGTGACGGGGCGGAGCTACGCGATGATGCGTAGAAGGGGGCGGAGCCAGAACGCCGCTGCTGCCGAGCCGAAGGGAAAAGACCCATCTGCGCAAGCGCGTCTAATCGGGCGATTAGACGCTGAAATTAGACGGCACCATGGCGACGGGGACGCCAGCGCAGGGAAGGTAAGTGAATAACCTCTGCATGGCTCATATTTAATGGACGATGTATATTACAAAGTGCATTAATATGGCCATACAGAAGTGTATAACCCCACTTGCTGCCGTGGGACAACCCCTTTAACTCGAGGGCCCAGTGAGCAATGTTGTGCTTGCTGAAAGTCAACGATCAGTCGACAAATGAACATTCACTTGTTTGTTGGCTGATTGTTGTACTTCTTACTTGGCCCAACTGTTGGACAAGCACATGTAAAAGTACTTGCTTGGCAGGTGAAAATTTCTGTGTGCTCAGCAGTAAACAGTTAGGTCCTCCTGGAGATGTGAGTATATATGTGCCTGTATACATTATAGATGGTCATTGGAGGCTTAACGCTTATACACATACATGATCTGTTGTGGACAGATATAGTATTAGGGGTTATGAAGACTTTTTGCTTTCTCTTTTAGGTAGTAAGTCGCCATGGCCCCCAGGGCTCCAAAACATGATTATTGTATAGAGATGAAGCATAGCCAAGCAAGTTCTTCATATTAAGGCTAGGGTTACACAATGGCATGGGTTACATGACTAAAGATTGTCGTGTAACCCTTCCACTTCCATTGTCATTCATGTCAATGGGGTTGCGGCACAACTCACAAGTTCTTGCCACCTGCAGCTTGCAAAAAATTATCCTCCAAGGCTGGATATATTTTTGTGATCTGCAGCTTGTAGCAACTTGCAACCTGTGCCATGTGGCCCTAGCCTTAATTACACAACACATTGGTGTGCTCAGTAAATTTAGCTCTGCTCCATCCATGTAGTTATCTTCTCTGGAGCTGTAATCACTCTTTGCAGAGCAGATAATGGGTTTTATATTGTCCACAATTTGTATGTAGCTCCTGACACCAACCTGATGACACATTCTACGGAATCTCTGTTTTTCTGTGATGATTGTTCTAATGGTTGTTGGAGTCAGCAATCGTAAAGAAGTTTCTCATCAGAGATCATCATCAACACAAAAAATCTACAGAATCCCTGCAGACCAATGTACAGAGACTGCAAACTGATCATCTTTCCACGCAAATCCCAAGACATGTTCTGTTGGTCTGGTTAGCTATATTATACATGTTTGTACCCACTGCTCTATGGGGCTCTTGTAACACCCGTTCAAAGTGCGCTTTATGGCCATAGCAATCGGAGTTCAGATATTTGGTTGCTATAAACAACAAGATCATTTTTTTCTGAGACTGACGAGTTAATATAACGAGGTGGAAGAGTATTGATCCCGGGCCGCTGTCCCAGCTGATTGCTCCAATTCATTCCAATCCCACTTCTATCTACAGTCAGAGGATGACAACTACTCCGGAATCTCTGCATAGCTGTGATGATTTGCTTGAACCCTTTGAAGCTGGTGACCCCCTTCCTATGTGTAGTCTCTACAACACAGCCTATTCCAGGCTGAAGAGTTGATGATTGGTGTCCAACTTAAGGCCACTGTCGTAGTGGCCCAAAGTTAGTGGGGCCCCTCCATAATGTTATATGTCTGTCTCATGCCATTGTCTTGTCAGTGACTTATGTGTAGTATGCATTTGAGTTATGTGTATTGCACCACTGCAGCAGTGAATGGGTTAATGTCGGGGTTATGTCTGGAAAATGTATCATGTTGTGTGTCATGTGACTATGGGTGACTGCACACGAGCGGAAATTCCGCGGCGGGATTTCCCGCGGAATTTCCGTCGCTGGAAGCCTGCATAGGATTAACAAACGCAATCCTATGTAGACGGCCGCGATTTGGCCGCCTGCGCAAAATCTCACCGAGCCCCACACAGAAATATCACTCACCCACCGCCGGCTCCGGTCTGCGCATGCGCCGGCTGCCCGGCAAGCCGGCACATCAAACAGCCAGAGCCGCGGGTGCGGGTGAGTACGCGCTGGTCCCTGCAGTCGCTCGGGTCGGGTCCCGCAGCGAGAATCCTCGCGGCCGGATCTGACACCCCCCCCCCCCCCCCCGTCTGCAGGCGGCCTAAGTCTTATACTGTATATCTGTTTGCAAGGATGCTATGCTAGTTGGTCTGAGGGAGTCTTGCAAAAGAGCAGTACATGCCAGTCTACATCAGTGCAAGGAGTGTTTCTGACAAGTCTGCAAGTGAGTGAACACCATAGCCACAAATTGGTCTGTGTTTGGACAGAATGGAAGAGGATATGCCAGTCCTACCACTAAGCACTGAGTAAGAAAAAAGGACCGCTGCTTGGCGAGAGGCACTGGAAGCAAGAATGTTGACCAGAAGAATGTTGGAGAGAGAGAGTTGCTGGGAGCAGGATCACACAGATAACTAGGGCTGAGGATTGTCCGGAATACCCCGAGAATCTTCTGTGTCACACCACCTTCTCCTGTTGTAATGTGCCAAACCGTTGTTTTGAAGTTATAGTAAATGGACACTACCACTCTTTCCTGGTTTAGTCCAGAACGTTTTCCCTGTGTGTGGACTACTTGATTCTATCATCAAGATTCACTGCAGAGGACGGAATAGAGGCGTCATGAGTACAGGAAGACTACAGGTAACCTCCAGGTTACTTTTCCCTGTGACTTCCCCAGTAGTAACTTGGTCGGGTCCCAAGCTACCGTCAGGGGAGCAGATGGTAGAGCCACCCATGACAAAGTCTTTATCTACCCTGCCATCCCCTCGGCTGTGGGCCCGCTTCTCGGACACTGCACTGTCATGCAATTTCACTGTCTAAATGCTTACAATTTTGTAATTTTTACTACATAAAAAAGCCTTTTCAGAAATCTTAATTTTTGGGTCTGTTTGTAATTTCCATCCTGTAATGAGATTTGTAGTTAAATTTTCTTACTGATTTGCTTTCTTCTTACATTAATAACTTCATTTCTGTTCCCTCAGTTATGTCATAGGACCAAACTGTGAATCAAGCCACCTCTTCTTCGTGGACTGGAAGTCACTCTATGTATGCCTATAGGACCCTCACCCCTATTGTTTCCATCAACTGATTACTATGTAACCATGGTTCTGTAATTTTTGTACTTTTGTGCGTCTGTATCCCCCCTGTCTATGTAAGCACTACAGAATATGTTGGCGCTATGCAAATAAAGATTATTATTATTAAGATTCACGCCGATCCAGTTAAGAGGCTGCTTGACTCAGGGAGTCCAAGTGCTGTCATGTAGTGCAACTGAAGGAATAGAGGCTGGTAATTCAGGAAGAAAACTTTCAGTAAAACAATTAAAGGGATTCTGTTATCAGAATTTTGCATTAAAACTTTCCACCACAGCGCCTCAGGCCCACAAAACACTCACTGGACATATGTGTTTTAAAAAGTCAAGAACATCAGTTAGATCAAAAGTGTTTGTTTTCCAGTGCCCTGTATACTAATGACCCACTTCATGACACGGAGATGGGCCACCAGAGCTCGAAGTAAGGCTGGGTTCCCACATGGTGTATTCCCAGCAGAAATCTTGCAGTTTGGCCGCAGCGAAAAACCGCAAGATTTCCGCCAGAAAAGCGCTGCTTCAAAACCCGCTGCACTTAGCCATAGGTTTTGGAGCGGCTTGGCCGCGCGCTTTTCCGTTGTGGCCGGCGCTCCCATAGAGGAGAGTGCGGCCGCAATAGAAAAAAAAAAGAATGGACATACTGCGACCGGGGAATCCGCGCCGCAATGTCGGCTTTGCCGCAACGGATTCGCCATCCTCTGTGGACGAGAGTTCTGAGAAACCTTGTCCACATGGCTGGCTAATCCTGGGATTAGCAGCTGCAGGCAGATTTGCAGCGGCGAAATTCCGGACAGAATTTCCACTGCAAATCCGCCCTGTGTGAAGACAGCCTAGCTGCATCCTGCAGCCATAGCCGGAAGTGAAGTGCGTACTGAGATTAAGGTGTGAACATTGTGCATACGCTGGAAGCCGAGTTCGTCAGAGTACAATTGAGCTCGGCTTCAGGCTCAGGAGCAATGTGCTACTGAAGCCGAGATATACGCACTTCAACCTCAGTGCACATTTCCATTCCCAGCTGAGGCAACCAAGGCGTAGAGGGGGCTTGAAAAAAGGACAGGACGCCGTTAATCGGGGCTTCGTCAGCCGCCGTGACTCGAGAAGGGTCATTAGCATACAGAACTCCAGAAAATGCAACTAAGTTTTGAACTGACATTCATCTTTTTTAACACACTTATGTCTAGTGAGTGTTACACGGGCCTGACAGCGATGCAGTGGCAGCTTCTAATGTAAAATTCTGATGACAGAATCCCTTTAAGTGCAAATCTACTTACCTGATGTCAATTATAAACGGACCAAAGGTGAAGATTTTTCTGGGAGCTTCTTTATAATCTGCATCTAACACAAGTGGATTTTAGTCAACATCAAAGTGTGCAACAAGAAATGCTGTGCTTGTTATAATCTGCCAGGACTCTGTGTGTCCACTATTAATATAACGCTGACTGTGAATGGGGCTTATTATCTACTTTTCCTTTCTCCAAGCTAATTACTAGCATTATTTATGGAGTGTAGTACAGTAGCAGTAGAGTGTAGTAGAAAACTCCATGCAGATGCCATAAGTCTGATTCAAACCCAAGACCTGATTACTGCAGATAAGTGTTTGCAGGTCACTGATACTCAAGCTCCTTAAATATCCTACAACGTGGTCTTAAAAAATCATTAGTGAAATAATCCTCCCATACAATAGACCCGCTGCCTCTCTACCTCTTATTGTAACTCTTCCTGGTACCGATTTCAACCAAACATCTCGTACTGTAAGTGGGAGGAATGAAGACAAATTCTCTAGAGATTCTTAAATATTTTATTAATGAATGAAAGATGTTCTTATCATACAATGACTAGAAAGGAGCCGATGATGGTGATTCCGCTCTTCAAGCCTTGGCTTCACTTGTGCTGTTTTTCGAAATGAGGTCTAGTGTTACGTTCATGTGCAGGAAAAACAGGGACATAGACCCTACACCAACACCAGGTGGCCAGATACTTACAAATAATATGAACACAACAAACAGATGGAAATGCAAATAAGTACAAGGTATTAGTTAGTACATAAGCTCACAAACACACGTCAAGGGTCCTCGTTGACTTTTAAGCCCCTACTCTAACAAGACAGCTAAACGCAGGAAAAAGAACCCTCCCTACAAGTGGGGTTATCGTCCCAATAAGGATGACTCCATGCAGAAACCTAGGGAGTGTAGATAGATCTATCACCCTAGATAGGAACAGACAGGAACACCAACATGGGAAATAACATACAACCGGTATGTCTACAGACACAGGGAATTCCAACGCAGAACACAACTCACACCAGACGTCTGCACACCTATGGACATAGGAGAATCCTACCCAGAACCCTTATGCTTGCATACATACACCAAGACAGGACATAGCTTAAACATGTACACCTACAAACATAGGAGAATCCCACCCAGAACCTCATGCTTGCATACAACACTGAAGCAGGACATAGCTTAAACATGTACACCTACGGACATAGTAGAATCCCACCCAGAACCTCTTGCTTGCATGCATACACCAAAACAGGATATAGTTGAAACATCTATGACCTAAAGACACAGGGGAATCCCACCCAGAACTTCATGCTTGCATACATACACTGAAATAGGATATAGTTTAAACATCCACAACCTAAAGACATAGGGGAATCCCACCCAGAACCTCATGCTTGCATACAGTACATACATCGACGTAGCTTAAGCATCCATACCTGAAGGCACAGGAGAATCCCTCACAGAACTTCATGCTTGCATATAAACAACAAAACAAGACATAGTTTAAATGTCCACACTCACACACATAAAGGGAAGAGCGTCAGACATCACCCATCTGACAGTGTAGAGGATATTCGATGTGTAGAACTACACATGACAGAAGGGTAATGGAGTGGGGGCCTAAAGAACATGCAAATAGGGGAATCGGGTGTCCAGACCATCTTCAGGCAATGCGTGGTATTATATTATATTGCATTATATAAGAGGTCACAGGATGTCCTACCTTTGCTGTCTGCCATGTTGATTCCGCTGGGTCCTGAGAGTTCTTTGTGCCTTTCATCTTTCTGGATGGAGGTGCATCACCTCATACATCCAATGATCCTCGCCCAGGCTTTTTACAGGCACAAAGAACCATTTCTTTTTTGGTTTCTTAGACTGACTTTGCTTCTCTTGACTTTCATCCTCACCATTCTTCTGTTCTTCAGGTATCTCCTCGATCTTATCTGCTTCTTCCTGTAAATGATTTCTCTTCTTTTTTGCCTTACATTTTATCGCAAAGGCAAAAATGTAGAAGATATAGAAATGTGCGGGATTGTCGCTCTCACTTGAACTCTGCTGACTGCAGCAAGTGAATGCAATGCCTATTAGCTGTGCAAGACAATATGAAGCCACCTGTATAACCCGCTCAGAGCGCAAAGTGATCGCTGAACATTTGAGCAATCACCTTATGCTTAAAGGAACACAACGATTATCGCTCAAAAGACATCTTTTGAGCGATAATCGTTGTGTCTAGATGGGCCTTTAGGCAGGGGTCATACTGGAAGTTTTTGTTGCCTATTAGAGATGAGCGGGCATACTCACTAAAGCAAACTACTCGAGCGAGTAGTGCCTTATTTGAGTACCTGCCCGCTCGTCTCTAAAGATTCAACTGCCGGCGGGGGAGAGCGGGGAGGAACGGAGGGGAGATCTCTCTCTCACTCTCTCCCCCCTGCTTACCGCCGCAACTCACCTCTCACCCGCGCCGGCAGCCGAATCTTTAGAAACGAGCGGGCAGGTATAAGGCACTACTCGCGGGCAGCATAAGGCACTACTATGTGATACACTGTGATTATGTGTGCGGGAAATTCCTGCACGCATAACAGAAACCATTGATTTGAAATTGATCATTTTCATCTTTTTTTTGTGCCTGTGGTTTTCGCAAATGCAAGAAAATAGGTTCTGCCCTATCTTGTTTGTGCAGCAAAGAGCCCCATAGAAGTCTGTAAGAGGTGCGCAAACACGCACATCTGCCCCAAAGGTATGCGCTAAATGCAGTGCACACCCATGCTCACTGTCACCTCGTTAGGAAAATTAGCCTTTTAAATCAAGGCAGGGTGATTCCCCCGCCCATGTAAACGAGCGGTACCTGCGCAAGTACACTCCATATTTGCGCAGGCACGAGCGCTAAATACACTTGTTCACTGTGTAAAAAATTAAATTGCACAGCAGCGAGCGTATAGCGTATCACGTTTGTCTGTCGAAGCCCTTACAGAGAGGCACACTGTGAGCCGGCCTTGGGGCGCATTCAGACCCGCATGCTTTAGTTCCGTATTTGGTCTGTGTTTCGGGGGCCGTGATAAGAAGCTGATGGAAGTCTATGCAGCTATGCAATGGCCGTAGTTTTTAAGGCTGTTATCTGAGAACGTAGCATGACCATCAGAGAAGCAATATACGGAGGAAAATACGGATGACGGGCGGTTGTAACGTCATGTGGGACACATCGGTACTACGGATTTCCATACGCTCATTTGAAACCAGATTTAGGGCGGCTTCATGCGAGCGTATGCGCAAAAACACTCGCCTCAGTGCAACATATTTGCGTTTTGAACGAGGTCACTTAGTGTGCTTGTCTGCATATACTTCTGTACTGTTTGCGCACGCAGGACCAATTCACACGCGTGACACGCCCCTTCCGTGGATCAATAGATCATTTATTTAGCCTAATGAGGTCCAGATGTGTTCTTTTCCCCGCAGTTTTGACAAGTGTTTCACGCATCCCTTTGCGTTTTTGCGCACCTCTCATAGACTTCTATGGGGGCCTTTGCTGCGCAATACACAGAGGAATATTGCAAGGCCTATTTTTTTGTGGGCGCATGAAATATGTGCGCAAAACCTGCTCATGAGAACGAATCCATTGACATTGCTCGTGTATAATGTTATATTAGCACAAAATTGCGCAAATACGGTCGTGTGAAGACGCCTTTTAGAATACAAGCTTTTTTAATCACAGACGTCTAATCGCCATCACTTCTCTTTTCCCTACGGCGGCGATTAAGTGTCTGTGCGCGGTAAAACCGTACGGCGCACACTGCAGCATGGACGCAGCAGTAGGGTCCATGTGATGAGGGGTTGGTGTGACTCTGCGGCAGATCACAGTGTGAACAAGGCCAGAGCCACCTGCAATGCCGGCCGTACAGACCAACGGACAGGGCGCCCCCTGTATGGACGTGGTGCTGTCCAGCTGCGGGACCAGCCAGCCACAGAGCGCCCCGCCGCGGCCCGGCTGCCGTGGAGTCCAGGCCACCACTAGATAGCTGGTTGCCATGGTTTCCAGGGTCACATGTAGCTGCGGGCTCCTCTTTGGCTGACACAATCCGGCGGTGACTGCGGTAGGCGGAGGATGCTGTACCCGTCCTCACTGGGCTGTGTGCGGTGACCGCGGCCGGGATTATCTCCATGGTGCGGGCGGCCGCTCATCACTACTGCTGCTCGTCGCCTCCCGTGGATTTCCTGTGACTCCCGGGAAGTATGTGACGGAAAGGTCGTGCTGAGGACCTCTGCCCCCCGCGGATTGCTGCCCCTAGCCTCGGGCCTGCTTGTCCGTGCTGGAAGTTCGGTCATCCAGTGCTGCTCCCCAGCATCTGCAGCCACCAGCGGGCTCCTCGCCGGGTGTATGCCGCCAGCTAGAAGCTGCAGCCTGGAGGGGATCCATCGCGGCGGCGGCTGTCCCCTCTCTTCGTGGCTCACCGACCACCTGGACGAGCTGCCATTGTGCAGCCGCCTATAGATTCCCCCCGCAGCGCTAATCACCCCCATCATCCATATCTGCGGTGTTATCCATCACTCCCCCCTCCAGTCCGCACCTGAGCGGCGCCCCAGGGATGAGTATAGAAATCCCCGAGGGGCTGACGGAGCTGCTGCAGAGCTTTACGGTGGAGGTGCTGAGGAAGCAGCCGGAGGACCTGCTGGAGTTCGCCCTGCAGTACTTCACCCAGCTGAAGGAGTCCCAGAGCCCGGGGGCTGCCCTCAGCTATGGCACCGACTACAGGCATCCCAAGGGGGTCAACTTTGCTGAGGAGCCCATGCAGACGGACTCCGAGAATGGAGACGAGGAGGACGACGACGAGGAATTTGTTGGTGAGCGTCAGTAATGAGGGATATGGTGTATGTGTATGTGTGTGTGTATATATATATATATATATATCTGTGTATGCTACATATGTGTGCTTGATGTAATAAGGCTCCGTGCACACTGCATTTCAGCCTATTGTTGGAGGCAAGATTTTCCCTCCATATACCTCTGATGTATACCTCTATATAGGCACACATTGGGGAGAGTTCCCTCCGTATAGCCCTGACAGAGATCTCTCACATATACCGCTATATAGGCACACATGGGAAGCATTCGCTCCGTATACCCCTGATGAGACCGCTAATATATACCGCTATATAGGTATGCAGTGGCATATGCTGCCCATTCATTCCAGTTTCTTGGTGGTGGCCCAATGTATAGGAATGTGCAGTCCGCTCTGATTTCCCCTACAGTTAAATCTCTGCCTACATATACCAGCCCAGACCGCTGATATGGACCTGCACTAATATGTGTTTGTATGTATCATTTGTGTGGTCTTCAGCAGTTTGTATTATGTTTTATACAAGGAATTAATGAATGAGCCGCCTGTAATCCGCAGTCCATCAGAATCATCTGCTTCCACATCAGCCCGCAGATCACCAGGGGGAAGCTTGGATCTAGATGGAAGGCTATTTGGATTCAAGTTCCTTAAAATGAATTTACAGTACATACCCAATTGTAAAAAAGTTGGGGCGCAGTGTGAAATGTAAATAAATAGAAAAAAGAATGCTGTGATTTTGGAAATCTCATATTACCATATTTCATTCATAATAGAACACATATCAGACATTTCTCTATTTCATAAAAAAATATCTCACTTTGAAATTGATGGATGCAAGGCATCCCCAGAAAGTTGGGCCAGGCCCATGTCTACCATTATGTATCATTCCCTCTTCTGTCTGCAACAGCCTGTAAACGTCTGGGATGTGAGGAGACCAGTTACTGGAGTTTTGGGAGAGGAATGCTCTGTTCTTTTCTCATGTAGGATTCTATTTGCTCGTCAGTCCTGGGTCTTCCATGTTGGATTTTGCGTTTCATAATGCGCCAAATGTTTCCTATTGGTGAAAGGCCTGGACTGCAAACGACCAGTTCAGCCCCCAGATTCTTCTGTGAAGCCATGTTGTTGTGATGGATGCAGTATGTGGTTTAGCATTATCTTGCTGAAATATGCAAGGTCTTCCTTGGAAGAGATATAATATGGAGGGGAGCACAAGCTGTTCTAAAACCACTATATACTGCTCAGCATTGATAGTACCTTTCAAGATGTGTAAGATTTGATAGTACCTTTCAAGATGTGTAAGATTGCACTAATGTAATCCCATACCATCAGAGATGTAGGCTTTTAAACTGTGTGCTGATAACAAGCTGGATTGTCCCTGCTCCTCCTGAGTCCACAGGACACGGCGTCCTTGGTTTCCAAAAAGAATTTGAAATTCTGATTCATCTGAACACAGAACAGTCTTCTATTTTGCCTCAGTCCATTTTTAATGAACTTTGGCCCATAGAAGACGTTGGCATTTCTGCATTGTGTTGATACATGGCTTCTTCTTTGCATGATACAGGTTTAACTTGCATTTGTGGATTGCACAGCGAACTGTGTTCACAGACAATGACTTCTTGAATTATTCCTGAGCCCATGCAGTGATTTGCATCACAGAATCATGCCTGTTTTTAATGCAGTGATGCCTGAGGGCCCACAGATCTCTAATTGCTACGTCTGTGCAGGTCGTAGAAGCAGCAACCTACACTAATGCAATGTAAATAAAGGCATAGGCTCACACAAGTGGACGCACCAAAATAAACTGAACGTGCAAACAAGAACAGGGAAGACAGGGACATAAGACCTACAACAACACCAGAGGCCCAATACTTACGAATAATCTAAACACATAGGCAGATGGAATTGCTAATACGTATGTACGAGGTATTGGTTGTATTTTGCCAGAAGATATAAGCTCACAAGCCCACGTTAGTGGTCCTCATTGTCTTGTAGGTCCCTACTCTAACAAGATAACGAAAACCACAAAAAGAGAACTCTACCTACTAGCGGGCGATCGTCCCAATAGGGATGCCCCACGCTGGAACCGAGAGGCCAATGTCTTGCCCTAGAATCCTGGTAGCAGGCAGGAGCACAAGACAAGGGAAATAACACAGCAGACCTCTTGCTCCCCTACAGACACAGGGGAATACAACATATGCATACAGACACAGACCAAGACCTTGTTCACACCCAATGTCTGAACACCTGTAAACAGACACTGAATAAGTCACTGATCACACCCGAGGTCTGCCACATAAAGGGAACACCACACTGAACAGGACATTGTTCACACCTAGTATAGCCCACACCTACAGACATACACTGAACAGGACCCTGTTCACACAAAAAGTCTGCACCTCACAGACAGATGGAAACCCCACTATTAGCATCATGCATGCAAAGATAACCAGGAGCTGGTGCAAGTGTCCACACACAGAGAAAGGGGAAAGGGCGTCAGATACCAGTCTGACATAAAAGGAACATAGCGCCAGATATCACCCACCTGACAACATACAGGACATCAGATGTCTGGAGGCTGCACCTGATAAAAGGGAACAGGGGCCCCCAAATCATGCAGACAAGGAGATCAGGTGTCCAGACCATCTTCAGGGAATGTGGGGAAAACAACCCAAACTAGCCGCATGCATAACACAAACACCCACTGAGTGTGAAAGGGATAATGGATAAATGACCAGCACCTTCTAGTAAGGTCGGCTGTCCACGGGCGGTGCGATATACCTTCGCAGATTTCCACCATGGGAGCCGCCACAGGGGAGCATTATGTCACCCCGATTTTCCACGATGAACCTATCATTATGATAGGTTCATCGTGGAAAATCGCGGCATGTCGCGTTTTTCATATGCGAGCGGAAAATCAGCTCGATTTTCTGCTCATGTACGCTGGGCTGTGCTTTCCATAGTTATCCTATGGAAAGCGTTCATTGCTTGATTCCATGATTTCCATGGGTGCTAGGAGTCGGTTCCCCACCAATTTGTTATTGATGTCCTATCTGAAGGATAGGCCTTTGAAATTTAAGTCACACATATGGACATACACTTTTAGGAAGGATCATCTGGGCGCCTGTCCAAGCCCCGTGCGTCTCATCTCAGTGTTAGCTGGTCAGGGAACCGCTCTCTCCGGGGTCTCTGCCGCGCAGTATAAGAAGTACCTTAGTCTGGCCGCCAGGATGACAAAAGATTGAGGAAGCGCACATCGGCATGTATGCCGCACTTCTGGCACATCTGCTACATTGTTCCTACTGCATTGAACGTGGGCTCACGTGCGTCAGGACTCTCGCCCCCCCCCCCTCCCCCGGTGCTGCCGTCTGCTTGTCATTATAGCAACCGGATCTGCAAAACCAGAATCCCGGAACACACTATTGTTTGAGATTACATTAGGGCTGGTTCTGGTGGCGTGTTTTTGGATGTGTTTCGGGACTAGGATGGGGTTTATATGTGAAAATGTTGCCACATTATGTGCTTCTATACAACATACCAACATGATTTGAGGGTGTCGAAACTAGAGACTATCATAACCTCTAGAAGGCAAGTAGCCCACTTCCTCTATTATAATGCATTGGAATATGTACTACATTGGCCAGAGCAAGGTATATATTATACTGGTACTGGTGTATTATGTCGCCACCGGATGTAAGGCGTGGCGACATAATACAGCTGTCAAAAAAGTTTTTCACGCCCCCAGCTTCTGATTGGCTGGGGGCGTGCTTAATGCCCAAAATGCCATTTGTGACCCGGTTGGGGACAGCAGCAATACAGAGAATCGCTGAGCCACGGAGCGCCGGCGGAGCAGTGCAGTGCGGCGATGCTGGGAGTGGCGTTCAGTTTAATCCATGACGCCAGGAGGACAGCGCGAACACTGTGAGCGGCGGCGGCATCGGCAGCTCAGGCACAGTGACAGCGCTGCTTAACAGTCAGTGACCGGGGCATTAGCAGGGCCGAACGGAGCAGAGAGACACAACAGCGGCTGCAACAAACTGCCACCACGGACCACTGAGGGAGCACTGCTGAGTGCCTATTGCTTTAGTGCTTGGTCTGGAGGGTTAGTGTAAGGGTTTATTTTCCTATTAGGCTTACATAAAATAAGCCTAATAGGAAAACTAACCCTCCAGATCAGGCACTAAAACAATACACACGGTGCTAGGACCTTCCATTCTTCACCATATCGGGAGCTAAGGGTGTGACAAGGGCGTTGCTACATGCAAGCCCTGTCAAACCCCTAGATTCCGGTGGCATCAATATACACCAGTACCTATTATACTGTGGGTGTATATAGTATAGTGACCTTTCTGAAGTATTACACTGGATCACAGGAATAATAATTTTTGCTACTTGGGGTATTTCATGTGTCCAATAATAAACCGAGTGTGCAGAGTCCAAACCTGTAGTCAGATTTTGCCCAGGACGTCGGGTTCTGAAGTTATACACGGTATCATTGGCTGTTCATACAAACACGAGAAACTGATTTTCTGAATCCAGTGTGCGTGTCTGCCTCTGGATTCCGCAGCCAATACTGCCCATAGCATGCTGTGGCAAAACGCGATTTCCTCTACATGAGTGGAAATCGATTTCAATTTTCCGCTCGCAGATAAGCAATTGCAGCATGCTGCGATTCTGTGCGGCTTCCATTGAAGTCAATGAAAGCCATCCGCCCTGTGACCTTTCTGCAATCATTATTGCGGAAAGGTTGCGGAATCTCCGTCATCGCCTAGCGACGGCGCGACATAATCAGTACAACGCATGTGCGCCAGCGCGACGGTCGGGCCATCTGCAGTACAGATTAGAAGACCATCAGACAGGTACGCTGGGGACGCCGGCTGGGCACAGGGTCGGATTATGCTGTGGGATCCCGCATGCTGAATCCAACCTGGCCGTGTGTAGGCAACCTAAAACAGACATACTAGCTATATAAAAAAAAATGTATTGTCAACTATAAGCTTGCGCTTGGCCTATCTCATATTTAATAGCAACTGCTGCCATCAGCCTACCGACATTCTCAGATGTGCCCGGATGCTGCAGGAACCCACTGCTGCCAGGTGGTTTTGCAAACGAGGTGCTGGAAGGCATGATGCAGGCAATGGTGCAGCAATTATGTTACCATTCATCAGTACGTGTGCCAATCTACCAAGCTGCTGCCAGACTGTAGTTGACCTATAACTTAAGATCTTGACGTCCCAGGCGAATTTTGACTTCAGATTCGGATTCAGCTCACTCGATTTCCTGTAAATAACATGTTTTACTCCCAGTAGCAAAATCTTTGTTTATCAGTGTTATAGTATATAGGAGTATTTGGTATATTGACCATTACAGTATACTTATACGAGTATACGTAGTATATAGCAATTTGTGGTATGTTGTCAATTGCAGTGTATATATTAAAATATATGGGAGTATGTGGTGCAACAGACATCACAATGTGTATATTGCGGTAATCCAGACTGAAAACAACGCTTGGGCACATTTGGGTCCTAAATTGAAGAATGTAGGAGCTAAATTATTATGCTGACAAAAACAACATTGATCATCAACAACGTTCACCCTAGACTCTGAACTGACTAACGTCAGCGGGTACTGTAGACTACAGAGTGACCGGCAGCAGCGTTTACTCCAGACTATGAACTGACTGGCGGCAGCATTTACTCCAGACTATGGACTGACTGGCGGCAGCGTTGACTCCAGACCACAGACTGACTGGCGGCAGCGTTGACTCCAGACCACAGACTGACTGGCGGCAGCATTTACTCCAGACTACGGACTGACTGGCGGCAGCGTTGACACCAGACCACGGACTGACTGGCGGCAGCGTTGACACCAGACCACGGACTGACTGGCGGCAGCATTTACTCCAGACTACGGACTGACTGGCGGCAGCGTTGACTCCAGACCACGGACTGACTGGCGGCAGCGTTGACACCAGACCACGGACTGACTGGCGGCAGAGTTGACTCCAGACCACGGACTGACTGGCGGCAGCGTTGACACCAGACCACGGACTGGCTGGCGGCAGCGTTGACACCTGGCCACGGACTGACTGGCGGCAGCGTTGACACCAGACCACAGACTGACTGGCGGCAGCGTTGACTCTGGGCCACGGACTGATTGGCAGCAGCGTTGACTCCAGACCACGGACTGACTGGCGGCGGCGTTGACTCTAGACCACGGACTGACTGGCGGCGGCGTTGACTCCAGACCACGGACTGACTGGCGGCGGCGTTGACTCCAGACCACGGACTGACTGGCGGCGGCGTTGACTCCAGACCACGGACTGACTGGCGGCAGCGTTAACTCCAGACCACGGACTGACTGGCGGTGGCGTTGACTCCAGACCACGGACTGACTGGCGGCGGCGTTGACTCCAGACCACGGACTGACTGGCAGTGGCGTTGACTCCAGACCACGGACTGACTGGCGGCGGCGTTGACTCCAGACCACGGACTGACTGGCGGTGGCGTTGACTCCAGACTACGGACTGACTGGCGGCGGCGTTGACTCCAGACCACGGACTGACTGGCGGCAGCGTTTGTCCTGGATTACAGACTGACTGGCGACAGCGTTGTATACAAGTATGCACTGAATCATAGTATGCAGTGTGTTGTTTTTTTTCCCCGCATGCTGTGAAAAAAAGCTTTTGGTGCAAAATTGCGCAACAAAGGACTCTGTTTGCACTAAAGCGCGCGCTGAAATGCATGATTTCACATGGAAAATCTAAAACATATGGGACTAAGCTCGCTGGCCCGCCTACCCAAACATTGCGATCCCGGGACTGCATTGATGTGAGCAGTCCTACTTGCAAGAAAGTACAGTAAAAAGCGCCGCACGCCTTGCATAGCACATATACGTTACGCCATTCTTCATAATTAGACTTCTTGCAGACATAACACGGAAATTATCATAGCAGCAGAAAACCAACAGCTGAAAAATCCACGTGGTCCATCTGGTGTCCTCTTCTGTTAGTTATCACTTAGGAGAGATGTATGCTTGTCCCAAGTAGCTTGATTTATTGGTGATTTTCCAGCCACGTCTGCTGGGAGTCTGTTCCAAGTGTCTACTACTCCTTCAGTAGGATAATATTTGCCGATGTTGCTTCTGATTTTTTTTCCCCCGAGTAATCTCAGATTGTGCCCCCTTGCACTAGTTTATAACTTCCTAATAAAACACTTCCGCTCCTGAAACTTATTATACCTCTATCATTATTTACCCCCTGTGATGATATCCTCCATATATGTACAGCAGATGTGCAAGGGTTTTTTGTGATGCGGGCTTGAGAACTGAGCCTACTGCATACACAGCGGGTGTTGGTGTCTTTGACAACTGATATACAATCATAATGGCTGCGATCAGTAAAAACTCTGATTGCAGTCCTTAACCATTTAATTTAACCTCTTAATGACCAATTGTATAAGATACGCGGTTACTAAGGTGTAAATAAGTAAAAACATGCCAGGCTAGTCTAAGGCTGGCATTGGAGTCCCATGTTGGCAAGACATGGGGCTCTGCTGTCTACTGACAGTCCGGCTCCTGCTCTAATGACTGGGAGCAGAGAGACTGGTTTAACCCCTTACATAGCATGCTCAATAGCAATAAGAACATGTAAGCGGGTAACAGGGGGAGCCATTGGCACCCTGCAATATGATCTCTGGGTGCTGATCCGTCTCTATGGCAGCCAATGGCCTGATCAAGGCCTCTATCTGCCAGGCATACTAGCCTTCGACAAGGCCTGACTGCTGAGCTGTCATAAGTACACCACACCGCACTACATAAGTAGTGCAGTATAGTATACCAGTGATCGAGTGATCACATCTTTAAGTTCCCTGGAGGGACAAAAAAATGTGTTAAAGTTTAGGAAAAAAAAAACTTACACTGATTGTTAAAAAGACCAAAACATACCCTAGAAGGAGTTTTCATAATCAAATGAGATTTGTGATTGTAAAGTTGATGTAAATGATTATAATATCAGAGCTATTTATTGTGGAAAACTGACCCCTTGATGGGAAGCTCTAGTACCCTGTTGTACCGCCTCTAGCTTGGATACAAGATGTGATACAGGCGGGCATGGAGGCTCTTGTACTTTGTTGTACCGCCTCTAGCTTGGATACAAGATGTGATACGGGGGGCATGGAGGCTCTAGTACCCTGTTGTACCGCCTCTAGCTTGGATACAAGATGTGATATGGGCAGGCATGGAGGCTCTAGTACCCTGTTGTACTGCCTCTAGCTTGGATACCAGATGTGATACAGGTGGCCATGTAGGTAAACAGGTTCTGTATGGTATCCTGTGGTATAGGTTCACATTTGCTGTAACTGAGCCTCTAGATCGTGCAAACTCGTAGGCTGTCAAAGTTGTCGTCCCAGATGGTTCCATACACGTTCTATTGGTGATAAATCTCGTAATGGAGCAGGCCATGGAAGTGTAACAATGTCGGTGCACATTCCTGTGACCCCCTTGTTGTGTGCAGCTGAGCATGGAAGCTTGGAAGCCCTGCCATGAGCTGTCATTGTCCCTCCTACCACTACTAGGGGTGACCAACTGTCATATGCAATGGCCCAGTAGACCATCACACCAGCAGTGGGGACAGTGTGCCGCTCCACAGTGAAGGCAGGATTTTGTGTCTGGACACCCCTAGGTCTCCAGACACAAACATGGGTGTAGCCCATGACCAAACGAAACCTGTATTCGTTGCTTT